>NC_091752.1:22771043-23114043 GCF_043380555.1 Nothobranchius furzeri | reverse complement strand
AACAGTAGCTTTACCAACATTAAGTTCAAGTTACCAAGTTTAAATAAACCAAAAACACCCGGCAGCAAACAGACCAGCACGGAGGAGAGACTGCTACCACCAAAACAGCTCTCCTAGTGTCTGAAAGAAGCTCCTTAATGAAGGGAGAAACGCTCCCGGTGATTTTCTACATCTGCGATAGACACGGAGCAGCGCATCTGACCCCGGAAGTTGTTGTCCGTTGCCGGGAGACGAAGGGGCAAAACAGGAAAATAATCTAGTAGTGGACGGACGTTGTTCCGGGTCTTCGGTATTTGGCGGAGATGTTAGTGAAGGCGGAGAAGAGGGCGAACTAGAGGAAAAACAGGCGGATTCCTCCTCTACTTACAAACTCCTGGGGATGCAACAAGTGGGCGCGGTGCGTCGACTTCCGGATCTGACGTCGACAAATTTTTAGAATCGAGCCGTCGACTTCGTCGAGGCTTCGCTACAGCCCTATGGGCCAGTGATGGTTTGGGGTGTCATGTCATACCAGGAAGGTTTAGAGCATTTCATGCTTCCTGCTGCTGACCAACTTTATGGAGATGCAGATTTAATTTTCCAACAGGACTTGGCAACTGCACACAGCGCCAAAGCTACCAGTAACTGGTTTAAGGACAATGGTATCCCTGTTCTTGATTGGCCATAGAAAATCTATGTGGTATTGGAAAGAGGAAGATGCAACACACCAGACCCAACAATTCAGTAGAGCTGAAGGTCACTATTAGAGCAACATGACCATTGCCACTGACTGATCGACTCCATGCTGCAGTATTCCAGGCCCAAGGAGCCTCAACTAAATTTTGAGTGCTGCACATGCTCATACTTTTCAGTTGACCAACATTTCTAAAATCCCTTTTCTTTGCATTGGTCTAGATTGATATTCTAGTTTCTGAGATACTGAATTTGGGATTTTCATTAGTTGTCAGTTACAATCATCAACATTAAAATAAATAAACATTTGAAATATATCAGACTGTGTGTAATAAAGGAATCTAACATACAAGTTTCACTTTTTGAATGGATTTACTGAAATAAATGAACTCATTATATTCTAATTTTATGATCAGCACCTGTAAATGCATCCAGTACAAAGATATAATAGTCTGCTCTTGCATCGCTTGTTTTAGTACATTAGCTTTGGAACGTTCGTGCCAAACGGAGGAATTGAAATAACATAAAGAAAATCGAAACCATGAAAATCTTCACATCAGTCATAACAATCGAGTCCTCAAATAAAACAGCATTTCACTTCATCTGATGTCTTTTAGACCTTAAAAACAGTTAAATCAACGCTTGATCAACTTCCCACAGACAACATAAACAAACGTCTTTTAGTGATGGTCGTGATTTATGCTTGTAACACAGAAAACCATTTTTCAGATCACATTCCCAGATGTTAACAGATAAGACAGGCCCTTGCTCGTTTATTTTCTTAAGTGTTTTAATAAATGCAGATGAAACATCCACAGCAAGAGTTTCAAATTCCCAACTCAACAAAAGGAAACCTGTTACAGCAACACTACAACCACAAATGCCATCCCAAATTGTTCTTAACAAGCTTTAATAACATTGGAGCAGGAATGTTAACATGTTCGGACCATCTAAGGAAAGAAGCAATAAATGATTTGATCAGACACATTGCTGCGAAAATGGCTTTGATAATTGTGGTGGAAAAAAAGGAGACGCCAATTTTAATGATTATTTTGGCATCATTTCAGTGTAAATGTAAATGCAGTTTTATGTGGTCAGATATTAGATTTGGAAATAAGCTTTGAAGTGATAGATTTAGACAAAGCAAACAAAATCTATTTCAGCTCTTACCTTGAGCAGATGCTGGTTTATCCATTTTGTAAACGTCTTTTTCTGCACTCTGTCTCTTTCATCTGGAAAAGAAAGGAGTTTTTGTTAGATGTTTTTTTCACAATTCTTCTGCAAAACTTTAGGTTACTGTCGTAACCCCGGTTCTCTGAGTAACATGAGTGAGATGTCTCACTATGGGATACGCCCCTCCGCGGATTCCTCAGAAGCACTTATCTCAATACGCCAATCCTGATTGGCCAGTGACCGTGACGTACGCGTCCCCCTGCTACTATAAGTAGCAAGCGTCCCAACGTACGCACTATTCAAGATAAACACCTCTTCTCGCTTCGCCCAGCAAGAAGGGTTGTCTGGTGAGACATCTCACTCATGTTACTCAGAGAACCGGGGTTACGACAGTAACCTAAAGTTCTCTTTCTTAACATTCGTTTCGATGTCTCACTATGGGATATGGAGACTCCCGTATTGCCAGACAGCTTATCCAGCGATCACCAACCTACAGGGATACGTCTTGGCCCGCCAAAGACCCCACACTCAGAATCGTGTGAGTCATTGCAGGGACCGAAACATCAAGCTTATAGAAGCGTGCAAATGCAAGTGGAGAAGCCCAACTTGCTGCAGCACAAATCTCCTGGATTGACAGCCCCCGAAAAAGGGCCCAAGAAGCAGACAGGCCCCTAGTAGAATGGGCCCTGAGCCCAACAGGAGCCTGAATGCCCTGACAGGAGTAAGCCATAGAAATAGCCTCCACAATCCAGTGGGAAAGCCTCTGCTTTGTGACGGGTTTCCCCTTACGAGGCCCACCCCATGACACAAAAAGCTGGTCCCCCCTGCGAAGGTTCTTTGTCCGATTCACATACTCCTTGAGCGCGCGAATCGGACACAGCTTGTGCCACCGCTCCTCCTCAGGAGAGGAGAAGGGTGGCGGGTAGAAAGCTGTGAGGATAATAGGAGAAAAGGAGCCCACCACCTTAGGCACAAAGGCAGGGTTGGGCTTCAGGGACACCTTCATGTCACCGGGTGCAAACTGGGTGCAGGATGGGTGCAGAGAGAGAGCCTGTAAGTCACTAACTCGCTTTGCAGATACCAAAGCCAGGAGTAGCACCACCTTAAGAGACAGGATCTTAAGGTCCAGGCCGTCCATAGGTTCAAATGGAGGCCCGGAGAGGGCCGACAGCACCAAGGACAGATCCCATGAGGGCACCAGGGGTCGAGACACAGGGAGAAGCCTGCGCGCGCCCCTCATGAAGCTACACACCAGGGGGTGTTGACCTGCCAGTTTCTTCCCAAAACCCAAGTGTCGGGAGGAAATGGCTGCTAGGTACACTTTAATGGTGGAGAAAGCCTTCTTCCCATCCAACAAGTCTTGCAGGAAAGACAGAATGACGTTCACCGGGCATTGGAAGGGTGAGACCTCCCTGCCCTGACACCAGGCTTCAAACACCCTCCATTTACAGTCATATAGGGACCTAGTGGAGGGGGCCCTAGCATTCTGAATGGTTCGAATGACCGCCTGGGGCAGCTCTGCTGACACTAGCCCGCACCCCTCAGGGGCCAGGCCCACAGGGCCAGCCGTTCTGGATGAAGGTGGAAGATCGAGCCTCCCGCTTGGGACACCAGGTCCCTGCGAAGCGGAAGTTTCCAAGGTTGGCCCTCCAGGAGCTGGAAAATGTCCGCCACCCAATGCATAGCTGGCCAGTATGGGGCCACCAGAATGAGAGTGTGGAGCTGGGTTCGTACCCTCAGCAAGGTGGGTGGTATCAGGGCCACTGGGGGAAAAGCGTAAAGCAGTCCCCGTGGCCAGTCGTGCGCCAGCGCGTCCACGCCGAGTGGAGCGTCTCGGTCGCGCAGAGGACAGTGAGCATTCTCCTTGGAGGCAAAAAGATCCACTACGGCTGTGCCGAACCGGATCCAAATCTGTTCCAACACTGCTAGATGCAGGCTCCAATCCCCGTACAGGGGTGTCCCTCTGGACAACAGATACGCCCCCCGATTCAGAACACCCGGGACATGGGTGGCTCTGATTGAGAGGAGATGCCTGCTGCACCATAGGATCAGTCTGCGTGCCAGCGTGTGTAACCGCACGGAGCGCAGCCCCCCCTGGTGGTTTATATAAGCCACAGCCAAGGTGTTGTCTGTTCTCACTAGGACATGATGGCCGGAGAGAAAAGGCAGGAAGCGCCTCAGGGCTAGAAAGACCGTGAGGAGTTCCAGATAATTTATGTGTGTCCCCCAGAGCTCTCTGCTCCACACACCCCTGACAGAGCGACCCTCCAGGAGCCCCCCCCAACCTGACAGGCTCGCATCTGTCGTGACCACTCTCCTCACGAGAACCAACCCCAAAGGCACCCCCTGTGCCAAGAGGGAGGGGTGACGCCAACAGCGGAGCGCCGTGACGCACGCTGCAGAGACCGTCACCCTGCGCGCTCTGTGGCGTACTGGAGAGAGACCCAGAGAAGCCACCCAGCGTTGAGAATCTCATGTGTAGACGGCCGAGTGGTACCACTGAAATAGCCGACGCCATGAGACCCAAAAGCCTGAGGCATAACGCAAACCGCACCGAACTGTGTAGGCGGAAGCGCGCCAGGCAGAACGAGAGCGCGTTCAAGCGCGGTGCCGAGAGACGGGCCGTGAACGCCCCTGAGTCCAGATTCAGACCTAGAAAGGTTATTTTCTGGGAGGGGAGCAAAGCGCTTTTCTGCCAGTTTATTCTGAAACCCAGACCACACAAGGGAGGGATCACAACCAGCGTGTTTGACGCTGTCTCCTCTCTGGACCGTGCCAGCAGGAGCCAGTCGTCTAAATACGTGGCCAGCCGAATGCCCCTCCCTCTCAGAGGGGCGATCGCCGCCTCCGTACACCTGACAAACACCCTCGGGCTCAGCGAGAGGCCGAATGGGAGCACGGTGTATTCGTAACACACTCCCTGAAAGGCAAACCTCAGAAATGTCCTGTGTGGAGGGTACACGGGAACATGAAAGTATGCGTCCCTCAGGTCGATTGAGGTGAGCCAGTTGCTCTGGTGAATCAGACGCAAAAGGGATGAGAGCGTGAGCATTTTGAATCTGTACTTTCTGAGGCATCGGTTCAGGGCCCTCAGATCCAGGATCGGGCGAATCCCGGTCCCTCCCCGCTTCGGGACCAGGAAGTACCTGGAGTAGAAACCGCTCTGAGACCGATCGGGAGGCACAATGCATATCGCTCCCTTCTCCAGCAGGGAGGAGATTTCTCCCTGAAGGATGTGAGCTGACGACCCCTGGGCGTGGGAGAACACTACGCCGGAGAATCGAGGAGGAACAGAAGCGAATTGGAGACTGTAACCCCTCGAAATTGTTCTCAGCACCCAACGTGAAGCAGAAACCGCTGTCCATTCCTCCCTGTGAGTGGAGAGCGGTGACACAGCCGTGACACACGGAGCACCAGCTCCCTCCAGAGGTTGTGGGGCAGCGGTGCTCGTGGCAGCCACTGCGCATGCGCGGGGGCTTTTGTGCTTTGACGGCCCAGGCTTACGGGGACGACCCGTGGCGCCGCCCCCGCCTGGAACCGCTCATGGGTGACATTTATATTGATTTTTGCTGCGCCCTTGACATCTTGTCTGGATGCGACAGCGAACCTTTTAATGCTCCTTGAGCGTGACATGTTTGTGAAAAACAATGTGAGTGCTTGTGACGTGTGCTTTGAGCCGGCACCGCCGGCTGCACGTCCTGGCCCCACCCTGGACCGCTCGGGAACTCTGCCGGAGGGGTTCCGTGAGGGGGGGGAGAAAGCACCATGGCAACATCCAACAGGAGGAGCTGGCGAACGGGGAACCGCCAGCTGCAGCGTCGGGAGGGAAGAACTCCGACAGGCTGCCCACTTCTTCCTCCTCACCTGCTGACCGCCGTGTCTGGTGGATTGTCCCGGTGGCGGAGCAGCTTGGTTGCCGGATCCCTGAGGCCAAACTGGTCGAGGCTCTGAGCCCGAAGGAGCTGGTTGGACAGCTTGAGGCTTCGGGCGCTTTGGGATCCGGAACTGAGGCTGGGCTCGGGCAGCTGCCTGAGGCAGGTTCGGCCGAGCCGGCAGCGCCGGTGAGGGTTTACGGGGAAGGCAGAGATGAAGGGCTTCATCCTCTTTCTTTTTAGCCGCACACCGTTGCTGCATTGATGCCAGGGCAGAGCCGAAAATGCCTTCAGGCACGATTGGCATGTCCAAAATGTCCTCCTTCTCTCTCTCAGAGAGGTTGGTGAGGTTCAGCCATCGTGCACGTTCTTGAAGCACCATCATGCCCATAGCTTTAGCCGTAGCATGGACCGCGCAGCGCTGCACACGCAGGCAGATGTCGGTCAGTACGGTGATTTCCTCCCGCACCTCCGGGTCCGGCTTCGTATTCATGTCCTCACAGAGCTCGGCTTGGTACGCCGAGAGCATGGAGGAGACATTCAAAGCTCGGACCGAGATGGCGGCAGCCTTGTACGCTCTCTCGTTCAGCGCCGACTGGAAGCGGTCCGCCTTCGCAGGGAGAGCGGGAGGCCTGGAGGAAGTCGCCGAGAGCCGTGGGTGCAGGTGGGCTGCAACCAGCGGTTCCATCGGCGGCATGCGAAGCATGCCAGCCGTCTCCATCCCTTCGAAGTCCAGCGAGGAGGCTCCTTGGACAGGAGACCTGGAGCTGAACGGGTGTTTGTCCCAGGAGGACCCCACTTCTTGGAGTAGCTCCGGGAAGGTGGGGAGGAGGGGCTTTGCCGCCCTCGTGGCCTGAGGCAGCTTCTTTCCCTCGTAGCGGGATCTGACAGCCTCAGTGACCACGGTGGGCCAAGGGATGTTGAGCCTGGTCGCAGCGCGTCGGCAGACTGACTGCATGTCCAGGTGGGCGGCCGGAGAAACCGCTTCATCCCTGGGAGAGGACGGAAAGCTAGGCATGGAGGCCTGAGCGATGGGGAGAAAGACGTCGTCCTCCTCTGAAATGAGGAGTTCCGAGGTGTCCTCGTCGTCTCCGTAGTCCAACTCCAACACATCCTCGGCGGGGTGGCTCGGACCGGCCAGTTCGAGCTGTGAGCCCCAGCTGAGTTCGGCACACGGTTCCGGCTCCGGGAGGACATGTTCGCTGGCGTCCCCAGGCGGTGGCCCAGGGGCCGGCAGGCAAGGGTCCTTCCCCGACAGGCTAGCTTGGCGCGCTAGCCGCCGGCGAAGGCTCTTCAGGGTGAAGCAAGCGCAGCTCTCACATGACCCGGGGACTTCCAATGCCAGCTGGGCGTGTTCCAGCCCGAGGCAGCTCGAGCAGACCCTGTGCGGGTCTTTGCTTGAGATTTTGTTCCCACAGGTACAGAGGCGAGCTCCTGCACCGTCGACTCCTCTGGTGGGAGGAGCGGCTTCCATGTTGGCTAACTGGTGTGTTAGCATAGAACGAACAGATGCACTGGAGTGTGAAGCTGCTCGTTATGCCCCGAGCCTATGGTGAAGGTCAGGACAGAAGGACGGTAAGTTAACGTTCGGCGACGGAGAGAATATTAGAAGGCTCCGTCTGTGAACAGTTGAGCTAACTTACCTCAGAGATAAGCGACCACCGAAGCGAGAAGAGGTGATTGAATAGTGCGTACGTTGGGACGCTTGCTACTTATAGTAGCAGGGGGACGCGTACGTCACGGTCACTGGCCAATCAGGATTGGCGTATTGAGATAAGTGCTTCTGAGGAATCCGCGGAGGGGCGTATCCCATAGTGAGACATCGAAACGAATGTTAAGAAAGAGAACCAGGTTCGCTGCGACGGGGCAGAGGAGTTAAGTGGTAGTCCCGTGATTGGAAGGTTCCAGGTTCAAGCCCCACTCAGTCTGTCGCTGTCGTTGTGTCCTTGGGCATGCCACTTAACCCACATTTCCTGCTGTTGGTGTCAGTGTGCCCCAGGGCAGCTGTGGCTCCAATGTAGCTCATCACCACCAGGGTGTGAATGAGTTAATGGTTGTGTTGTGGAGTGCTTTGGGGGTTCCAGGACTCTAGAAGGCACTACATCAAATACAGGCCATGTAACCATTTGTTGCAATAATGCTTTTATGCAATTTTATAGCGTTAACCCTAAAAAGGGTTAAGGTTGTCAGTCTAATGGTAGTCTAAAATCAATCTGGGATAGATGACATGATTCTATGGCTAATGGAATATTTGCTTTCATTTGAAATATTCAAAATGTATTTTCAAAAGTTAACTATTTTCCTAATTGTTTAATCATTGAGAATTGCTAAAAAAACACAAATGCAACACTGCAGAAACACCCTTACATAACATAGCAACAACAGGTACAAACAGCTTTCTGTGTCTCACACATCCACACCCAAAATTCAGGCATAAAATGAAAAAAGTGGCTGCAGAAATAAAAAATAATGCATGTGTTTCATGACAAAGAGCAAATCAAGCATAAATCCAATAAAAACGGGATTCCTATACATGCATTTGAATCTTGAAAAAAAAGTTCTACTTTATAACTCGTTAATAGAAAAAATATAAACCAGAAGGAATTTTTTTTATGAAATAATTTTGAAATATGTGAACTCTGGGGAGTAGAATTTAATTTAAGTAGCCATAAAAGCTTTATAATGTAAAGTCAGCATTACTTTCTGATAAAAGCTTTCAGATGCTGCACACAACCTTCTCATATTTGTTTGTTTCAATCTCCATAGCAACTA
Organism: Nothobranchius furzeri; assembly: GCF_043380555.1. Classification (NCBI taxonomy): domain Eukaryota; kingdom Metazoa; phylum Chordata; class Actinopteri; order Cyprinodontiformes; family Nothobranchiidae; genus Nothobranchius; species Nothobranchius furzeri. Next base: position 23,105,554 of record NC_091752.1, on the reverse strand, counting down.
GCCTCTGACATCAGTGAAACCACAGGACTGGACTCATTCATTAAAATATATATTCTTCACTAAATAAATCTCATCTATCCACCAATGGTTACCTAAACAAAGATAGAAGCCTGTATTAATTCACCGCTTTGGGATAATTTTGCTGTTAGTTTCTTTCAAAACCTATTTTATCCATGGATTAGGATTCAGCAGTCGCCACAGCTCTGACTCATTTCACCGCCTTCCCGTGAGCCAGTCCACCAGACTTAACTCCTCAGAGTATCCGGCGATGATTGCAAAAAAATACAAATAAAAAACTCATTGACCAAAAACATTAATGGCAACCTCAATCTTTTAGCTCAAGTTTATCCTAAAAACAATGCCACCATCAATGTCAGGTTGGCTTTCCTTAATCCCTGTCCACTGGACCAACAACACAAATAACCTCCTGTCTTTTCTAATATTCTCTAGAGATTACACTACAAAATACTTCTTAGGATCTCTGATTTGTTTCTGGTAATGAACAAGCGCAGACATGACTAATCGTTTGAGGAAGCTGTGAGGTAAATACTAACCCATGCAGCACATGAGAGTAACCAGATGTGCTCTGTGATCCCTCCCGGTCTTAAGCAGGAACTTCATCCCGTAGCACCTTGTGAAGATCGGGGTTCAGGTTGCCGTGTGACTAAAACGCTAAAGGAAGCTGCAGCAGTCTCCCTGATCTCGTCTGAGTGCCTAACAGCCACTGAGGCAGCTGGAACTCCCTCTCTCTTCAAGCATCCAGAGCGAGTCCCGTCAGGTTTTCCATAGCTACTTGCTAATTTGAGTTTCCAAGCGGTTTGGTGTTTATCTAACTGAAACCCGTAAAACCAGAGGAAAAGAAAAACATATTCAAGTCAGATATGGGTGCATTAACTTTGCTTTTGAAGATGATCACACAGAAACATGTTTTTGTTGCATTTATGAAGCAAAAGAAGGTGCTAACGATTTTGAGAAACCTTTAAATTACATCACAACACTGCTACCAGCAAAAATAACTGGAAACACATGTTAGATAAAAAATCATGCTGCAAAGATAAAGAGGAAAGGATTAGAAATCCTTCCAAAGAGGTTTTCTGTGGTTATTTCAGCACGTGAAGATGAACAATCTCATAATAAAATGTACATTTTTTTACAAACCCAAAGCAATTAAATCATAACATGGAAACTTGAGATGATATTCTCTGTAGATTTTTCCAATTAGTTAATCTAAAAATAGCTCCGGCGTGCGGAGGGTTGGGAAGTGGGTTGGTGACTATTCTGCTCAAACATCAGGTGGAAGAGGAAACATTAAAACTACTAAAAAATATATAAAACTGTTACGAGAGATCAAAATTAAGAACCATTTATGGTTTGTGCGATCACGGCTGCAGAATATTTGAAACCAAGAAAACAAGAATTAAACTAAATATTTCAAAAGTCCGACCAGCTGCTGTCAAAGTGGATCAACAAAAACAACAAGAGCAGGCTTAGAAGAACACATTTCCTCACATCTACACCTGTAATCTGACCTTCATGCAGAAGGACTGACCAATAATGTTCTTCCTATAAAAACTTAGTGAGTTTAACAGTGTGGTGCCCTCTTCAGGATCTTCTAAGCATAAAAATTAGTCTAATATTTCAAAAATGATGATTTCATATCTGATTATAAAGTAAAAGCTGCAAAAGCTGAGAACAAACAAACAACTCAGCAGTGAAGTCCTGCTTTATCAAAGACATTATCATACCTCAGCTGTGGTTTGTACTTTAGCACCTGAGCCATTTCCTCTGATTTAACTGGCTGAAATAAATAAGTCAGCTGAAAGGTGTATTAATTATTAGTAGGAAAACAACAGATTTCTGCTGATATTATGTATAATGTATCATCACCAGTGACGAAAAAACATTAACAAGAAATTAATTTTGGGTTTAACGGAGAAATTCTGCTTAAAACTTTAATATTAAAACCCGAATACTTGTTTAGGCGAGTAATCCAACAATCATCAAACGGCGTGGCAAATCATTCAATTTCATTTGTTTATAAGTGACTAAACATTCAGGCTCAGAGATGATAGAAAGGAAGCGTGACGAAACTGCAATGGACTTGTGTGACCTGTCCAAAAAGTCTGGGAACCGAACAGAAAACCACACGGGTCAGCAAATCTCTCACACATGCTTGCAGATAAAGAAATGTGAAGAAAATCAAAGGAAGATTTCAATTAAAAGGAGGGATGAGGAAAAGAAATCTCTGAATTTTGTGAGAACCCTGATATTTTGTGGCATGTGTGCACCCAGTGTGCAGTCTGATCCCACACAGCCTGCCTCAGACGCTTATGAGATCTTAGTGAAGCACATGTGCAAAGCTATAAATAGCCACGACCCCAAACCATGCTGCCCCTGAAACTGCATACCACATAATATTTGCCACTCAGGTGTCATCCTTCGTTCCCCAGCATATGCTGCATGGAGAACTGAAGCAAAGTCATGCTTGTGGACATAATATTTTATTTTTTTAAGCAGGAGAAATGCCAATGCTCTGCAGATTTTTCACAATAAAATGCTTTCAAAATGTTGCTGTGGACTGAATTTATATGCTGGTGCGCCTTGTCTGTTATAGTTACCAAACTCCTTTCTACAGATGGATGAATTGTTAGCGGGACAGTCTGTTGCACTTTAAACCCTTTGCTAATTCATTGCCACATCTTCGCAAGGTTGTTTAAATAGGAGAGTAGATAAGCTGATGTTTTCCTAATAGCATTCATCATCTTAGCCTGAAAAATCCTCCGTCTGAGCAAAGGAAAGTCAGAAAGTCCAATCAATCAAACAGCAGCTCATTTAATCCTCTTGACCTCGTATGGGAGGGAAATAAAAACACACAGACTAAAGCGAAGGCCTCAACCTTCACATCAATGACAAGGACTCGCTAAAGCTCTGCTGCTATCATAACTAGTTCTCTGTGCTAAAACAAGCTTGTATCTTTGCTGTTTTGACTATACGGCATAAGCAGTGGTGGAGATTTCAGTATGCAGGGTCTTTCCTGGCTCAAATGGAGGCAGAGGTGGTACCATCCTGACCATGCGCCAGCACATGCATACTCTCTGCATTCAATAGTCTCACTTCTTTAAAGGCAAAATATTTTTTCATTAAGTGCTCTAATCTAAGCTTCTGTTGATTAATTGAATGTTCCATTTGACAACGATTCAAGTGAAACAAAACTGGTTTGCTGCTAAAAAATATGAACTAAAACAACAACGTTATCTGGCTGAAATAACAGACTCTTATTATAAAAGGCTCAATAATATGCATTAGATTGGTGTTTAGTTCCCTTTTTCCCATCTGATATTTATGGTTAAAATATTTTTTAATATTTGACCTACATTTCAGTAACATTTTAGGTTTGTATTAATAACACTCATCTTAGTCAACATGACACATAATGCATTTCATTAACATGCATTTGTATTGGAAATGGTAATAACATTTCATTTCTGCTGCCAAAAATGTAATGGTGGCATGCCTATTATGTACGAGTTGGCAATAATCCAGTTTAAATTGTGTTCAAAGATAGAAACATTTGTGGATTATATGCTACAACGGCTTGCCGTACTTCCTGCTCCTGTGGCCTGGCCTGCCGGACTCGTCCTCTGTTTATTTCTGCACAGAGAAAGAGTCTGGTAACTCACAGGCAGAGAGGCACTTGACGAGCGGGACTAAGCAGCTCAAAAATGACCAATCAGGAAAAAGACAGAAATCCCGACTGTACCGCACGACACGGTAGATTTCTAGTTGTAGTAAAAAAAATAGCGTCTGGCAATGGCGAAAACATCTTTTATTTTATTTTAGAAGAAATGCTTTTAGCGCTTCTACTTGTGGTTTTAAAGACATCAGAGTCGTTTAGAACAGAGGAAAGAGCCGCAGCGAACTCTGCCGCTGTCTTCGTTGTTTATGAAAAACTGCGCGTCGCTGTGTGTGACGTCTGCGACGCTGTAGTTTTTTTTTTAGCTGTATTAAAAATGGAGTCTGGCGACAGCGCAAACATCTTTGGTCAGAAGAAAGGCTTTTAGCGCTTCTACTTGTTGTGGTTTTAAAGACATGTTCAAATCATTTATAACATAGGAACGAGCCGCAGCAAACTCCACTTCGGTCACCATGTTTATGGCCTTGTTCGAGATGAGCCGGTTCTGCGCAGATTCGAACACCAGTGATCTGCGAGCAGTGCATGCCGGTTAGATTTGTGTCCGACTTGATGCCGACTTGCTCTGACATCATGCATACGTAGGCAACGATAACCTTGTGAGATCAAGGCGGCCGCAGATTTTGGAGCAAGGTGCTGCCGTTGCTCTCCACCGGCTGCAAGACCTAGGGGATGACGGGAAACGCCTGGCTCTCACCTGATCTAAGATCTGATTGGTTCTATTCAGTAAATTATGTTACGTTGATGATGACAACTATAGGCCATAATGATAAATGTGTTTAGTTTTCTTTTGTCACGTTTCCTATTGGCACACTAAACCTACAGCTGATAACCTTTACTTATTGTTACAGTCATGTCTTCATATACAATATATGATATCCACAAGCACGTGAGGATGTGTTTCAGCTGCTAACAGGCACCAGAAATAAAATTGAAAATTAAACAAGTGTGAACGCTAACGCGATATCTTCATCCATCGTCACCCGCGAGCTACACATGTAGGGAAATCTGGCCGGCTTTCAGCCACTCCCCCTGCTGCGTCCGTCTGCTCTTGTCTGGTTTCCAGGCGAGGCGCTGCTCAACTCGAACAAGGCCTATGACAAACTCGGCGTTGTGGTGTGTGATGTACGATACTCAACGCTGATTGGCTCAGTTAGAATTCTCACGGGGTGGGGTTATTTGACTAGGAGAGTTCCCAGACCCTTTCTCTGCGCAGAATTAAACTGAGGAAGAGTCTGGCAGGCCAGGCTAGCAGACTTGTAGCAGTAAAGTGACTCGTATCTGCAGCAGTTCTGACCCACAGCGCTGCAGGATGCAGAACAAACAGGATGGTGGGGACTTTTCATCTGCTTGTAGAGTTTAGTCATTCTTAGTTTTACAATCATCTTATATTTTTCTGTGCGCCACTTGATCGTGAGAGTGCTACCCGTTAGCTTTAGTGTAGGATGAGATTTATTGTTTGATATTGTTTGTGTCTGGTGAATGTCTCAGAGGCGACCAGAGGCTCAGGCATGAGTATTATTATGACAGACAGACGACATTCAAGCCATATGAATGTGGTGATCTCGTGTGGATGGACGATCCCACAGCACAGAGAAAGAAACTGGAACCAAACTGGACGGGGCCTCGTCAGGTCATTTCCTCAGACAATGATGGACGGATTTACAGGCTACTGGATTTGAGGCGACCTGGGCCTGACCTTAAAGTCATTCACTATGATCGCCTAAAACCATACCGATCTACTTGGAAGGGATCAGACGCATACATCGATCAGCCTGAAGGTTTACAACCTGTGTACAGTGTTCCACGGCAGGGGCGGATTTAGGACTGAAGAAGATCCGGGGCTTAACACGTAACGCGCACTAGTCTTTTCATAAAACATTCGGGGCTTGAGCCCAAGTAGCCAGGCCTAACGCCGCCCCTGTTCCACGGTATACTGCATTGTCAGGTTCCCTTCCCCTACACTTTGGACATCCTGACCTGGGGCAGGGTGTGGCTCCTCCTCACCCATCTGTACCTGTACGATGCGAACCCTCGGAGGCGCAGTCCGCTCTTGTGGTGCTGGCACAGCAAGGGTCATGCACAACTCGTTCAGGTCGTGTGGTTCGCAGGCCAAAGCGTTTGATGCTGTGAGACCCTAGTATTAATTGAGTTGGGAAAAAAAAGGTTCTGATGTCACGGTTGCATGCTTTGTTTGGAAAGCATTCTTTTTTTTTTTTTGATCCTCCATTTTATTTTAGGATGAGATTTATTGTTTTTCTAGGACTGAAATTAGGACATTTCAGAGAGGGAAGAGTGTAGGATGAGATTTATTGTTTGATATTGTTTGTGTCTGGTGAATGTCTCTGGCGGAGTGATACACCCGAGAGAGGGTGCTGTTCGGTCAGTGGAGAGTTAGCGGGGAGGAAAAAAAATGACGGTTAATAAAGTTTGGGCTGCAGCTCTGATGAAGACGTTTCCCCGTGTCGTTTCTTCGATCTCTCTCTCTACCCATGACCCTCGAGTATAGTAACATTCAGCTCATCCAGAGCGGCACTTGATCATGAGACTGCTACCCGTTAGCTTTAGCATTAGCCAATCTGCGTGTAGCTGCACTTTTGATCCCAAACTTTGGACCGGTTCTGCCTTTGTGTCTTTGCTGGTTCCTTTATTTTCCTCCACTGCATCCAGATGACCACACTGTGCACCAGTAAAAAGCAGTTTTCTTACACGTAATTTACTTTTGTTCAATAAAGTTCTGGGGAAGATAGTAATTCAAAGATGTTGCACCCGTGCTACGTTTAAAAATAGACAGACACGCACAGTTAGTTTTTTTCGTCGCACTGTACAGCCCTTCTCTGATATGGAAGAGCCTGGGGGAAAATCAGGATGTCAATAGCACCTACCATAGATATGTACCAACTAGCGATAAAAGCAATTTTTGATCTTTTTCTGCAGGGGTTTTAGCGCTTTTCGGTGCACTGCTGCTGAAACAGCGCCCCTGTAGCGGCGCAACGCTGCAACTGCAGTTAAAATAACATCCATATAGCTGGGGGCAGAGTGAAATCAGGCTGGGGCGGCACAAAATTAGCTGGAGACAAATTTGAACGCAGGAAAAACCCTGGTATGCAACTTTAATGTAGTCAAAAATGTGTGACACATGTTGACTAGCTTGTTTCACACAGATGTGAGATAAATAACAGGCTGGTGCCTTACAACTAAAATTAATTGAAATAAAATTACAGCCATTAAAAGTTCTATGTGTAATTCCAAACATATTCATGAGGATCTTTATACTAAATCCCTTTGTCATACAGCGATTTCAGCTGTTTTATTCTTGACATTTTCAGTACCTTCCAGAAAAAGCCATACATTCTAACCCATAGGAGTGTGATATTTCATCTGTGCTCATGCCCTGCTCAGGCTGCTATAAGCTGAGAAGCTCCAACAGGAGGGCTCAGAGTAGAGCCACCACTCCAGCAGCAGCTCACTTGCAGTGAGGGGTAGTTATATTTTACTTTCTCGTTTGTGACATCACAACAGGAACTTTTTGAATCAACTTGCTTTAGGCACAGAATTCCTAAAACCCAACACTGATGTAAAAAAGATAGACACATTTTTTCAATTTTTTACTTATATAGTAGAATCTCACATGGCAGCTCAGAAGGATGCAAAGCGTGGGTTTTGCATATGTCCTCTTTAACACCAGTAAATACAAGATGTTTTCAATGCATTACATAAGCATCACTAAGTGATCATTTTAACTTTTCAATTCAATTCAAGTTTATTTATATAGCGCCAAATCACGACAAGAGTCGTCTCAAGGCACTTCACATAGTAAACACTCCAATACAGGTCAGTTCATTAAGACAATCAGAAAAGTTTCCTGTATAAGGAACCCAGCTAATTGCATCAAGTCACTGACTGGTGTCAGTGACTTTACAGCAATCCTCATACTAAGCAAGCATTTAGCGACAGTGGAGAGGAAAAAACTTCTCCAGCATATTTTTTTTAATTCAAGAAAATTAAATTGAGGTTTAAAAAGTTTTAAAGTTTTAAAAACAAACACCAGAACAGCGATGCCATAGAGAAACTTATGACACATTTCCGTCATTCTAGATAAGTGAGAAAACTGTAGTCTTCTCAAAAGGGTTGGGCAGCAGAGAAGTATGTCACTAGAGCAACTCAGTCATTGAAACAGGTCGCTAAGCATTGAAAGAAGCTTTGTAGACTCTCGTGTTTCTGGCTAAAAGGGTCAGAAAAAAAACTGGGGTGTTGAGGCATTTGTTCCCTTAAATCAATATTAAGCAGATGTGTTGTTATAAATATCACTATTTTGCTAAATAATGACTGAATATGGCTTTTGCAATAGAAAAAATAGGAAAAAATCCACAGAGAAATAACTGACAATCAACTCTAAAAATGTGCTAAACTAAATCCACTATAAACACGACTAAAAGAGATAATTTTCTAAAGAAATGAAGGGATAAAGATGCTCTAATAGCAGCTTACTAAACAAACGTATGGAATACAAACAGAAACACATAAATGAATCTAACATTAGCGTTTATATGTGCGACAACTGTCTGCAATTGTTTGTTAAAAGCATCAAGAATAACCCATTTTAGTTAAATCAATAAATGTTCTAATACAGAAGTGACCAACAAAGATGGATGTGTTCATTCCTGGACAGCTATTAAAAACAAAAGAGAGAGGAAGTGTGTTTGTCCTGCTGCATTCACTAGAGAAGGGTGGTGCTGCCGGGGTGGGAGAGAGGAAAGGCTGCAGAGCATGAGTCAGGGGTGGGACTCAGACTCATAAGATGATCTCATGTCAGAGAAGCTAAACAGAGCTGTGGTATGAGCTTCAGTCATGCTGGTCTTTCCATCACCATGACAGCATATAAATACAACAGTGAACATGCACTGTGCTCGGGAACTAATGTGATGCAACTGAGTGGGACTGCAGGATAAGCTTTCAACTTCCAAAACTAAACTCAATTAGATGTGCAATTTGTAAAATAATAGCGTGAATGTAACGACTAATGCTAGGCAGACACCAGCAAATGATAAAGACTTTTCCCAAATTCACCATATGACTTTCAAACGTTTGAATATCAAAAGTGAACTCAGTTTTTCTGAATTTTTCAACATTTTTATTTTCTTCATTAAAACTTTGCAAACTGTAAGACATTCAATTGAAGAAAATCACAGATGAGGTTTCTGCCTGTGGATAATATTCTGTTTAATCTGAGAAAACATCTTGTTCACTGAAACCAAAATAGGCATGTGCCCCTGATGAAGATGCAGAAGGATTAAGGCAACTCAGACATATCTTATTCATTATTAGCACTCAAAACAGTGGTTTATTATACAATGCCATAAAATTTTTCTTGAGAACCCCCTTGCTTGTGCCAAGGACAAGCCAGGACCCCAAACTAGGGGTGCTCCGATTGATCAGCCACAGATAATTATCGGCCGATTTTCCTGCAAAAGTGTGTGATCTGTGATCGCCGATCACTGCCTTTCATTTCCGATCTGGCACTGGCGCTTACTCTTCCCGGCCGGTAGTTCACCCTTCCGCTTCTCCCCGCTTAGTGCGCATGCGCGTGGTGGCAAACCCGCAAAGACAAACATGTCTGCCGCGTGGAACTTCTTTACGGTGTGCGAGAGTGATATTAAGGTTGCGTCTTGCAACACTTGCAACGAAAACGTACCCCGCGGAGGAAGCACTTCAAAAAAATTCAACACAACAAATTTGATCCGACATTTAAAGACTAAACACTTGGCGGAGCATGGTGAGTTTTTGAGGCTCACCGCAGACAGTGAAAAGAAGCCTGCTAATGCAGCCACAGTCAGATGGCAGCTAACGCAGCCGACGCTTGGAAACACTCTCTCATATGAGCGTGACAGTCAAAAGGCTAAGCAAATTACCCGTAAAATCATCGAGTTTATTGGACTAGACGACCAGCCTTTTTCAGTTGTGGAAGACGCCGGATTCCGCCGACTACTAACCCACTTGGAACCTCGCTACATGCTACCGGGACGTAAATATTTCGCCGACGTAGCCCTTCCAGAGCTCCACCAGACAGTGTATTCTTTCATGGAGGGACTCCTTAAAGAAAGCGTCTCATCCTCTGTGAGTTTCACAAGTGAAATTTGGAGCTCAGATGTCAGTCCTGTGTCAATGCTGAGCTTCACAGCTCACTGGATGTATCTGAATTTATCCTTGGTTACTTAATTTGATTTATGCAGTGATGTGAGATATTGACTTTTTTTGCACTATTTGTAGCCTAAAGAGAGCCTTAATGTTTTCAATTTCTTATAAATTGTTACTGATATTACATAATTTGAAGTGAAGTAAAACCATGTTTTTTCTGAATTAATATGTAACACATGCATTAGAACTCACCATAGCTAAATGAACAATTTATAGCCAATCTATGTAATTGGTATCGGTAATCGGCTGATCGGCCATGATCGGCCTCTTGGCTGATCGTATCGGTGATTGGCAGATTAAAACCTGATCGGAGCATCCCTACCCCAAACCCAACACGCATATAAATGTGATCATTTACAACCTTATTACAGACATATGGAGTTATGACTTTTATATGGAGTTTAGATTATACTGTAGGGTGCGTTATTGGCATTTAATAAATGTAATCTTTACAGATACAATCTTGCCAATCTCACAACCTCAGCACAGACAAAAAACCATACCATACAATAAGCTTAACCCCAGCCAAAGTGCTGTGCAGACATGGACAATAAAAACAATGCTAAACAATGAAACTTTATAAATACATAATAAATAGAAACACAAGGCCGCCACTGAGAAAGCCCTGTCCCATCAAAACTTCAGCCAGGACCTCTAAACCAAAAGCAACAATGAGCTTTCTGAGTGAAGTGAGCGTAGAGGGGCATATAGCAACAGCAGGTAGGACAGGTAACCCGGGGCCGAACCATTCAAAGATTTAAAAACCAATAAAAGAAATTTCAAACGAATCCTTAAAGAAACTAGCCTACCAAGCCATCCAGCATAAAGTCTGGCCACGACCCGCGGGAACAACCCAGTCATGGGCGGATCTATGATTAATGTGAAACGCTATAACCAACCAGAGCAACAAATATTGTGATGTATTCATCCGCTATGGCAATCGGTAAAAAGGGCAGTCCACCATACATTGTTGAGGAAGAGAAAAAAAAGGACAAGCGAATTCATCTTTTGTCTAAATAAATGACTCGAGCACCTCTATTTGCTCATGTTTTAAAAAACCCAAGTCTAAATCCTTCAAAGTTGATGCCTAAGCCGTTTCAAACTAGCGCCGTTCCTGAGCCAAAGCCATCTTTGTAGTTTTTCTCCGTTGCAGCTCTGGTGATCAGCCTGCCCAACAAACACAAAACTGATCAGACCAGTGACTTGCTGAGGCTATAACTGAGCAACAGCTAGACCAACCTGCAGAGCTAAATCTTTACCAAAAGCTTTACCTTAGAAAATTATCTAAGGGGAAAGAAGACAACCCAACTTACATCTAAACTAAATGAAACTCCATTTCCACAGGATGCCACCAAAAGGCTGAACAGACACGTTCTGGTTATGGAATCTGAAAATTGCATTTTGCTTGTACCAGCTACAGTTTGGATAACAATGAACAAAAAATTATCTTTGTTTTGATTTTTTTTTTTTTTAATGTGAAAAATCCAAGTTATAAGGTGGTTGGAATGAGTGATGCTCTAATTCTTGGGACTCCTTTGTTCTATGATTAAACTTCCAATTAAATTTTGGGGGCAGCAGTAGCTCAGGTGGTAGAGCGGGTTGCCTCATGATCAGAGGGTCATGGGTTCGATTCCAGCTCCCGCCAGGGGTATCCTGCTGTTGTGTCCTTGGGTAAGACACTTCACCCAACTTGTCTGTGTTAGTGGTGGTCAGAGGGGCTGACAGCGCCAAATGGCAGCCTTGCCTCCATCAGACCCCCCCAGGGCGGCTGTGGCTACAAGTAGCTTACCATCACTAGCAGTGCGTGAATGTGAGAGTGTGTGAAAGCGTCTTTGGGGGTCTTGAAAAGCGCTATATAAGTTCAATGCATTATTATTATTCCAAGTGAAGACAGAGCCAAAGAACCACTACAGATCCCAAAAGACTCAGGTTCGAATGTCTTTCGTGTCACAGCAGGCTCCTGCTTAAGTTACAAGTAATATGCAGCATTTTAACAACCCATTAGCCAATCTGCAAATTCAGGTTTAGTTTAGACACGTGAGTCATGCTACTACTCTGCTTTAAGAAAACTGTGGCACAATGATCAGTTTTAAAACTCAACAGGTAGAAACTTAGGAATTTATTTTTAATCTGATTTAGAAAAGACAACTAGAGCCATAAGAATAAGCCTCATGAGCAAAGACAGTAACTCAATAAAAACAACGTATCTTTTGTCCAGCAGCAGGCAGGCCTCTGCATGTGTGTGTGTGTGTGTGTGAGAGAGAGAGAGAGAGAGAGAGAGAGAGAGAGAGAGAGAGAGAGAGAGAGAGAGAGAGAGAGAGAGAGAGAGAGAGAGAGAGAGAGTGTGTGTGTGTGTGTGTGTGTGTGTGGGCCAGTAGGCCATATGAATGTGATGAGTGGGCTGTCGACATAGAGCAGAGGGGCTGGACTCAGGAGGCCAGACAAAGCCGGTGACTGTGCAAAAACCACAATGCTTCCTAACTTCCTGCTGTGTTTGATAATGCATGCATCACATGTCTTATTTTAGTCATAAGGGTTGTTTTTAATGAACCACAGACTGTTAAGTGATAAAGATTACTGCAGCGAGTCAGAGACAGTAAAGTAACAGACCACACCCTTATGCGGAGGAGAACACAGGAAGTCCTAGGAACCAAAACAGACAAGTCCTAACGTAAACATGGAAAAATCAAGGCATGAGCACAGAAGAAATATCACACTCATACGGGTTAGAATTTATGAATATGCTTATGCTCAAAAATCTTATCAATCTGCTTCTTGAAGCTCTTATTTATTTGTTATTTAAATATTCTGTAGTCTAGTGTAAATGAATGTCTTATGAGTCGGTCTCTGGAAAATAGCTCTGACACTCCTGTTTCAGGAAGTGGAACTTAGTCAGAGAAGTGTGTGTGTGTGTGTGTGGGGGGGGGGGTGTAACTCAACTCCATTCGCTCTACAACACTGACTACGTTTACATGCAGCCAATATCCGGGTTATGATCGGATTAAGGTCGGTATTTGGGTTTCTGAGTTGATCAGAATAACCCGTTTACAAGCATAAATAGAAAGAGTTACCCCTAACTTGCATAACCTGATGTAAATGCGGACGTTGGGGTAGCGTCAGGACGTATGGACTACGTCCAGACGCAATATGCGTCATTTCCGATTCTTCTCGTTCTGGTATCCGTGAAAACAACAACATGTTTCCCAGTTCGGAAGAGATAGCGACCGCGTTTGTTTGCGCTTTAGTTTCCTCGTCACTCCAAAAGTGTGGAGCTGTGCCGCGACTCGCCATGTTGCTCCCAACTTGTTGTTTACTTCGGTGTTCTGGCGCATACAAGACGTCTCGCTACTCAAAAGACCAAGATTCCTTGCGAACAGAGCATGCGCAGAACACACGCTTTGATGGGGATATCCCGATATGTATTTACACGACTAAACATTCGGGTTAGAAAAGGGTTGCCCCAGGTGTAGTAACCGGGTTTTTAAAAACCCGGTTATGAGCATCTCCGGGTTTTTGGCAGTGTTTACATGGACCTGCGGAACCGGGTTATTGTGAATATTCGGGTTTTAAAAGGGTTACTGGCTGCATGTAAACGCACTAACTGATGTTTCAGCTCCACAAAGAACACAAGCCTTGAAGGAGTTCTGCTACGTTGTGAAGCTGCTAACGCTAACGATTAGCTTCTATTTGCAGAGACGCGTTCTGCTCTCTTCTGGGTGCAAAAATCAACACAGCCTTTACCGGTCGAAAGCCGAGACAGGTGAGTCCATGAAGGCTAATTTACAGTGTGACGTAGATCTGTGTGACCCAAGTGTTTCTCCGTCTAGATTCATTCTGCAGCTAATGCAGGAAACAGGGTTAAAATACCATTTTCACTCCAACTGATGTATTTTGAAAATAAGGAAATAGTTTCTCGGTGAACCTGCTCATAAAAAAACAAAAGAAACAGTAAGAAGAGCTGAAAGAACCACTAAATGTCTGTTCTAACAAATCTTTTCAGGTGACAGAAGTCGATCCCAGCTCCCAGCCTACCAAGCAGGCTCTGCTAGAACAGCCCGATCCAGTCCAAACCACTGCCTTGCTGCTGAATGTGTGTGAGAAACCATGCTTTTAGTCCATTCCTGGGTTTGTTGCCTTTTGTATAAGAGGCATGCATTTAATTTCAGCTGTGTGAAGTGTATTATTAACACACAATACATAATCAGAGTGGCATTATTGCATCTGGAGCATGAGGACACACTTTGTGCTTGCACACCATCAAACAACACACACACAATTCAGTGATTGCAGTGTGTTTGATGGGGCTGGAATCAAGCAACGAAATATCTATTTAAGAATGCAATATTTCAGTTTTATAACCTTCCAAACAACATGTTTGTTTATTAGTCTGTTTGTCTTGGTTACTGTTGACAATTTTATGCTGAAAATGTGTCCCTTTGATTCTCAAAGCATCACATGAACTGGAGCTTGAGGCTCTATCCATCTAATCAAGACCGAGTGGAACTAAAGTAACAATGAAAACGACTATTTGTTCATTTTTTTATCGACTTACCACTGAAAAATGTACCAATAGAGACAAAAGTAATAAGAGTTACGTTTTCTCAGTCTGTAGCTGTTACACAATAACTTCTAAGGTGACACTATCCAAGTGCAGGCAGTTTTATTTCTGCAAATAGTTCCAGAAATGTTTTCTTTATTTCCAAATTCCTCTCAAATTTACAAGTCACAGCCCTTCACCTGATGCTGCTTGATCTCACTCTGTTTAACTGAGCTGCTACAAAGAAGTGGTCTTTTTATGAGCCGCTGATTCTATCAAACTGCATAAAAAGTGGGAGCGTGGGAAAGCAGACAAAACTATTAGCTCACTAGGTAGATTTGTACTTCCCACCCCTCCCAGAATCGGTCAATACAGCCTAAAAATGTTCTGTTCAAAGTTTAAAAGATAAAAAAAAATGTCATTTGACCAAAACCGATATGATTACAAGCATCAACTAAGTGAAAACAGTGAATAACAGAACATCAAACTGATCATCATATTGACAACATGCCTTACCCTTTGTGGATGAATGCATTTTCCAAATAACTGCTGAAAACAAAACAAAAAATTAACTGATCCCAGACTGGAAAAAGAAAAAAAGGAGTCCGTTGTTTGCAACCGCTCCTCAGACTGATAACAGCAGCTCCAGATTCCTAATGATGCTGCATCATGTGACCCCATCAGACCCCAGTCATGGCGTTTAGGCCTAATATCACAGCTGAATGACACCGCTGGCTGACTTGTTGTTCTATTATACGAGGAGGCTTCACAAGGAGTTAAAAACCCTGCTGTCAGCTTGAATTCAGCCTGATCTGATCTCCACAGGCCTGGTCCTGAGATTACATGACTACAATTTCATCAAGATCACACAAAGTGGACCTCCTGTGTGAGATGGAATTACTCTAATCAATGTGATGGACCCAAAAGGAGCTGATGTGGGTGGGCATCGAGCTGTGTCACCGTCCTCTCTGTTTTACGCAATTATTCATAGGAAGGCAAACATGTGATATTTTACTACATTTACAAACACTACAGTAAATTACCTCTTTTATTTTTTCTGTTTTAACCGATTAAAATGTAAAAAAAAATATTAATAATTTCGTAATAAATGAATAAATAACAGTAAGAAATTACGACTTTTGTCTTAGTAGTTCAAATTGAGTCCAAATATGATGTCATGCAGGAAATATTTCCATTTTTCCACCCACAGCAACAGGGTCTGAGGCCAGCTAGAAAGAACGAGCGAGCTTTGCTGTCAAACTGTCAAATCATTGTCCAAAAGCCCCAGAAGACAACCGGCCAGCCCTCGCCCTACCTTTGTATTTCTCCAACACATCCTCGTAGGCTTGGAGGTATTCCTGTTCGTCCGAGAGCGCATAAGCCTGCGGTGCGTGCTGAGCCATAGCCTGGGCTTCTCTGACTGGACACGCACCAGCAGCGACGGACAGACACACAACATGTGTGCCTGCCTGTGTGCGTTTGTGTGCATGTGTAATTGTAGAGGACTCCAGAGCTATCGGCGCTGTTGTCGCGCTAAAAAGGAAACGCCCTGCATCCCTCCCCTCGTCTGCAGGCTGACCAATAGGAGACACTTTCGGTCCAAATTGATGGGAGAGGGGGCTGCACTGTTAAAAAAAAATGTCACAAGCTAAAGTGTCCAAAAGTGGGAAGAAAATGTATTTCGGGTCAGTTTAAATCATTTGGCTAAGGCAATTTTAATACAGCACTGCGGAAAAGAGTCAAAATATTACTAATGTCAGGAATATGCTCCTCCAGTTTTTCCATTATTGCTGTTGTACTGTAGCCCTTTTATGTCTTATTGTGTGTTTTTAATCTGTTTAAAAGCTTTAACGCCCTCCCACTCCCAAAATATGTTAGTACAAATTAGAATCAAACTTTATCTATTATTATTATTATTATTATTATTGTTATTATTATTATTATTATTATTATTATTATTATTATTATTATTATTATAGGTGGTGGTGATTTATTTATTTTACGGTGCACACCTGGAGTGCACGGTTTCATGCGTCTCTCCAACTGAAATTGAAGAAACTTTTAATTCCTTGGGGGGGACCAAACCTGTTTCCTGTGTTCAGGCATCAGCTGTAGCTGCCGCCGCTGACTTCCTGGCTGCAGATTTATGACAGCAGATTCAGTCAAAGTTTCATTATAAAACGATTAGAAGCTGTAAAAACATTTTCCCACGTCTTTCATGGGTCTGAGGGCAGTAGTCCATGAGGCGTGATATGCGTGTTCTTTTTCAAATACTAGTATTTATGCGTAACATATTAGTGTTTAAAACCAACCATTAGAAGTAAACTCATTGGCAACTGTAACTGTATGGCTCAGACGCACAGAAATTAGAATATTTAAATAATCCCAAAATAACACCTGGATGAAATAGAGGACATAACATCACTTCCAGAAGTTGCATTGCATTTCTGACCAAATATGTCATCTATTTCCCTTTCCTTCTCAACATCAGATTCAGTGTAAGGTGAGCGTGTCTCACCTGCGATCCTGAGCACAGCTCTCTCCGCCGGATCCAACACGGATCCTCCCTGGATCTTCCTCTTGGACCGCTCGTGTCTCGGCAGGTTCCAGGGTAACGTGTCCCCGGGAGCTGGGGACGCCGATCCGGATTTAACACTGTAATCATCCTCATCGGAGATGTCCGCCGAGGAAGACATGGAGCAGTGCAGGGAAGGGTTCCCCGAACTGGAGCTCTGTGAGACAAAAGGAAACGGAACAATGACCTGGAGGAGATAAGAAAGAGAAACACAAAGAGCGCAGCAGAGATCATGCTTTTTTCTCTCCTCACCATGGCAGGTCAAGGTTCGCAGTTGCGCACATGTTAAACGTGACATGAGCCACCAGTTCGCAGTGACCCAAAAACAATAAAATATTGAGCCAAATAAAAGCAGGCGAGGAGCAATAGCGTCTGGCTCCCCCGCCAGGTCAGACCTAACACTTACCGCTGTGTGCATAGAGACCTGTCAGCTGGGAGGAAAATATCTACATAATCCTAACCGAGCATCATCATCTTCCACCTCTCCTTCCTGAGATGCCACGCCCTGTAAAAAAGGCGATCCGGACACGCGTTTCTCCTCTCAGGGCTGCGTTCAGGATGCGGGGTGGTGTCAGCTCTCCAGAGGGCTGAAAGGATGGAACTGTGTGTACTGTCGAGGCAGAGCTGGACCGTGATGGGAGCGCAGACTGCATGTGTCTGGGTGCGCGTCATACCCGGCAGTCGACAGCAGCAGTGACGGTGTTAGAGCGCCATCCATCCCTCACACAAAGGATGGCTACCAGGCAGCTCCCAGTAAAAACACAGGGGTATTGACTGAAAATTTGGAAATTTTTCTTTTCTGCAAATGTACCCAGCAGTTTGAAATAACTTATGGATGGCATTATTTAACCATTTCCTGCTGCACCCTGACACTGCTGAAGTTAAGCAACACACACATGAAGAGATGGGCTGGGTGCTCCTGAATCATTTTCTGTTTACCCTGGGGTAAATCTGTTTTTTGCATAATTCTTTTGTGGTGCAGAAAGTCATGTGGCAAAAACAGTTCTGTTAGAGTGGATTAGTTAGCTGAATATTGCATGAAACGTTTCAGCTTAGGGAGGTTGTTTCTGCTGGGTCACACAGAAGGATTTGTGGATTAAAAAAGATGAAAGATGCACGCAGTTAAAATTAGCTATCGTTCTATTGTTGCGTCACTTTTTATCAGAATAAAAGGCAGCTTAAGGCCCCTATTCATGCAGAATTAGTTCACATAAAACATATTTTTATTATAAACAAATATTAATTTGCGTTGATGTTTTATTATTTATATTAAATTGAGCAAAATCTGCAAAGACAAGAAAACATAAAAAATTAGGACATGACTCATTTTCCTCATCAGTGTCCAATCACTTTATATTTATTGCTTTTGCTTATGATTGATGCAAAGTTCCAAATGTACCCTTAGAAGCAATTTAATTTTCTTTTTATAACCAGATTTAAACAATAAGCTCACAAGACAGTTCTGCTGCGCACTTAACACCATTTTTTGCATTTGCCTCACTTCCTGTTGTCAAACTGATCTATGTCACTCATAGAAATTAACACAATCCTGTCAAAACATTATTATAAAATCTGAAAGTTATTCTATGAATGATGAGATTGGGGCGACGGTGGCACAGGAGTTAAGTGCTCGCCCCGTAATCGGAAGGTTGCAGGTTCAAGTCCCGCTCAGTCTGTTGCTGTCGTTGTGTCCTTGGGCAAGACAATTAACCCATGTTGCCTGCTGGTGGTGGTCGGAGGGAATGGCGGCGCCAGTGCTCGGCAGCCTCGCCTCTGTCAGTGCGCCCCAGGGCAGTTGTGGCTACATTGTAGCTCATCCCCACCAGTGTGTGAATGTGTGTGTGAATGGGTGAATGACTGGTTGTGTTGTAAAGCTCTAGAAGGTGCTATATCAAATACATGTGTGACAGTGTGAGTGTCCCGTCACAATGTCCTGACTGATCATGCGCCCTGGCTACTTGGCCAAGGGGATGTACCTTTGGCTGACTGGTTAGAGCGTATGACTCTCACCCGGGAGTCTGGGGATTGAATCCAGCCCGGGACTTCGTTTCTCCACCTTGCCACACAGGCCATTTACCATTTACCATTATCTAAAACCAATTTAGCTTGATTTCATCTCCTGATATCTTAAAACTAACTGTTTCATATACTTTAGTGGATCAGTGAGACCCGAGGCTTTTGTTTTATCCTCTTTATGGCACGCTCACACCCAGCTTAAGTGAACAAATAGCTTGGAGCTATTAAAAAGATAAAAATAGTCACCTTAGATGATTGATGTTTACTGGCCACTGCAACATCTAAAAACAGAAATCTCCTCTGATGATCTCTAGTTTTCACACAGCTCACAACATGACCACACAGATCAATAGGTTCCTTTGAACTGCGTGTCACTCCCAACGTCACTCAGGATTGAACCCATAGAGCAGCACCTTTAACCGATCGGCAAAAGGTTTTAAATCACATAAAGATCTTGTTAATCTGGAATCAGAATCCATCTCTTAAAGAGAAGAAATTTACCAAATAAAATAAATAAACTCAGGCGGTAAAAGGGCTTCATTTAAACTGCTCCCCTGTGAGGCCAGAGCCAATCATGCTGTAGTTAAACATTCCCTCAGAAACACAAGTGATCTCTGTTTGCGCTGTCTCTCTTCCCACTCTGCCTGTTCACAAAACAATCTGGAAAAGATAAAGAACTTGAAAGATGGCAAACAGTGCAGATAGTTCACATGGTAACAGAAAGGTAAAGAATTGGGAAAACTGGAAGATTAAAACTGTTGCAGCAAACAGCTGCAGACATGTAGATGGAAAAATGAACAGATACTGTTTAAATGAGACATATTATGACTTAAAGCTGTGGAACACTCGTCATTACATTTGCAGTGGTCTCTGGTAGGAATGAATGCCTTGTAAGTCATACTCTGGGGAAAGAAAGTCCCGGTGCTACGGTTTCAGGAACTAGAAGTGAGCTGCATCATGCTTAACATTACAGGATTTGGACATCTTGTTTCTGATTAGATAACAGCAACAGGACTCTACCACTGACTCTGTTTGTTTTGCAACATTGGTGATTTATCTGCACAAATATCACAACTCTGAAGGAGTTTTGCTGTGTGGTAGAGTTGTTAAGGCTAACACTTTTCTGCTGATTCCTGGATGCTAAACCAGCAGCGTTCCCCCTCAAGAGTCAAGATGGGTGAGTCCATGAATGTTAAGTGACAGTGTGATGTAGATCTGTCAGGTTTTTCAAATCCCAGAGTTTTGCCATCTATTTTCCATCAGAAGCTAACACAGGAGAAATGTGCAAGCCTGCAGGAAAGACTCAGAGTGGCTGATTATAATTAGATGTTTTCAATTAATGTTTTTAATTAATGTTTTTTCAATGTTCCATACCTTTAAAAAAAGATTTAATAGTTCTGTGGTCTATGTCATCACGTTCTTGGCACAAAATCCCTCTCACATGAAACGACATCAGTTTTATTCTTGACAGTTTCAGTACCTTCCAGAATGAGCCATTTCAGGGCTCTGTCACTTAAAAAAAACAAGCTGGAGCTGGTAACGCCCACCCCTCCCCTGCTCAAGATGCTATAAACTGAGAAGCTCCAATATCCAGGAGAGTTTCAGAGTAGAGTAATGGTGCTTACATATTAGCGTCGGGGTGCGGTAGCGGTTCGGTCAGGCTGGATGGTGTGAGTTCGGTCTCAAATGGACGGTGTAGTGTTCAAATATAAATCCGAGGGACTTCTCAGGAATGCGGAAATCCCCGAGCCTGTGGGTGGCGTTTAATACGTCCGCTGTGTCCTCCATTATAAGATAAACAAACGCGGACATGAGCTGTGTTGCTTTTGGAGACTCTGAACCACACTATTTTATTAATTTGCTGTGTGTGTCCTCATAATCTTGTGCCACACACACCAACACTGATTTCTTCCCTGAGCAGCTGTCTGCTCGCCGGGGCAAGAGCTCCGATGTGGACTATTCTCTTCTCCCGTTCCGGCAGCTCCAGAACGGCACCTCCATGCTACAGACAGAAGTTTACTCAACAGCATCCAGCATAAAAGTGCATGCGGAACACCCCTTCCCCCCCCAACACACACACACCCCACCCCACACCCCCGCTGGCCCATTCTTCTTGCAGATTGGAGGCAATAGGCATAATTTCAGCTGGCTAATCAGTCCATAGTGTCGCCTCGGTCCCAGTCTGACCACTGGGGACAAGAACTGAGAAAAAGAGTCGCCTCAGCACCGAAAACGCAAATCTGACTGACCTGTGTGTGAAACCAAATTCCGGTGCCATTCGATACCTTTTGGGGCCGTGTCGAAGCTAATGTGTGAGCTTCCTCACTGCCTGGAGCCTGGAAAGCTGAGAGGGAGAACTATACAAATTTCTCTGTTTGTGACATTCCAAATGGGCTCCTTTTGAAACTTGTTTTAGACACATAGTTCCTAAACCTGAACACTGACAGGAAATGAATAGACATTCTTTTTCACATTTGGACTGTTTATAGAAGAAGTAGAAAACCACACGGCCAAAGGAAGCAAAATGTGTGTTTTGCATAATATGCCCCCTTTAAAATGGATCAACGTATTACTTGCATTTGATCTGTTATTACTTCAAAGTGACATTAATAATTAAAGTCAAGTTATTTTTCATGCATAAGACAACTTTATTTAGATAAAATTACAGTTCATGCTTGGAGAAGTGGGTACCGTATTTTCCGGACTATAAGCCGCTACTTTTTCCCACGCTTTGAACCATGCGGCTTATAATGAGGTGCGGCTTTAGTCAACCAGAAAGGATGGATGCTGGAAAGTCTAATGAAGGAATGGTTAAAGGAGTGCTACGGAAAGCACCCAGGAGGATTTTTTTCACAGTAAAACGGCGCTGCTTGTTTTTCCAGCTTCACCCCGGGATGAAGACAGCAACATGGACAGCGACACTGACATCGCCACAGAAAGGTATGTGACGAAGCTCTTCTGAGGCTGTTCAACTCCGACACTGAAGATGATGACTTCAGTGGTTTCAGTGCGCAGGAGGACGATGAATAAAGTAATCAATAACTTTTCTGTTTAGTTTGATACTGATCAGTTCAGTTACATTCAGTTAAACTAAGTTTTCAATTCAGTAGATCTCTGCGGCTTTTAGCCCGGCGCGGCTTACATTGAGGTGCGCTCTAGTCCGGAAATTACGGTAAGTCCTGGATCTGTTATTTAAACAAACAATATTTGTCAATTCTCAAATATGTGTCTATAAATTCATAATCTAATAAAACCAGACTCAGTTTTATGTATGATCATTCAAGATTGTTGTCATAAATATTAACGAGTAAAGAAGAAAGCACCCTAACTTTTCATTTTTCGTTTTATATGACCTCTTGAAGAGACCGCAGAGACCAAGCCCTTTAAATAAACCCTTACATCCCATAACTTCAGCCTAAAGCTTGAAAAGTACACAGAGGTTCTTGTGGAGGAGAAGAATCATAACAAATAGGTTACAGTTTACAAGGTGATACGTACTGCTTTACGTGTAGGAGTGACCTGCACAGTCTGGTAAAACTCTGGCAGGACTCGTTTCTTCACCTTCCGTTTTCTCACGGTTGACGGTAATTCAGGTTCGCTCTCTGGAACGTCCACCAGGCTGGGTTTCTCCTCCGTCAGCCGAGCATGTATGCTCCTTCTTAAGTGACGCGGGCTGTGCCTGAAGCCCTGGGAAACATGATCAAAACGTCAGGCTGAGAATACAATATGCATGCAGCAGAGAAAACAATATGTACTGAACAAATGTTAAATAGTTTTGGAATAAATGCATGTCCAGACAAAAGTGAAGTGTTTATTATTCATAAATTGTTTGACAATTGAGCTGTTATTAAACTAATTAGCACACAGATGTGAAGTTATAAGAAATCTAGTTATGAAAAATGGAAACAAAACATCTTTGGAAACTGTGTTCATTTCATGTGTTATTTTCCAACTTTGATACAAGATCCCGAGTCGGTGGGGTTTCAGTAACCTCTGGTTCAATAACATGACCCAGAGGAAGGTTTGTTTTTGTGGATTTACAACGCTGTTGAATTAAGGCGAAGGTGGCCGAGGAGTTAAGAGTCTGCCTCAGAATCGAAGGGTTGCAGGTCCGATCCCCACCAAGTCTGTTCCTGTTGGTGTGTCCTTGGGAAAGACACCCAACCCACCCTGCCTGGCGGTGGTGGTCAAAGGGACCAGCACCAACACCAACGCCCACGTCAGCGTGCCCCAGGGCAGCTGTGGCCACACTGCAGCTCATCACCACTCGGGTGTGAATGACTGATTATGTTTTAAAGTGCAATGGGTGTTCTAGGACTCAAGGAGGCAGTATATCAAATACAGGCTATTTGAAACATTGCACTAAATGAAATAAAAGGGATGGGCTTGGACATTTACATTTGTGTAGTGACTTTTTGGATCTGAGAGAGATTATATTCACTTTAAATCTTTTAAGCAGGAAGTACCACAACTCTACTTCAACTGGTCTTAAATTTCACCTGATAAATCATTTTTGTTTGACCATTTTAATGGATCTCATGGCACACCTTTACCTCCAACCTGCTTTCACTAGATCCTGATCATGATCCTGCTGAGTTTCTACGTCCCTAGCTGAGCTCCCACTGGGAGGTTTCTGACTCGTCTCATTATATGAAACTGCAAATTCAGCTACATTAACTAGTGATAACACATGCGCATTGCGCACATCATCCAGATTCCCAAAAATACTCACACCGACAGAAGTCCATGTAAGGGGACTTTAGGTATTAGAACAGAGCAAATATTCTAAACACATTTAATTATTCCAGCTTTAATGTGAAAAGTTCATACCTCTGATCGAAAGTGATGCGTTCGAAGACCAACTAGGGGACAGACAGCAGATACAGTGAGACAGTGTGAGACGTTTATTTTTAAATAGAATATGCTAGAAATGCTACGTGTTATTCTGAAATACAGCCTCGAAGTTTATATAAAATCAGGTCAAAATGAAGTGAAACCAACTCATGCGCAGTGACATTATAAATCTGTTTATGTCATTATTAAAGTGTGCACCGAGGATATTCGAACAGAAACACGATGCGCGCATCCTCTGGAGTCTGGATGCAGAAGATGCGGCTGGCCTGCTCTCTACTCACCGCGGCTTCTGGAGCGTCCGCCGGAGAAAACCGATTTTATTGGATGCTTCCCATTACGAAGCCTGCGATGCCAGCAGCAGAAAAACAGGATTGTCGCAACAGTACCGATCAAAAGCAGTAGCAGCAGCAACACACATTGGATGCTGTAGGGCCTCAGCAGGACTAAAAACGCCGCAGCGATCATTGTATGACGGAAAGTAGGGCAGTTCGTCCAGCCGGTACCGCTCCTGCTCGGTTCCGCTCCCGCTGGAAGGCTCCTGACGCAGATAAAGGCGCTGACATGCGTGAAGCATCACCCTGTGAGAGCGTGGAGGGTCAAAGAGAACAGTCCACACACTACTGATATCATAATTGTGAGGAACAACGCATGACTCAGCAGAGACGCACGTTTCATTCAGTTATTTTCTGCCAGTGGTAGAGTGAGAGAGAGAGAGACAGAGAGTGAGAGAGAGAAAGTCAGCAGATTCATCCCTGGCGGCAGTCAGAATGAACTGTAATGCTGCAAAAAAGTTTTCTGTTTCAGGTCAGACATAAAGAGAGATGCTGCCTGCTGACGGGCAGGGCCGGTAATTGCATGGGGCTAGTGATGTGACGTTCACAAACGAATCAAATCTTTTGAACTAGTTTTCAAAGTGAATGAGAGCGGAGTCCCTGTAGAGAGACCAAGCCCCCACAATGGAGCTCTAAAATTGAGTCATACCCGGAAGTACCAAAAATTGCAGTTCCACCTTCATCCGCTGGGGGCTGGTGTCAGAAGCGAGCAAATCCTCATTGACTCCCATGTTAAAAATACCATTTTCACAGCAGAAATAAACATGTTTACAGCCTGGTTCCAAAACATGTTTTTGGTTTAAATGATCTAGTTTACACTCATGTCAACTCTGAGGGGGGGTGTGTGATTTTTTTTCTCACTCTTCTGTTTAAGTGTATGAAAAGCCTAAAATTATAATTAATGAGCATCAGACCCACGTGACCACAGAGCTAGCTCCGTGGAAAGGCCTCAGTAGAGCCTCGGTCTAGCTTGGAAACTGCTCCGGCATTTTGAGCTGTGTTTGTGTATTCTTGTATGGATATTTTTTGTGCAATTGTTAGACAAAATGACTTGCTGTGGCATTAATTGCACTAAAAGAGCGTTCAAGGAGTCTCCACTTCATTTTTTTTCGGTAAGTAAGATTATTTTTATGTATTTTAGGTCACTGCCGAGCTGAGCTTAGATGTAAACATGTACTGTTTAACCATGACATTTAAATGTAATAGGGTAAAACCCAGTGCATTTAACATAATGCTGCACTTTAGAAAATGGGTTGAAATATAACATGTTGGTGGAGCTGGGTTCCGACTATCGGCTTGTGGAGCTCTCGGGAGACCGATGTTTTCCACCCGGAATGCCGGCTGTTTCTCCCCGCAGCCTGGTCCATCTCTGTCTGATCGTGGCTCCTGTTAGCTGCGCGGGCTGACGGCTGGTTCTCCCAGCAGCTCGGTGCATCTGTCTGATTGCGGCTTCTGTGTGCTGCACGGGCTGACGGCTTGTGGGGCTCTGGGATGGAAACCTTTCCACAGGTCTCGGGAGACCTCTGTGTTCCACCCGGTTTTATCCAGCGGTCAGCTCGGTGTATCTCTGACTCAGAAGCTCTGGTGTTGTGCACAGTTAACTCCGGTTGTAGCTAGGTTGCTACCTCCGTTAGCTTAGCTCCCACCTCTGCATTAGCTTTTAGTTAGCTTCAGGTTAGCTTGTAGCTAGTTCGACCGGGTGTCGTCAGTTAATCCCAATCTTACAGCCCCACCCTCAGCTCCTCCTCTCTTCCCTTTTATGGAATTGTCTGGGCTTGACGGAACCTGTGACACGGTCAAAATGGCAGTGGTGGCCACCTCCCATTTGGCCTCAAAAAAGTGATATTGGAGCCTATGGAAAGAAGATGTCCACGTATATTATGTCGATGAGAGAGACCCGTTCATCTTAACAAACCTCACCGGAAGTCTGTCAAACTCACCCGCTCAAACCCCACCCACCGCTGTGACAGACATAGGAGGAACCATAGAAACACGGTTTATATACATATCTTGGGAGAAACGCTAACCAACCCCATGCGCCCCCAGGGACACCACATGAAGATGTTGCTCTTGATACCGGGGAAAGGCCTCAGTCTGAGCCTCGGTCTCGCCTGAAAACTGTTTGGTCATTTTCAGTCTCTCTACTTAGACCATTAGTTGTAGCGTTTGTGTATTCTTTTTTGGATGTTTTTTGTGCAATTGTTGGACAAAATGGCTTGCTGTGGCATTAATTGCACTAATAGAGCGTCCAAGGAGTCTCCACTTCATTTTTTTTTCGGTAAATAAATTTATATTTATGTATTTTAGGTCACTGCCGAGCTGAGCTTAGATTTTAACATGAACTGTTTAACCATGAAATTTAAATGTAATAGGGTAAAACCCAGTGCATTTAACATAATGCTGCACTTCAGAAAATGGGTTGAAATATAACATGTTGGTGGAGCTGGGTTCTGACTATCGGCTTGTGGAGCTCTCGGGAGGCCGATGTTTTCCACCCGGTTCTCCCCTCCCCACAGATTGGCGCATCTCTGATTGCCGCGGCATCTGTCTGCTGCGCGGGCTGACGGCTTGTGGAGCTCTTGGGTGGAAATCGATGTTTTCCACCCGATTCTCCCCTCCCCACAGCTCGGCGCATCTCTGTCTGATTGCGGCTCCTGTCTGCTGCGCGGGCTGCCGACTTGTGGAACTTGAGTCAAGCCAGCCTCCAGTTTATTGCCGGTTCCCCATCTATTCAACTTTTTATGGGAAGGGATGTGGAAACCGGATTTCAAAATAAAACTAAACTTCAAGTGAATTAACAGATATTTTAAGAACATAATATCATATAATTTAGGCTTTTCACTATTAGCGGCCTGTCAATATCAAGGCCATCTTATTTGCCGCCGCTGCGCCGCTTAGCTACAATACTCAGTGGAAGCTGAGGGTAAAATTGCCCTTGTTGTCCAGGTGGCTTACTTTGTTAAAAAATGTAAAAAAAACTTTGACTGAAGTATATTAAAATAGCGGAAATTGCTGGCTTTGTTTTTACAGAAATACATATGAAACCCAACAAGCATGCCTGACTTTTGTGCTGCCTATGGATGCTCTAATAGACGATGTCTTCAATCACAACAACGTGGGACCACCTTTCACTCGTAAGATTTAACAATAACAAACATTCAACTTGCTGATAAGTCTCTGTCATCTGCTTTGCTTTTGAACTATTATTAGAGAACTGCTTTTTAAAAATAACAGTGATGGCAAAGTTTAAGATCTATCAGCTAATTGTGATTTTAAAAAGTTTAATTGCTTGAATTCAAGATTTCTTGTTTAGTCAATCATTGCATGTTTCTGTCTTGACACCTTTTGTTTAACTATTGTTTGTCTTATGTTCGTGTTAAAGGAAAAGGCTGTAAACTATTTACAATGATTTTTAAAGCTGCCTACATTTTGTCACTTGTTTAAGATTTCCCAAAGATGGAGAAAGAAGGAGGTAGTGGGAAGTTGCCCTAAGAAGTGTCTGCGATCTTCCTCAGAGCTGACGCTCAGTGGCGTCACGATCAAAACTGTCAGCAAGGTAAAAAACCTTCCCTGTGTTTCAAAAAGAACCTAAAAATGCAGTCAGAAGGAAAACACAAAAGATGTTTGTAGTCTTTTGAAAAACTGCTGGCTTATCAAATCCCCCTGATAAATACAATGAATAAATTCCACACTTACTAATCATGATTACTTGTTTGCCTTTAGGTAATCAAACTATAGTTCTCGTCTGATTTCTCACCTGACATCATGTTGTTCTATAAGCCTAGTATAAAGGCAACCACACTGTCCAGTTACACTGGTAATTGTAATTTCAGGATTTGTTGTGCGGCGAGCCATGACCAAGCTGTCCTGTGATGTCTGCCATACCAGCCTGGTGATGGATGCTGCATCTGCCTGTGATGACCAGAGCTACCATTTGCTGACTCTGAAGAACAACGTGGGTCTTGTAGTCCCATCTAAAGGTACTGTGAGGGTCATCAGAGCAGCAGAGTGGGCAATTCGCCAGGCTGCAGCCGGCAGACGATCACAGCCCATCAAACCACTGGAGGTCATCTACATTGTGCGCAAGAGGATCGGGTCAGAGGATGTGTTTTTGCTTGGGGAGCACATCAGTGAGACACAGTACAGAATTGAGTCTCACTCCCATACACTGTTGTTGTAATCTATTGTCTCCCTGTTCTTTAAGCTGAGGATGCACCACATTGCAAGATTAGCAACTCTTAGCTTTCAGTGTGACAGCGTGAGACCGAAGCTCACAAAAGCTGTCCTTTTCAAAGGTCAGTAGGAAATCACAATGTGCTTTAGCATCTGTCAGTAGATGTGTTATTTTTATCATCAAAAACATGTATAATCTGTAATAAACAAGTTTTTCATAACTGTCAGTCTGTCTTTCATTTACTCTTTAATTTTGGGAAGTGTTTATCTAGCCCTTTAACTCACAATTATCCCAGTTTTCTCTTCTCAAACTTTCATTTTAAATGGGTTGCAGGCTGAAAGTGTAAATAAATATAAATTATTATAATAACTTGCCAAAGCCAGTATATATTAGTTTCACATTACTTGCAAATATTAAAGTCAACGTAAATAAAATATATTCTGTATATCTTCATTTGTCTTTTTATAAAATATTTTCTCAGTCGTTGAGGTTCTAGAGTTGTTTTGCTTATTGATTTTTTTGGACTGGGTGTTTTAACTTGAAATTTTGTTTGCGTCTGTGCATTTTTAATTATTGTTTGTTTTGGTTTTACTATTTTCTGTATATTAATTCAGGTATTTTCAGTTTTTATTTATAAGTTGATATGGTAAGTTATAAGGTATCTTAAAACTTATATTTATAAGTTGACCTCAGTGTACAAACTACAGCTAGTTAATCAGAAGCACATCTTGTTGACATTAAAACGGTAAGTCTATGGGAAATTGACAGGATAGGGGAAAACGGCTGGAAAGTGGAGTGAAATAAGGGGAGTTTCCTGCTGAAACTTATGCATTTCATAGCCATGTCTCTACGGTTTCTAAAAAACAAACCGTATGAAAATCGGTTGAAATTTGAGAAAGTTATAGTGCATGCACCACTAAACACCAGTGTTAGAGGGCGGCAGCTGTCCGAAGTAAGATGGCCGCCGCGTACGGACGTCAGGGTCCATTGACGAACAGCGCGGGTGAGGAAGATGGTGTGTACCCACAATATTACTCCTCGTTGTGCCACCTTGTGGAATAATCGAGTAATTGTTTCAAACAGAAAGTCTTTGTTTAACCAGCAGTGGTTTGATCAAGGAATTATTTTTGTACATGATATTATGGATAAAGATGGTGAAATATTACAGCTACAGAATTTTAAATACAAATTTAATAACATTCAATGTTCTCTTCAGGAATATGAGAAAGTATGTAAGGCTCTACCAGTGATTTTGAAACAAATGATGAAAAACACAATCCTCTTCTCTAATGTTCAAACAAAACTTCCTAATTTATTAATAGGAGAATTGAACATCACAGAAAGAAAATGTGAAAATAAATTTTTAAATAGAGCCTTCAAAAATATATCATGATTATGATATAAAGATTAAACTAAAAATATTAGGAAATCCAATAACTGAAGGAAAACAATTAAAATGTCAAAAATGGCCTATAATGCCAAAAGTAAAAGAAACGCAATTTAAAATTCTTAATAACTACTATCCATCAGCAGAGACACTGAGGAAGAGATTTGGTTTTGAAGTTGACCCTTGTGAATTCTGTCAGGAAAGCCCTGAAGGAATAGAACACTTATTTTTCAGCTGTCCTGTCGGTAAGAAGTTTTAGGAAGAAGTCCATTGTTGGTTAAGAAATAAAATAAGAGAACTTGATCGTTTTACAAATGAAGATATTCTTATTTACAATTCTAAATTAAATGGGAATAATTAATTGTTAATATTATTATTATTATGGGTAAATACCACATCCACAAAAGCAAATGGAAAAAACAACTGCCAGACATGAACTGTTTCATGAATGAATTCCGTATGTTCTTATTCACTTTGATTCGTACAAAAAATTCCAATGTAACTGCAAAAGCCATTTGTCATGCTGCAGAAAATTGTTTAATACACTGTTTTTACTTTGTGATATAAGTGCTTCTTTTTAAGTTTCTTATTTGTTTTTCTTTTATTGTTACTAAGGATGCCTTGCATGTTTCCATTATGTGTTGTTGTCTCCACGAGAAATTGTAATAAGCATGATAATAAAGTAAAAAAATTTAAAAAAAAACGCGCGGGTGAGGGATCTAGCTAATATACGTATTTATCTATGTGCATAAGTTCAGAAACGAACGCTCGGCCAGCGTCTGCACGTCTATCACGTGACCAAGCGTAAGCGTCGGGTCTGCATCGTCCTTTAATACGTCACTACTACCTGCCAGCGTCTGCACGTCAATCACGTGACCAAGCGTAAGCGTCGGGTCTGCATCGTCCTTTAATACGTCACTACTACCTGCCAGCGTCTGCACGTCAATCACGTGACCAAGCATTCTGCTTTAATACATCACTGCTATACCTTTTGTCTCATTTCAGCCTTGTGGTTGGTCGGCGGTGCACCTCATATACCGTTTGGGAAAAAAAACTTTTCAAAGGAGTTTCGTGTTTTTCTGGATTATTTCACTTCTGATAACTAGCAGTTTAACCTCATGTGAGTTTTTCTAAAGCAGAAATTCAGCTTTTTTCTAAAGAAACTCAAAAGTTCTTTATGTCTGAGGAGCCCAGTAACCTGAGACTTGTGACTGAATTCAGTTTATCCACTGTCAGCGATTTAGTTAGACAGCCAATCCAGGAATCCAGACTGAACGAATATACTAGAATTCAAGCCTTAAAACAGAACATCAGTAGGGAGCGTGAAGGATTTGAGGAAACCCCGTTTCAGCAAGTCATATCTGAGCCCAGTACTCAGAGCCTTGACACTGAATTCATGTTTCCCTCTGTCAGTGATGCAGTTAAACAGCAAATCCAAGATGCCACAATGAAGGACAATTCTATTATTCAAGGATTAAAGTTTCAAATCACAGCTCTGTTTCAAGGGCTTGAAGAACAAATGTTTAAACTTCAAAAAGATCGAGAAGATTTTGAAATCAGCAAAGTTAGATCAATTGAGGAAATAGAGGGTATGAAATCTTATCTGCTGGAGCAGAGAAAAGACTTTGAAGAGGAAAGATCTCTATCAGAGTACGAGATCAATGAAATTCAGACTTTTCAGCAAGATGAAAGAGAAATGATTGAACTTTTGAAATACAATTTAGCAGTTCAAAGCAACGACCTGCAGGAAGAAAAAGTAAAATTACAAGAGGAATGGCATCATCTCGAGCAGGCTAAACTCCAAATGAAAGAGGTTTATGAAAACCTGCAGGAGGAAAATGAGAAATTGAAGACAAACATAAAGGATATCGAGAGAGCCAAAGCAGACGCTGATAGAGAGATTGAAAACATGAAAATTCAACTCGAAGCAGATAAAACGTTGTTTGAACAGACGAAGAAAAGCTCTGAGCTGGAGTTTGTAACTATGAGAGAAGCTTTGGATGATGAGAAACGTCAGCTTGACTGTGAGGAAACAGAGTTTGAGAAAACAAAGACTGAATCACAGCAGGAGATAAGAGACACCATTCAAATGCTGAATGATGAGAAAACATATCTAGAAATTAGAATTGGACATCTACACGAAGAGCAATCTGAGTTTGAACAGAAAAAGACTGAAGCTGAACAGGAGATAAGAGACACCATTCAAATGCTGAATGATGAGAAAACATATCTAGAAATGAGTACGGGATATCTAAAAGAAGAGAGACGTGAGCTGGAAGCCAGATCCCAGCTCGTGGACAAGCAGAAGGCTACAGTTGAGGAGGAAAGGCGTGAACTTCAGGAACAAACGATTAAACAAAACGATGAGAAAAAGAAACTGGAGGAAACAAAAATCAAATTGGATCAGGTCTACGACAAACTGCTGAAAGGTAAAGCTAAACTGACGAAAAACATCCAAAAGTTTAAGACTAACAAAGCAGAAATGCAGCAGATGATGGGAAGTCTAGAAGAACAGAAAAAGGTGTTCGACGAGACAAAGAAAAGCTCTGAGCAGGATTTAATAAATATGAGAAAAGCTCGGGATGACGAGAAACTTCTGCTTGAAGCTAGTAAAGAAAACCTAAATATGCAGAGAATTGCGTTCGAACAGAAAAAGACTGAAGCTGAACAGGAGATAAGAGACACCATTCAAATGCTGAATGATGAGAAAACATATCTAGAAATTAGAATTGGACATGTACACGAAGAGCAATCTGAGTTTGAACAGAAAAAGACTGAAGCTGAACAGGAGATAAGAGACACCATTCAAATGCTGAATGTTGAGAAAACATATCTAGAAATGAGTACGGGATATCTAAAAGAAGAGATACGCGAGCTGGAAGACAGATCCCAGCTCGTGGACAAGCAGAAGGCTACAGTTGAGGAGGAAAGGCGTGAACTTCAGGAACAAACGATTAAACAAAACGATGAGAAAAAGAAACTGGAGGAAACAAAAATCAAATTGGATCAGGTCTACGACAAACTGCTGAAAGGTAAAGCTAAACTGACGAAAAACATCCAAAAGTTTAAGACTAACAAAGCAGAAATGCAGCAGATGATGGGAAGTCTAGAAGAACAGAAAAAGGTGTTCGACGAGACAAAGAAAAGCTCTGAGCAGGATTTAATAAATATGAGAAAAGCTCGGGATGATAAGGTGACGGTTCAAGCAGCTGTTGGTGTCAAAAACTAAAATACAGAATCAAAACGCATTAGATAGACATTCGTTTGAAGGCCAATTTGTGCATGTGTTAAACTGTGTACTTACAACTTTCTATCGATTAGACCACAGCATAAAGTGCCATTGTGCACTATAATAATACTACTAACAGAATAACACATTTCAATCTATACACATATACATTCAAATACATACAGGGTTTCCCTAACATGGCGGCCCGCCACGGCTGAAATCCCACCGCCACGCCTACAAGATCCCAAGTTCTTTTTTTTTTTTTTTGCGCTGTTTCCCGAAGCAGCAGCAGGAACTACTATGTTGTCGCTTGTGATCACAGCTGGCAGGCAGCAAGGAGGAGCAGGCAGGGCAAGGTGAAGTTACAGCATAAGTTACGGAGTTTAAAATTAGAAAGGTAGCAGTGGATATAATGCTTTTTGGTTTACATGTTTCGATAGCATTAAGATAAACGAGTGTTGACGATCTTGACAGGGTTTCCTCCAGTGCTTATTAGGCCAGGTTCTCCTCCCACCAGGCTAAGCATCACTTATTCATGTAAAATTTATTTATTTTTTCATGACTGACTTTAACAGCATCTAATACTGTATTACGGCGTGAGCGCAACAGCGACAACTTAAGATTGATGTGTGAGCAGCCTGAGAGGTCGGGTGTTTTCATCTGAACCCTTAAAACCTCCAGCAGGCTACACTGCACTATTGACGTGTTAGCGCGCAGCGCTAACAACTTAGCGACGTGACATGTCTCAGAGAAAGCGTAAAAACACGTTGGACGCTTCTTCTGAAGTGGGAAAATAACACCTCTTCTTAAGCAGAGCACAACGTCGCCTCGGCTCGTTCACCCTCTGCCGAGCCGGACTGAGCTCGATAACATTGACGCAGCACAGCCACTGGGTCGTTGGAGCTGCCCCGTGACTGCCTGATGGAAAACCAGCGGGTTTCATCAGACTCGTAGTTTCTTGTTTTTGATGGGGACCCCCTGTATTTTACCGCTCCCTCCTGCAGTCTTCCCCTATTAAAATTTAAAATGATTCTGTAAATTCTGTGTATCAATAGAAAAAAATCTCTGCTTCTGCCAGCTGCAGTAAATGTAGTCTCCAAATAATAAATAAGAGGTGCATTCATCTGTGGATCTCCTTTGACCCGCATTAGTGATATTTTCAGCACCAGAACAGTGAAGCAAAGAAAGATTCCTGAGTTTGTGCTTCTATGGGTTGTCTCCACTCTGCACTGGAAAATTTTACTTTATTTAGAGACTTGTCATAATCCCCCCCCCCCCCCCCCCCCCGCCACAGCTGGAAAAATTCTTAGGGGAAACACTGACAGTATACACACACACACACACGTTTTCTCTATTATTTTCTATTTTGAGGTTTTAAATTTCATGACGGGAAAATCTGGAAATACTTTCATCACTGCCCGTGCCATCTACAGAGAAATACTCAAAATTTTAATTATGAAAAAAATACACAATTGTACTCAATATAAAATTTCTGATGTTTATAATCTTGCATAAACAGTATGAAAAAAAAGAGCAATAAATAGATTTAAGTCTTTATGAACACCAGGTAACTTCTAACCCTCAGTACAGGGTTGTTGAAATAGACATCGTGGATGAATAAATATGTGATATACCTTGTAAATAGGGGTGTCAGAAAAAATCGATTCACTAAAATATCACGATATTTTGCCTCCCAATATAAAATCGATATTCAAAAGCCGTGTATCATTTTTAATTTTTATTTTGGTGCAATTCAAACTCTGACCACTAGTCGGCAGTAGTGTCACTCCGTTCCGCCCCTGACAGAAGAAGAAGCTACCACTCTGTATGTTCCACAACCAACTCACGTTAACTCACCAATGACTGAAGAGAAGATTCATCCAGCGCCTTCGGCTTTCAAAGCTGATGTGTGGAGTTATTTTGGATTTAAGACAAAAGAAGGCAGTAAAGACTTTGACAAGAGCCATTCAATCTTCAAACTCTGCAGTGCCGGGGTCAAATACTGTGGTAATACGACAAATCTGCGAGCACACATGGCCAGACACCAAAGCAATGTAGCATCAAATGCTACACTTAAAACGAAGCTCGGTGATCCTACTCAACGAACTATAGAGGAAGTTAACACTTCAAAGCTACCAGCGACTTCAACTCGTGCAGTCAAGATAACGAAATCAGTACTTGTTTTTATTTGTAAAGACATGCGTCCCCTGAGTGTTGTGGAGGATAAAGGATTTCGTGATATGATTAAAACATTGGAGCTGCGTTACGCCGTTCCTTCACGACAACACATCGCGGACATCGCTCTTCCAAACTTGTACAACGAAGTCAAAGCAACAGTCCTGGACTCTCTCGGCTCAGCAGAGACGGTCGCTTTAACGTGCGATGCTTGGACGTCTAGAGCTACTGAATCGTACGTGACTGTTAAAGCACATCACATAAATGATGAGTGGATCCTTCAGTCTCATGTATTACAAACCCGAGCCATGCATGAAACTCACACAGGTGAACACATTGCAGCATTACTGAAGGAGGCCGTGACTGAATGGGGGTTGAACACAAAGAAAGTCATTACTGTAACAGATAACGGACCAAACATGGCTGTCGCGGCCAAACTCGCAGGCATGACGCACATACAATGTTTTGCGCAGTCTGAATCTTGCCTCCCAGAAAGCACTAAAAACACAATCTGTGATTCGACTTCTGGGTAGAGTCAGACGTGAGGCTTTTTCAGACGCAGCACCACAGCCAGCGATCAGTTGAAGCAGAAACAGCGCCTCCTTCAGTTACCAGCTCACAGACTGATCACGGACATAATAACCAGATGGAACAGCTCTTATGACATGATAGAACGCTTTTTAGAACAGCAACCAGCCATATGTGCAGCTTTGCTTTCTCCAGACGTCAGGAAGAGTGCAAAAGAAGTCTTCACATTAAATTAGTCTGACATCATGTGTGCAGAAGAAGTTGTCAGGGCACTCAAACCGATGAAGGATACCACCATGGTGATGTCAGAAGAGAGCGTGCCAACGCTGTCTGTCATTGCTCCTCTTCATGCCAAGCTCATGATTGGTGCACAAGAAAGCCATGATGATACACTAACAGTTAGTGACATAAAGGCTGCCATTGCAGAAGATCTGGGGAAAAGACATGCCAGTGAAAAGGATACATTACACATGGCCTCAGCTGTTGATCCTCGATTTAAGGGCCTGCCCTTCCTATCCGAAGCAGCGACCAGGGACATCTATTCCAGACTGTTGGAGGCAGTGGTTGGCATGATAAAAAAAATGTAAGTAAATAACTTATTGAATTTACTTGGAAAAAATATTTACACATATAATGCAGATTAGTATGAGGTTTAACCCTAATATTTGCTTGATATTATGTTTTTCAGGTGGAGGAGGAGAATGTTGCAGAGGATGCTCACATCAACAAAAGTTGTGCTTCCATCAGTCAGCCACCCCTGAAGAGACCAAGGACCTCATGTGCTTTGGTGGACTTGCTTGGAGCTACATTTCCCTCTACTAGTAGTGACAATACTGAACCAAAATCAGAAAATGATCTTGCAGCATGTGAGACCAAGAAATATAGAGGTGAGGCCCCTTTGCCTCTCACAGAAAATCCTCTCAGTTGGTGGAAGAACCATCAACAAGACTATCCTCAGCTCTCCAGAATAGCAAAGAGTTTGCTATGCATTCCTGGCACAAGTGTCTCTGCAGAGAGTTTTCTCCTCTGCCGGTGACATAGTGACTGCACAGAGAAGCCTCCTGAAAGCTGATTATGTAGACCAGCTTGTGTTCCTGCACAAGAATCTGGAGATTTAGAGCTCCAAGGAAACATATGTTCAGATCTGAAAATGTTAAAAGCACATATTTTTGTTTAACCAAAGAAGTACTTGTATTAATGTGGCCAGAAGAGTACATTTATTTTGTTCAGGTTGCACATATTCTTCCACTGGTCAAAATTGCAGTGCTGTACTTTATTTTAATGGCACTTTATCTCGTCAGTTCACTGTAAGACGTTTTCAAGCACTTTATTTTTTGTTTAGTGTATTTTCAGGTGACATAAAAAGTGCTGTTTTGGATGTTGATAAATTGGATATTAGAATCAAAAATACTGAATGTGAAATTGTTTACATATTTTTTTCATGTTACAAATACTTGACATTTCACTGAAATGTGTTTGAGGGAATACCTTTTGAATTTATTTTTGATATGACCTCTTTGGATAAGGCAGAGATTAATTTCTCTATTCATTAGTTGTTTCCTCCATTGAAATGCAGATCCCTCAGTTTTGCTTCAAATACCTCATGTTAAGCATGCCAAGTATTAGTTGGACTGTTAATGGAATTTTCTTACAACAAATTCAGTCTTAAAAATCGGCAATATCGTCTGGCTTTAAGTATCGCAATATATCGTATCGTCTCCGCTGTATCGTGATACGTATCGTATCGTCAGATTTTTACCAATACACATCCCTACTTGTAAACATAGAGAACAAAGTGGACAGGGTTAAAAACAACACTGCACTCTACAGTAAGGGCCAGAGCCATGTATATTCTTTGAAGCTGATGAATAACTGAAATAGTGAACATCTCTAGTTACTAGTTAATAACACCATATAACACAGTACACAACAGCAAGTATCACAGCCACAACCTACATAAGTATAAGTAACAGTAGATAATAAATATTGGTGTCAGCACGGTCCCTGCCGAGAAACATTATCATCTACATGTACTTAAAATTGAGACGTGGGCACCGGCAACTTAGGAGAGTTTGAATACACAGACCATCCCTTGGACGCCATTCAGCATGCCCAGCACAAGTGATGATGTATAGATTGTGGAATAAAATTGAGGTACAGGTGGTCGGAAGGGGACACAGCAGGAATGTCTCACACCCACCTCAGTGAAACAACTGTACGCCAAAGCCCTGCATGTGTGGCGGTGTGATGGAGTGGGGATGAGGAGGGGAGGGAAGTGAAGGCAAAGTAGTCTCTCGTGTGGCCAGGTCCCCCGCTGACCCAAGTAGGCACCCCTAGAAGCCACAAATGCCCATCTGGACGGGGGCCTACATTAGCACCACCACCATGCCCCATTGAGCCTGGGGTGGTGGGCGCACATCGTAACCCACCACAGAGGAAAATACATCCACCCAAACATTCAATAATCTCTCTGACTGCATAAGACGGCTGCATGGTGGCGCAGTGGTTAGCACTGTTGCCTCGCAACACGAAGGTCGCAGGTTCGAAACTCGGCTGCGGCCTTTCTGCGTGGAGTTGCGTGTTCTCCCCATGCATGCGTGGGTTTCCTCCGGGTACTCCGGTTTCCCCCACAAATCACAACATGCCCTATAGGTTAAAAAAAAATTGTAAGTCGCTTTGGGTAAAAGCGTCTGCTAAGCACATAAACATAAACATAAGATAAAAGACACCATGGCTGAGTTTATTCTCCACCTCTGTACTAATTTAAAGTAAACTATTGTCTTTTTTTGTGGGTTTTAAAGGTGGTGAACACTTGACAAACAAAGTAAAAAGAAAAAACATTACAAGACTATTATAAATTAAAGGGTCTTGGAGATGTCATTCAAACTAACACCAATGCACATCAAAAAATACATGTGAGTAACAGAAAGAATAAAAAACATTTCAGAATAATTCTAAGGAGGAATTACCCTGTGAAAACCAGTGTTGGGAGTAACACCGTTTAAGTATAGCAGCGTTTATAACGGCGTTCTTTTATAGGTAACGGAATAATCTAATTAATTACTTTTTCTACTGTTGCAACGCCGTTACCGTTACTGGGGACGGAAGGTTGTGCGTTACTATGTGCTTGTCGAACGTTGAGCAACAGCGTGAGGCTTTCTGACCGCCACACTTCAGCTGCAGCCAGGGAGAGAGAGGTGTCGGTAACGCACTTACAAACACGATGATGACTGGCCGGGTGGGCGGAGACCCTCACTGCTTCAGTCGCTGCATGCACATCAAAGCAGTGATGGGAATAACGCCATTTAAAATAACCGCGTTAATAAAAAAAATATTTCTTTCAGTAACAAGCAAACTAATTAATTACGTCTTCTTTTATCAAAACGTCGTTTCTGTTTCTGATAAGGAAATGCGTGCGTTAAGCAGCGCGGTGTGTTGAAGCTGTCATCAGCTGATCAGGAGCTAAAGAGGTAGATGTTTTCATCCAAGCGCATTACGGCCGTGAAGAACGAGGAAGACGTGAAGAATATCTACGGCTGCAGAACCGCAGATTCGCTGCTGCAGGTGTGGATCTGCAGCCGTACGTGACAGCGGGACGCCCCAAAGGTCCGCTCACCTGTTCACCGCTCAGACGTCCTGATCTTCTACCTTCCTAGATCATCCAGCTGTAGCCTGTTTCTGATCATGTCTTTAGTCCCGCTGTAACACTGATGCATCAGTCTCAAATGTCATGGAGCTCAGGTGTTAATAGAACTACCTGTGTGTGTTCACCACCCAGCTTCAGCTCTTCTGTGGTTGGGTCTGACCCAAGTTAGTAAATGTAAGTCCTCCATCAGGCTTGTGCCTCTTCTAGTGTCATTTTAAAGGATTTTATTTATTTATGTAACCATTACTAGATTAGCAGCAACAGAAACACTGCTAAAACACACAATTATGTGAAGCTGGAAAAATTAGAATACTGTGAAAATTTACATTTATTTCTTTAATTTAACTAGACTGAGAGACCATTTAAAGGCCCAGGAACCTTTACAGGTGTTTCTATTTGCAATTTTAAATTTTAGCTGATTGGGGTCTTGTTAAATATCACACAGTGACCTTTCAATAGTCTAGAAACGTGTAACGTTCCTGTTAGTAGTTCCTCCTGTTAAGTGTTTATTTATTTAAATTATTCAGGTTTATAAAAAACATTTGGACATACATTTTATTATGTTCCAGCCATTAGTCATTTATATTTCACTACTGTAGTAATGTAGTAATTTAATGAAAAAAGTAACTAAGTAGTTACTTTTCTTGGTAATTAGTTACTTTTTTGACAAAGTAATCAGTAACTATAACTAATTACCTTTTTAAAGTAACGTTCCCAACACTGGTGAAAACAGAAATTATTCTTTTTAGAGCATTTTGAAACTGTTCCAGGAGTAAGTCTGAAATGAGCAGTTTGAAAATGCTTTTATTTTTGAAAGCAAAATCAGAATGACTTGATATTGATATGGTATCACTGTGGGGTTGTATACTGTTGAATCTAAAGTGGAATTACCCTGTGGAAACAGCAATTTTCTATTTTAGAGCATTTTGAAATCACTGAAAGTCTGGTCGTATATGGGCAATTTAAAAAGGCCTTTATTTTGGAAGGCAAGATCAGAATGACTTGATATTGATGTGGTATCACTGTTGGGTTGTATACTGTTGATCCAAAGTGGAATTACCCTGTGGAAACAGCAATTTTCTATTTTAGAGCATTTTGAAATCACTGAAAATTAGGTCAATTGTGGACAATTTGAAAAGGCCTTTATTTTGGAAGGCAACATCAGAATGACTTGATATTGATACAGTATCACTGTGGGGTTGTATACTGTTGATCTAAATGGAATTACCCTGTGGAAAAAGCAATTTGCTATTTTAGAGCATTTTGAAATCGTTAAAGGTAGGTCAATTATGGACAATCAAAAAAGGCCTTTATTTTGGAAGGCAACATCAGAATGACTTGATATTGATATGATAACACTGTGGGGTTGTATACTGTTGATCTAAAGTGGAATTACCCTGTGGGAAACAGCAATTTTCTATTTTAGATCATTTTGAAATCACTGAAAATTAGGTCAATTGTGGACAATTTAAAAAGGCCTTTATTTTGGAAGGCAACATCAGAATAACTTGATATTGATGTGGTATCAATGTGGGGTTGTAAACTGTTGATCTAAAGTGGAATTACCCTGTGGAAACAGCAATTTTACATTTTAGAGCATTTTGAAATCACTGAAAATTAGGTCAATTGTGGACAATTTAAAAAGGCCTTTATTTTTGAAGGCAACATCAGAATAACTTGATATTGATATGGTATCACTGTGGGGTAAACTGTTGATCTAAAGTGGAATTACCCTGTGGAAACAGCAATTTTACATTTTAGAGCATTTTGAAATCACTGAAAATTAGGTCAATTGTGGACAATTTAAAAAGGCCTTTATTTTGGAAGGCAACATCAGAATAACTTGATATTGATATGGTATCACTGTTGGGTTGTATACTGTTGATCTAAAGTGGAATTGCCCTGTTGAAACAACAATTTTCTATTTTAGAGCATTTTGAAATCGTTAAAGGAGACATGAAAACCCACTTCTTTATCCATTAACACAGTGTGTTTCACATTTTAAGTGTCTAAGTGAGCAAAAAGGCTTATATTATTCACTGGAGTTGCTATTTAGATATTTAATAATTAAGTTTTGGGCATATTTGTCCACCCGTTCAGTTTTTTAAATTATCTATTACATCAGTTATTTATTTCGTCAGAATAACCACCAAATATGGTAATGGCCCTTGGCTAAACACAGAGCCAATCCGCCATTTTTTCTTCTCGCTAAGATTTTTTGTAGTCCTATAGGAAAAATGCAGAATGTCTGGTTATTTTAGCCACACACAGCTCAAAACTGTTCCTTGTTTTAAGGAAGGGTGGTGTGGCAGTGGCAGTATTTAAAACCCAGAAGCTAATGACACAACTGCTAAAAAAATTAAATTAAAAAATTTTTTAAAAAAGAAGAAAAAAGTAGTGTGTTTCTGTGTGTGTGTGTGTGTGTGCGTGCGCTCGTTCGTGTCTCCCAGGCTAGTGACTTAAGCTGGAAATATACTTGCTTTTTTACCTCGCGTAACCTCGCGTTACTACAAACAGCCTTCAGCGCGTATTTGCCTGCATACTGCACGCACTACTGGAGTGTTCCGCTAGAGGTCAGTGTACCGTATAGTGTGTGGCATTATACCAAAACAAAACAAACATGGCGACGATAGAGGAGTTAAGTAGCTGGTTAAATTTAAGATTACAACAGAAAAAAAGACTGCGTCAGTGTCGTAGCTGGTATGTGAGACGCCTAAACCAGGCACGACAAGACAACGGAGAATATGTTTCGCTTGTTTTGCTGATGAGGAAAATCGACGATGAAAAACATTATAATTACTTCCGAATGTCCTTGTCTGCTTTTGACTAGTTGCTCAGAAGGATTGAGACAGATTTCCCACCAACGCACACATAGTGCTCCCATTAGCTCATCACAGTGCCTTGCTACTGGTTGTAGCTACCAATCCCTGGCAGCCAGCTATAAACTTGGATCCGCAACAGTTGGATGTATTGTAAAAGAAGTTTGCAAAGCTATATGGACAGCACTCAAGGACGACGTTGTGGCCTTTCCCAGTGTTGCAAAGTGGATGGAAATTCAGGAGTATTTCTGGTCTCTTTGGAATTTTCCCAACTGTGTCGGAGCAATCGATGGGAAACACATTCTAGTTCGAGCTCCAGCCAATAGTGGAAGTTCCTTCCACAACTACAAAGGGTACTTCAGCTTCATCCTGATGGCTGTGTGTGATGCCAGGTGAGTGGTGGAATGCTATACCCACCCCTAGTAAGTAAAAGGTCGGTTTTTATATTCCCCAGAGTTAAGTGAGGAAAAGCATGTTTTAACTAATCCTCCTGACCTGGCAGCAGTGTCTTTTGTTTAGCATGAAACAATCTTTGTTGTTCCACTGAGAGGGCGGTTAGGTCACTCACTCTCTTAACTGATGCTAGCGCCAGCAGCAATGCAGTTTTAAGCGACAGGAACTTGAGTGAGACCTGGTCCAAGGGTTCAAATGGAGCTTCAGATAAGCCGTGCAGAACCACCGTTAGATCCCATTGGGGAAAAAGCGGGCGGGACACAGGTCTGTTCCTTCTGACACCTTTTAGAAAACGTTTTGTGAGGGGATGATTGAAAACAGATCTATCTCCAAAACCCTGATAACATGATGAGATAGCTGCAGCATATGTCTTAACAGTGCTGAATGCGAGGCCCCTGTCCATCAGTATCTGCAAAAACGATAGAACATCCGCCAGCTGGCAGGAGAGCGCTTGAACATTCCGTTCTGCGCACCAGTTCTGGAAAGCTGCCCATTTAGCAGCGTAAGAGGCAATGGTAGAGGGCGCCCGCGCACTCTGAATCGTGGCCACCACATCATGCGGCAGCCCAGAAGCCTCTAAGCGTGACCGCTCAGCGGCCAGACCCACAGCCGTTGGCCTATTTCCGGAGGATGTTTGATTATCCCATCCGCCTGGAGAAGGGCGTCCGCCCTCCACGGGGAGCCGGACACTAGCGCTTGCAGGTCCGGAAACCATGACGCGGACACGCGCCTGGGAGCCACCAGAATCACCGAGAGCTGTTCCGACCGAATTCGATCCAGGAGACGGGGAATCAGAGGGACTGGTGGAAACGCGTAAAGGAGCGTTCGAGGCCAGGGCTGGTGTGAGAAGGCGTCCGCCCCGAGCGGGGGTCCGTCCCGGGGACTCAGGGAAAACCACAGGCGACACTGAGCGTTTTCGCGACCCGCGAACAGATCCACAGACGGTTCCCCGAACCTGATCCAGATCTGTGATATCAGTGCAGGATGTAGACGCCAGTCGGAGTCGCGGGGTCCCCCTCTCGACAGGATGTCTGCCGCTACATTCAGTACCCCCGGAATGTAGATGGCTCTGATGGACAGCAGGTGGACATGTGTCCAACACAGTAAATCTGTGGCGACACGCAACAGTGGGAGGGATCAAACTCCCCCATGGCGATTTATGTAGGCTGCCGCTACCCGGTTGTCTGTGTGAACTTCGACATGACGGCCCTCGAGAAGGGCAGCGAAGTGTCTGATCACATTCCTCACTGTCATAAGCTCCAACACATTTATGTGCTCGTGCGTGTGGGAGGGCCAGCGATCTGCCACCGTGTGGGACAAGCATGTGCCCCCCCACCCCGACAGTGACGCATCCGTAAACACAGATACGTGTGACGCAGGACGTCCGATGGGAACCCCGCGTGAGAGGATGCAGGGGTTCCCCCAGTGAGCGAGGTCCCCGCCCACTGAAGGGGGAATCCTCAACATACGTCTCTTCTGACGTATTGGGTGTACCCGGAGGCGGATGAACCAGCGTTGCAAGCGCCTCGTGCGCAGCAAACCTAGCGGCACTACTGAATGGGCTGCGGACATCATGCCCAGGAGTTTCATGACTAACCGGGCTCTCACGATCTTGCGGGGTTGAACACGGGAGATCACCGTGGAGAGATCTGCCGCTCTTGCAGGCGACAAACGTGCTCTCATTAGGGATGCGTCCAACTCCACCCCGAGATACACAATCGACTGGGATGGAAGGATGGAGCTCTTTTCCCAGTTTATAGAAAACCCTAGGGTTGACAGATGCTCTGTCAACCTCCTGGTTTGCTGTGACGCCTCGTCCTCGGACCGAGCGCACAGGAGAAGATCGTCCAGGTAAAATAAGACCCTCATTCCCTCCGTGCGCAGTGGCTGCAGCGCGGTCTCCA
Organism: Nothobranchius furzeri; assembly: GCF_043380555.1. Lineage (NCBI taxonomy): Eukaryota > Metazoa > Chordata > Actinopteri > Cyprinodontiformes > Nothobranchiidae > Nothobranchius > Nothobranchius furzeri. The sequence goes on along the minus strand of NC_091752.1, from coordinate 23,061,036 downwards.
GACATTTGGAGAAAGTGCGCGGGGCTAGCGAGTAGCCGAAAGGGAGGCGATTGAACTGATATTGAACTCCCTTGAACGAAAAACGCAGAAACTTCCGGTGGTTTGGAACTACTGGTATGTGGAAGTATGCGTCTTGCAGGTCGATTGACGTGAACCAATCCCTGGGGCGCACATATTCCAGGACTTGTCTCATCGTTAACATGCGGAAATGCATTACTGCTATGGAGCAGTTGAACAGGGACAGGTCGAGAATCGGCCTCATTCCTCCCGACTTCTTCGGTACTACGAAGTAGCGGGAGTAGAAACCCGAGAGTTCTTGTCCGCGAGGGACTCGGGAAATAGCGTCTTTGGACAGAAGTTCCCGCAGCTCCAGCTCTAGCGCCTGAGACTGTACTTGCGATGTGAACGTCGTCTCCACGATCCCGTTGAAGGGAGGTGGAGTGGCCTGAAAATGAAGTGTGTGACCGCAATGAATGGTGTCCGAAATCCATTTGCTCATGATGCAAAGGCGGCGCCACTCGTGCGCGTGTTCCGACAGTGGACGCGTGTGCGCGGTCACGTGAACAACGTCTGAGGGTTGTGCATGCGCCCTTACCGCCGTCGCCCGTACCAGAGAACTGGGGGCGACCCATGGAGGGCTGCGCTCGAAAGGGCAAGTGCGAAACAGCTGGAACAGGCTGGTCCACACCGCGGAGCGTGGAGTCCGAGAGTGAAGGACGAGTGGGAGCCGGGCCTGTGCACGGGGGCGACAGAGTGCTAGCGGATGGAGCCGCGCACTGTGCCGCCGCGCGTGGTCGAGACAGCGACATGACATCCCGCCCCACCCAACGGCGTGGGGAGAGCGGGACGAGTTGGGCCTGGCCGGATGCTGGGGCCAGAGCGCAAATGGAGCGCACCCTTACGGCTGGCCATGTATTATGACTACCTGCAGGAACATGTGTGCGTGCAGCAGTGCTTGGTGTGGGGAACATGTGTGAAAACTCGGCAGAGGATTCTGCGGAGGACTGTAGGATTGAGCTCTTTGAGTGACGTTTTTTGGGTTTTATTTCAAAACCAACAACATCAGAACAATCAGTAACACACACATTCCCCCCAAAGAGTCACTTCCGTGGCTGCTTTCGGCGAGGCTCCTGCACCTGGGACTGCCAAGACGGCGTCTGCTGGCCCCGCCGGAACCGTTGTCCGCCATCTCGCTGGTCCCGCTGATGTGGAGCCGAAGCGGGAGGCCGGCTCCGTGGAGCGGGCGGTGCAGCTGGACGTCTGAAGCTTCCGCGCCGTTCGTCCCATCCTCTGGCTGAACGGCCGGAGTGCGAGGCTGACCGAGGGTGGACCAGGTCTCGCACCGTAGCCGATAGTTCGGCCGTCTTCTGAGCCCTCTCAATGACGCCCCTAAGATGGGGACCAAACAGAACATCGGTGGTGATGGGGCCATCCAGCATCTCCCTTTGCAGATGTTCCGGAATGGAGGGCAGGGCCTTCAGCCAGATCGCTCGCTGGATGAGGGTCTGCCAGGCAGCGATGCGAGCAGAACCGGTGAGCACAGCAGCACACAGATTGAGGATGGCATCAGCAGTCTTAGTTATGACGGCTTTCGACTCCTCTGGAGCTTCCAGCTCCTCCATCATCTTGGAGACGCCGAAGGCAAGAAGGGCAATGTTATTCCCTGCAGCGCCGGTCTGAAAGGCACACTGATGTGCGCGGTCGGTGAGCCGCGTCAGCAGCTGGTCATGTTTTGAAGCGGGAACAGCTCGCGGGCCAGCGAGGTGGTTCTTGGCGCCGAACAGTGAGGCCAAATCCGGCTCTAGTGGAGGAACGGACGGCCAGCCTTGGTCGGAAAACCCCTCGACCTTGGTGATGGGAGCATACATGGAGACTGGCGCCTTGAGCTTGGCAGGCTCGGAGAAGGCGGCAGACCAGCAGCTCATAGCAGCGGGGAAGCGCGGCCAGACAGGGTCTGGACAGCGTGTCTGAGTTGCCCCGAAAATTCCCGCCAAATCATCCGCTTCAGGCAGGGCCGGTTCTGGCACAGCTAGCCCCTTGCGGGCTGCTGACGCAGAAATGATGGCGGGCAGCTCCTGGAGCAGTGCTCTTACTGCTGGCAGGGAGGAGCGAGAAGCCACTGGGGCAGAAGGACCCGCTGAGCGAAGCTCGTCGACCTCCGTTATGTCTAGGAGGGACGCCGCCTCATCGTAGTTTTCGCTGTCAGTGACGTCATCCAGCCGGTTGAAGCCAGCCGGCTCCTGACCGGCGTCGAAGAAAACCAAAGCCTTGTCCAGCGGGTAGGAGTCAGCCACCGGAAATTCTTCGTCGGCGGCGGGAGTGAAGTACTCGACCCGGCGAATCTTCTCCTCCACGGGCAGAGCGGCACAGAACGGGCACGAGGCCTGCGGGGTCAAGGCCAGGCCAGCGTGGTGAGCCCCGAGACAGACCTCACACTTAGCGTGCAGGTCGCCGCTGGAAATGGAGCCCGTCTGGCAGGTCGGGCAGGGTCTGGTGTCGCTGGACATGGCTGGTAAATCGTCTTCGGATAATTTGCTCTTTTGAGATAATATTTGCTCTTTAATAAAGCTCTCAAGCTTGGCATGAAGAGAAAAAGGGGAGGTGAGCAGTGGGGTCACTGCGGTTATATACCACGAGGGGGCCCACTATTTGGTGGGCGTACATTTATGCTCTTCATGATTGGCTGATGCGGAGATCATCCTTCCAATAGCAGCTAGCTTAAGGGCTAAGACTAGACGAAATAGAACAAATGTTCAAGTAATTTTTGTAGTGCTGTCATTCATAAAACATTTTAAGCTTTCAACCTAAAGAACATTCAGAAATGTGGAAAATCTGCAAACATGCTGATCAAAACATGCTGCAGCACATGAGAACATTCTGCTGAATTAAATCATTGAGGCAGTTTCTGATTTTTAAGGAGGTTTTTTGCCTAATGAGGTGCTATCAAACTGGTTTCATATTCACCTCAGCGCCTATGAGGCAGAAAACTAAACTGCTGTAGTAAATGACTGCTCTCGTGTACTGCAGGCTTAACAAACAACACAATTCAATTCAAGTTCAATTAAAGTTTATTTATATAGCGCCAAATCACGACAAGAGTCGTCTCAAGGCACTTCACATAATAAAAATTCCAATTCAGGTCAGTTCATTAAGCCAATCAGAAATAATGTTTCCTATATAAGGAACCCAGCAAATTGCATCAAGCCACTGACTAGTGTCAGTGACTATACAGCAATCCTCATACCAAGCAAGTGTTGGGGTTATTAGGAGCGAACAATTCGTAAGCTTTAACTTACTTTTGGATTCTTCAATAAATTCTGTAAATATGGAACTATTTACTGATTTATTAATTAATTAAGATATTCTTAGATATCTTCGGGGCACCACCCTTTAATTAGAAAGGGAAATGAATCCAAAACTCTTATCAGTCTTTCTTGAAGTTCGTAGAATCCTCGGAGCAGAGACTTCTCTTCGACACAACAAAGCTACTGGACACAAAAATCTGAATTTTATAACATTTAATTAACAATTTGTCAAATGAATAAACAGTGGAATAGATGAATAATAACCATGTGATATGATTGAAGATGGATGTGTTTGCATGTGATGGAGGATGTATGAATGGGGTCCTTTGTTCTCACAAAGGAGTAGTGTGTGTGTGTGTGTGTGTGTGTGTGTGTATGGATTCAAAATGGAGTCTTGAATACAAGATGGCTGACCCCTTTGTCTGGCTAAAGTGTGGGTGGCAACTTGCACTTTAACTTCCAAAGCACTTAGAATCAGTAGTAACTTAACCTTAAATCACTCAAAACATTTCAAAAGATCATGAAACAACACAAAAGATTAATCACGAATAATATCTTTTAGTTTAACCACGTGGCCAAGCAGAAAACATTTAAAGATACCAAACAATGATCAATAAGCAGTTTATTCTTTCAAAATGACCCGACTGACGTGTTTGGGACGAAAGAGGAAAGCACGAAGCTACTTTTTAAGCAATAGACGCGGTTTATTGCTTATTCGAGACTATAGAGGAAACGGGAGAAGGAAAGAATGAGAGAAAGAGATGAGTTTCTGATCACCAGAACAGTGAAGCGTCCCTCACTGTTTTGATTTGACGGTTCTCCGTGTTTCTCCGCAGCTTTCGGCGTCGTCCGTCGGTTTGATGCTTTCTCCGTTGTTTGGCGTTCACGAGTGTTTCTCCACGGGCTGGACAGAGACAGCAAAGTTTCTTTCTGTGCTGAGTTATAACTTACAGCGTGCTTGATGGAGTTGTTGCTTTCCTCCGCAGTTCTGTGTCCTCAAACATCAGCTGGAGGGGAGCAGAAACGAGCAGATCTGATGGGCTTGCAGTTTAGTTTCCAGCAGTTCCGTGGGCTCCACTTGTGCACTTAGAGCTTCCGCGTGCTCAAGGGAGTCGGAGCGTTGACAAGCGTGTCCTTACCGCCAGGTATCCTGGGCAAAAGAACGAGGATTCTTTGTCTCTGCTGAAGATTTATGGTCTTAGTTCGCGGGAAAAGCTCCACGGCTTCCCGCACATGCGCAGAACGTGTTTCTGGTACTAGGCGGTGACGTCATCACAATGCTTCCGTGTGCAAAGCATCATGGGAAATGAAGTTTCTTGGCGTTGATGTGATTATTTGCTTTTCAGAGCAATTTAAGCACAGTCATTTTGGAGAAAATCACTGCATAGTAATTTCCTCATGAGGTCAGACCCTCAACACAAGCATAAAGTGACAGTGGAGAGGAAAACTCCCTTTTAACAGGAAGAAACCTCCAGAGAATCCTGGCTCAGTATAAGCAGCCATCCTCCACGACTCACTGGGGATCGAGAAGACAGAGCAGACACACACACACACACACACACACACACACACACACAACAACAACAACAACAAACAGCACAAGAAAACTGCATGGGAGGAACATTAAATAAAAAATAACATTTTCTACTCATAACATTGCATGAGCTGCTTAACTTCCTTCATGAGTCTTTGTGCATTATGCGGATCCAGCTGCTGAAGGAACATACCCATGTAGCTTCCAAAGGTTGTGTAGATGTTGTGACCTGCACGAGCTTCCTCTCTAACCTCTGCCAGCCTCTGGAGGAGGGCAGCATCCACAGGATCCAGCTCTTGGGGTCTTTTCTTCCTTCTTGGAGCGGTGGGTGTTCTGGAAGATGTACTGGGTCCTGAAGTGGTCTGAGATGAAGTAGATGGGTCAGGTGAAGGATCTGGTTCAGGTGTGCTTCCAGGTGAAGGAGTCGTGGTCTCTTCATTACACATCTACAGCCACAGTGCCACAAACAAGACATTTGTCAACTACACAGATGTGACATGATGAGAATTGTGATATGAAATGCAAATTTATTTTAAGTACTTGTAAACTAGAATGTTAGCTCCTCGTCTGTTTAAAAAAACAGCCCAGAGTGGATTCGGATGTTTACTTACGGGCCTGCTTTGTGGGAAGTTGGTCTCTGTTGAACAGTGGTTTATAAAACTGCTGAGCCAACCCAGGCATCTGACGATAGCTGGACAAAACACGCCGTCTGCACCGTCCCCACTCCATTTCTCCATCATCTTCCTTCAAGCCCTGACGTAGCGGTCTCTGACTTGTTTCCATTTCATTTTGCACGTCTCGGCGTCGCTTTGTAGGTTGTCACTGATCTCTCTCCAGCTGTTCTGACAAGCATACTTGTCGCTGTGCAGTGGTAACGACGCATCATAAAGATGTGGATAGTTCCGAACTTGGTCGATTAGCTTTTCTTCAAAGCTTTCTGACATTTTAAAACTACTGAGGTTTGTCGCCGTAGACCCCTGTACTACATCCGGTTAAATAACGCTCTACACTCCGCCTAGTGGTTACCCGTATATTGCAGCATGCGGCCGCGTCGTGTTAATTTCAGAGGACGTGCACAAACGACGCATCAAACGAATGCAAACTACGCAAGGCAGCCATGATACGTACTAGGGCCTGCACGACTTTATTTTTTTTAAAGTCGACAGTCAAGTAATGAAAGTCGAGTCGACTTCGACTAGTCGTTGATGACGTCATACGCCAGAAGCGGGGGGGGGGGGGGGTGGGGTGGGGGGGTTGGCGGCGGGGTGTCGGTCGGTAGGTTCGCTGGAGTTTGACAATTAAAATTGGTTCGCTGGAGTTTGACAATTAAAATTGCGCCCACATTTTCTAAGTTAACACATCTCTTTTAACAACGGTAGTTTCTGCATCCTACTTCAGTCTTCTCCCCCCTCCCCCTGCGCAGCGGCCGCAAACTTACTGATGCGCCTGCAGCCTCTCGGAGTTCCTGCTGCTCTAAACATTAAAATAATTATTTCATTTTCTGTTCCTCACTTCTGATTACCTTCAGTGGTGTCTGTTTGTTGCAACCACCAGGTACAAAAACTAACTTGTTTTTATTTGACTATTTTTCTGTCCTGTCTGTTTATTATCTTCCTGCATCTCCTCTCAATCCTAAAGAAAAACTGCTACCTGGGTTCATATATATTCACCTTATGAGTTACCTTTGAACTGCAGTTCTAAAAGATCTACCGACCGCAAAAACAGCGGAGTGCCGCTGCTCGCCAGCCGACTACAACGGGACCGTTTTTGCTGCGGAGTTCATGCCGGAGCGGAGCGGAGTGGAGATAGTGGAATCTTAGGGGCGCGTCACCGGAGGACAACAGGTGAAGAGCCTCGCTCCGCAGCAGCGAAATGCATCAGGAACAAATAACAGACAGAAAACATGAAAGGAAATGAGCCGACATGAACGATCGCGTGTTTAATTTGTTTTTGAGGTGGTGACACCTGATTAGGCGGTGCTCAGGACGCAATGTCTGGAGCGCACGTCAACGATCAGAGCTTTGCATGCACAAACTGGTTGAGATTAGGATGGGGGTGAGGGGAAGGTTAAATTGCAAGAGGGAAAAGGTCACAGTTTGGTTAAATGTCCGTTTTACCGCCGGTGTCAGTACCGCACAGCGCGTCGCCTCCGCCTCGATCCAGACGCGCAGGGGCTCATCACCTGCTGTCTTTTCCGAGGACTGCATCTTGTCAGTCATTATCACGTGACAGTGACTAGTTGATGACAGGCATAAAAAGTCACTACAGAGCCGTGAAGTCGACTAGTCGACTAGTTCGTACAACCCCTAATACGTACGCGTTGTTAAAAGCAAGTATATTTCCACCCTAATAAGTACTAGTACTGAGGGCTTCATCTATCTAAAAGGAGTCATTTGCATCTGAATGTGGCAGCAACGGGACACAGCAGCAGAGCGGTAAGCTTCATATCACTCTAAAATGTCGACAAACTTTACTTTAGATTTACGGGCATTAGCAGCACTAAAGCGTTAGCATCCGACTTGCTATCGTTAGCACAGTATGCTAGTAAAGTTAGCATCCAGATTAATGTGGATTTGGCCGATTTTCGTGGAATAAAACGTGAGTTCTGATCAACGCCTTTTTTTACACCAGATGATAACCTTCCACTGACTGTAGCAGCAGAGAGCCTGTGTGTTATTCTACGTGAGTGTGATGTAATCTTAGCATATCCAGTAAATAAAGTCCCATATCAGCTAAAATGCAGCGTGACAAAGTCAATTAAGTGCGTCAACACAGTGGATTTAATAGAGTTTTAAAGAACAATCTCTGAGTGAGGTTAGTTTTTTGTCTCACTGCAGATATAAAAACTAACTCTGCATCAGTCAGACGCAGCAAAGCTCACCGTCTGTATGAGCATGAGCGTCGGAAAGCTGATAAAATCGGCTGTAAATCAATTAAAACAAAAGTAAAAATGCTCCTTTGCTTTTTAGAGTCCACATCCAGAAGGCTGGAGCCGTGTTTCACTGACAGGCTGTCAGACTAAAGCCCTGATGAGCTCAGCTGGGACAAACTGGTCTGATGTTTAGGTAAGTGAAGATCTGCTTCTCCAAGTCCTTGAGATGCTAGTAAAAATAATTTAGCCAGCTTGCTAATGTTACTTTTCTTCTCCTCTAAGGAACACAGAACGTTCAGATGTTGGAGCTTCACCACCTACTGAGGAAGGAGACCCACCAGTAAAGAGACGGTCTGGACCAGACCAAAGTGAGTGATGACACACCTCAGCCACCCTCATCATTAAGAACACCTCACCACCTGAATCCCTCCGTCTGATGACAGCAGAGTGATTTATTTGATGTTTTACTTGTTTAGTCTGTTTAGAAATGATAGAATTACATTATTTTCTGTAATCGACCATCTGATCTGGATGTGTGCAGAATAACTTTCCCCAAATTCGGCAGCAGCTGGCCTATAAAAACAGCTGGAGCATGTAGTAAGTCTGTCTGCGCTGCTCTCTAATGAGCTTCCTTTCATAAGGAATCATTTGTATAATTTTAGTGTCACCATTTTATTACATTTGTAGGAAAATATGAAGTCACTGCAGCAACACAGATGTAACTATAAACATGAAAGCTAAAGAACCAACTTTCCTAAAGCTGCTTGTAAACAAAATATGTCATTAAAGTTATTGTCTATCATTGCAGAATATGGCGATGACATCATGGACCTGGTCTTTGGAAAAGTTTTCCCTGAACCAACTCTGTTTCTAGATGAGGTAGAGAAGATCTGCATCTCACCAACTCTCTGGTCTCAGTATTCAGACAACGGAGGTCTCCCACTGTTGTCCAGGACCAGTTTGAAGCCCACATACTTCCCCTCCCTCATCATCAGGAAGCATCAATTCCTATCCTGAGGACAACAGAAGACGGCAGGAGGACAGGAACTCTGAGACCTAGATACCACCAGCACGGGGACACAAAGCACCTGTGTGCACATAGCCTGTTTAACTACTAAAGCCTATTTATTATATTGTTCTACTTGTTTGCTGTGAGGTTAATACTTAGAAAATTTGTATATTAATGTAAACAATTAAAAAAATCACTGATTGTATGTTTTCTTTTAGATGTAATGGTCCAAACTCAGCCTTGTAGACATTTATTGCATCCTGTAGGTAAATACACAGAACAGGCTCAGATCCAGGATGACCCAGCATGCTCTTCTTCCATTCTGGCTGTTAGGGATTTTATCAATAACTCAATGCCTACTGATGTTTTCACCTAATGGTATTTATTTAGAATCCAGGTCAGACTTAACTAAAACTATGTTGATGGTAGTCACACACACACCCGTCACGGCCGACAGAGGGACAAGCGAGCAGGCATGCGCACAAACACACACACACACATCCGTCACGGCCAGGCCCCCACAATGCGGCTTTAAAATTGAGGCCAACCCGGAAGTAAGAAAAATTGCAGTTCCACCCTCATCCGCTGGGGGCTGGTGACAGAAGCGAGCAAATCCTCATTGACTCCCATGTTAAAAACACCAATTTCACAGCAGAAATAAACATGTTTACAGCCTGGTACCAGAACATGTTTTTTGTTTAAATGATCTAGTTTACACTCATGACAACTCTGAGGGGGGTGAATTTTTTTTCTCACTCTTCTGTTTAAGTGTATTAAAAGCCTAAAATTCTAATGAGCATCAGACCCACGTGACCACAGAGCTAGCTCCGTGGAAAGGCCTCAGTAGAGCCTCGGTCTGGCTTGGAAACTGTTCCGGGATTTTGAGTCTCTGTGTTTGTGTATTCTGTTTTGGATATTTTTTGTGCAATTGTTGGACAAAATGACTTGCTGTGGCATTAATTGCACTAATAGAGCGTCCAAGGAGTCTCCACTTCATTTTTTTCGGTAAGTAAAATTATATTTATGTATTTTAGGTCACTGCCGAGCTGAACTTAGATGTTAACATGTACTGTTTAACCATGAAATTTAAATGTAATGGGGTAAAACCCAGTGCATTTAACATAATGCTGCACTTTAGAAAATGGGTTGAAATATAACATGTTGGTGGAGCTGGGTTCCGACTATCGGCTTGTGGAGCTCTCGGGAGACGTCAAGCAAAACCGGATGTGATGTACAGAGAACTATCTTCCTCCGCAATCTTCTATGATTAAAATCTGTGCCCTGTGCACAAAGTTTTGTAAAACATGCTACTAACCGTATTTATCTAAAGAAATAAACAGATTGGACTTTTTTTAATATACAAATTATATATATATATATATATATATATATATATATATATATATATATATATATATACACACACACATACACATATATATTTCACTTAGCTCTATTTTTAAAAACTTTTTTTTTAACAATTAACACAAATAAATATAGAACAAATGTTGGGGTGGGGGGATAGCAGAATCTCGTGAATTAGAATGGGGATAAAACGACCTCTTTATCTTCAAAGGCATCAAATGCCATAATTTCAGCCTTCATCTGATGTTTTTGTGTTTTAGTTTTCTATCTGACCATGCATGAATATAAATATTTTCACAAAAAAATAACAAATAAACAAATGTAATATATAAATAAATAAACACATACACACTACACTACACCCATACATACATAACTGATCAAGTGAGCTTTGATCTGTTGAAAAGTTAATCAACTGTTTGTAGAAATAAGGGATGCAGATAGTACATGTGTTTACAATTAAACTTAGAGGAATTTAGCCTTATTGAAAACTTTTAATTTCCACTAAAGCTCCCTTAACTGTCAACTAGGTAAATAAAAAAAAAATCTGGTGCAATTTGTATTGTTTATTATTTATGTTGCAAGGAACAGAATAGCTCAAACTTAAAAAGCCTACTAGTTTTCTGGAAATGTAAATGCTAATAAAAAGTAATTAATTCAGTTGCAGGTGTTGCTTTGAGGAATATATCTATTACATCATAACGCCTCACTGGCCTCTTTTAAAAAGTAGTTTGAATTATTTTAAATAGTGGAGGATCCTAAACACCTACCAGTAGCCTTGGCCTGGCTTTAGACACATTTGCACGAATTTGACATTAAAATTAATTCATCAACCCAGTTCAACTCAAAGTTTTGTTGTCAAACAAACCGTAAGGAAATGTGTTTCCTGCAATAAAATTCTTACTTTGCTGCACTAGATGCAAAAAGTATACATTTAAGTAAATATAAATAAAAATTAAATCAAAAGAAGCATGCAAAAATACAATAAAACAATCAAAATACAAAGTGTGGGAAGTGTAAGCTATGCAGAATATCAGCTATGTATATTAGCTGCTACATGTCGAGCAAGATTCAGTGAAGTGTAGATTTTACAGGATGTTTGGGTAACCCCAATATTACATAAAAACTATAAATAAATAAACAGGCCAACAGTGCATGCACCGGGGTAAAGCTCCATGGTTATCAGTTCAATTGGCCTAGTGAACTACAGCAAATTCTTGCTTTGCAAAGTTTAAATAATACATTTATTTAGTCTGGCTTGCCAGGCTAGAGTCTACAGGCTTTGGGGAATAAAGTTTTGTTGTCTTATCATCCTGCATTTCCTACTTTGGTACCTGAAGATGTTGGTTACTCTACCACTAGGCCACTGAGCTGGCCTAGAGGCAGCTCACCGCTCTCCATGTGGATGGGTCAAATGTGGAGGACAATTTTTACCACACCAGTGTGTGTGACGACTATGGGACTTTAATCTTAGGGTTAGGGTTAGCTCATGTTGCTGGTGGATGAGGTCTCTGAAGATAAAGGTGGCAACTATTCCATGGTAAATGATCTGTTGTGGAGTCCTGGTAATCTTAAAAGCAGTCTTTACCACCTAAAGTTTTCTCAGCCTCCACATGAAGCACAGCCACTGTTGAACCTTCATCACATGTGTGATGTTCCAGGTGGTTTTTCACTGATGTGGACCCCCTGGGACTTAGGAGACATAACATGCTTTTAAGTTATTCCTTTTTACACCTAAATCCTTCAGTTGGGGTCTAAATACAGTCGAACTGCAGTTCTTTGGTCTGATATCCTCATTATTGTTGCTCTACAGACCCTCATCTACCCCTGTTCTGAGGAGAGTCTTGAGAACGAGCCGTTTTGGGTACTGTCTCTTTAAATCTGGAGGAGGAGCTGTAAACGCCGCCCCCCTCCATAGTGCAGACCTGTACTCTCCTCCCCCAGTCGGACTTTGTAGTTCTATAGAGAAATCATTATTTAGCATAGCAGAAACATTATATTAGCATTTTTAAAACATGTGGGGAGCTGTTCATCATGCTGTTTCAAGGCTGCTAACTCTCTCATGCATTTGTCTGTAGTCACATCGTCTGCGGTTCTTATTCCACTTTCTTCTCTGCTGCAGGTTTAACAGGTACTCCTCTCTCCATCTGGTCCAAAATACATTAGCCAAATACTGCACTCTTTTCCACCTTTTCTGCAGATAAAGATCTTCTTTGACAAATTCGCCAGATGGTGGTGAGATCACTTCTGACTTCATGGTCAAAATATGGGTTGGCGTCTGCGGCTCTGACCCTACAGGGTCGTTGAAACACTCCACAGTTAATGGTCGACTATTTACAATTGCCATGGCTTCATACGTGAAAAGTTCTTAATGATGAAGTGTCTAATCTTGAGGCAGACTGGTCAAGAATGGATCTTAGAACATTCCTTATAGTACGGATCTGTCTCTCCCAGACTTCAGCCATATGACTAGCAGCAGGTGGGTTGAAAACATAACTAATGCCCAGCTCTTTCACCTTCTCTTGAGTTGCTTACGGGAACAGTTCGTTTCTTGTACCAACGAAATTAGTGCCTTGATCGCAATGTAATTGACTGATCTTGCCACGTATTGCGATGAAACAACGATGTGCATTGAGAAAACAGTCTGTACTGAGGTCATCCAGGACTTCTATATGGATAGCTCTTGAGCACATGCATGTAAACAACAGTCCATATCTCTTTACTTCTTTCCTCCCTTCCTTTACACAGAATGGGCCGAAGCAGTCCATACAGCTGTATGTAAATGGAGGGGTGGCTTCCAGTCTTTCAGATGGCAAATCGTTCATCCGTTGATCTTGATTGCATTTCCTGTATTTCCTGCATTTAACACATTTGTATATGAATGATGACACTTCTGTACTGCAGCCAATAATCCATATGCCGTTAGCACTTATTTCATTGACTGTCATCCCTCGACCTTGATGATGTATCTTCTCATGAAAGTGTTTGATGAGAAGATGTGAAACATGATGCTCTTTTGGCAGGATAGCTGGATGTTTGATGTTAGGATGGAGTGACGCTTGTGTTAGTCTTCCTCCCACCCTCAGGATATTATGTTTGTCAAGGAATGGACTTAACTCGTGTAACTTGGAGTTTGATGCCTTGACTTCTTCCTTTTCTTTGAGCGACTTGATTTCTCTGCCAAATTATTCACTTTGGATGGTGCGTAAAATGAACTCCCCTGCATCCTTTCTTTTATCTAGCGTTGTGCTTTCCTTGGGCATTTCTTTTAAGTTTTTTGCATACTTTACACATCGCCGTAGTCTTGCTATTGCTTTGACAGCTCTTGTCCAATCTGAAAACTTGTGCAGTCGCTCTGAGAAAGGTTTATCTTCTTTTGTCTTGACTGTGAAAACTTGTGCAACCTTGAGTTCTGGGACTTCAGTACTGATCTCGTTCACATTGATTTCTTGTTTTGGTAGTTCCTTATCCCATAAGAAGCTCGGTCCTGTGAACCATTTGGAGTCTACAAGTTCCTTTGTCGTGACTCCACGCGATGCGTGATCAGCAGGATTTTGTTGAGAGGCAACGTATTGCCATTGACTTGGTTCTGTACTTGACTTCATTCTCTGTACTCTGTTGGCAACAAATACATGGAATCGTTTTGCGTCATTGTTTATACAACCAAGAACGACCTTGGAATCAGTCCAGTAGTACTGCTGAAGTTCTTGGATTTCTAACTCTTCCTTTAGAAATTTAGCAGTTTTGGCAGTTACTGCAGCCGCTGAAAGCTCCAATCTTGGGATGGTAACCACTTTAGTAGGAGCTACGCTGGCTTTCCCCATCACAAGGGTGCATTGCACATCTCCGGATTTGGTCACAGTTCTTAAGTATGAGCACACCCCATATTTGTGTTCACTGGCATCAGCAAAACTGTGCAACTCATACTTCAGATCTTGGTTGAATGTTGGTGGTACATAACAACGTGGCATCTTTATGGAAGACAAGTTCTGAAGGTCCCTGAGCCAAGCTTCCCATTGAGGTTTGAGATCTTCTGGAAGTGGCTCATCCCAACCCAGTTTTTTCTGACACATTCTTTGAAGGATTCTTTTGCCAACTAGAATGAATGGAGCAACAAATCCAAGTGGGTCAAATATTCAAGCCACTGTGGAGAGCACTCCTCTTCTAGTGAAGGGGTTGTCCTTTACAACAACTCTAAAGCAAAATGTGTCTGAGGCTACACACCAATGGACCCCTGAAGCCCTTTCCATCTTTGGCTCACCAAGAGCTAGGTCCAAATCAGTTGCTCCAGCTGCACATTCTTTCTTTGGGATAGTGGCAATCACTGTTTTGCTGTTGCTAATGAACTTATGTAGGTGGAGCTTTCCTGTGTCACAGAGTTCTCTGGCTTCTTTCACAAACAGAATAGCTTCTTGCTCTGAGTCCATGCTGGCCAACCCATCATCCACGTAAAAGTTGCGTTGTACAAACCACAGCAGCTTCACTAAACTTGCCTTTACCTTGAGCAGCTAGGTGCTTAAATCCAAAGTTTGCGCATCCAGACGAGGATGCTGCACCAAATAAGTGCACTCTCATACGAAACACTGATGGTGGCCTATCCAGATTGACGTCCTCCCACCATAAGAATCGAAGATAATCTTGATCTTCTGGGGCGACTTGAAACTGATTAAACATACGCTCAACGTTGCAGATGATAGCCACATGTCCTTTCCTGAAACGACACAAAACTCCAACAAGGGTATTTATGAAATCTGGGCCTGATAGAAGGTGTTCGTTTAGAGAGGTATTCTGAAACTTAGCTGAGCAATCAAAGACAACACGTATCTTATTTGGCTTTTGTGGATGATAGATGCCATGGTGAGGTATATACCATGCTGGTTGGTTTTTTAATTCAGCCTCTGGTACTTTCTCAGCATCACCTCTTATTATGATGTCATGCATGAATGCCACATAATCTTTGAAGTAGTGCTCGTCTTTCCTCAGGCGCCTTTCCAGGAACTTTAGTCTCAGTTCTGTACAAAGTTTGTTGTTGGGCAGTTTAGGTTTTTCTTGCTTTAATGGTAGCGGCATTTCAAAATGACCATTTTGCTTTAGTTTTATACCGTCTTTCATTTTAGTCAGAAACAATAAATCTTCTTGTGACATTGGCTCTTTCTCAACACTTCTTTCAACAAAGTCCATCTCCAGCACTTGAATTATGTCAGCTCGAGTGATCACTTCTTTGACTTTGTTTCTGCTTACAAAGTGGACTTCAGTTTTGAGCTTATGAGTGGATTCTACTGCTGGCAGGACTTGTTTAACAATAACATGACGACTTACTCCTATTTCATCTTCATAATCATTCTCAGAGTTACTATAACCAATGATGCTCCAACCAAGCAGGGATTTCTGTGCAAATGGCTGGTCTCTTTTGCCACTAATCACCTCCAGAGGGAGTAAAGCTTGAGGACAGTTATATCCAATCAGCAATCCGACTTCGCAGTCGAGCTTAGGAGCCATTTCTTCTGATAGATGTGAAAGATGGGGCCAACTCTCTGCGGTATGTTTGTGGGAATGTGTGACATATTGGCAGAAATATAGATTCTGGTGTAAGTTGTTGGCAGCTTGATCCTGACTTCAGAGTTCATTCCTCTTACTTGTAAGTCCTTTAACTTGTGACTTGACACAATCATTGTTTTGGAGGTCATAGTGGAAATCTTGAGTTGGACAGGTTAAAATTTTGTATTCAGCGACTCAGCTGTGTTCTTCAGGATGAAAGTTGTATCGCTTTGAGTGTCGAGCAAAGCATACACAAGCCTTTCTTTCTCTGGTTCATCCACGGTTGATACATAAACTGGGATAACTGAGGAAGTACAACCCTTTGATTTTTGTTGTAATATTCTGTTGGATTTGACTTGCTGAGATTCTTGCTCTTGTGCTTCAGACACCTTTTCTGTCTCCTGATTGTGGTTTGTTGGTTGTTGATTATTCTTTGCTCTTTTCTCTTTATCCCCCTTTTCTCTGTCTTGATGTAGACAACTTGGGTGAGGTTTCCGACATCTGTCGCACACACTTCTAGACTTCTAGACAGTTTTTAGAGTTATGACCATACTTGAGGCAACCGAAGCACAGGTTTTCAGCCTTCACAAACTTAACTCTTTCTTCAACTGACTTTTCCATCATTTTTCGACATTTATGTAGTGTGTGACCAGGTTTCTTACAAAAGAGACATGTAACAAATGTCTTTTCATTTGAGCTTGTGTTAAGAGTTTTTGCTCTCAGGGTACCACTTCTTCTTGATTTGTCTTTGTATGGATGCTTGTTATCTAATTCAGTTGGCTTTATTGCCTGCAGTGAGGTAATCGGGTTACATGCAATTCTTGCTTCTTTATTTAAAAAATTTGACAAAATGACTGAAATCAGGAAACATTTTGTGTTCATCTTGGAACTCTGTAACTTTTCTGTTCCAACGTGCACTTAACCAATCAGGTAACTTTGCTGCCATTCTCTGATTTTCCACACAGTCGTTTAAAACTTGTAAACCTTGGACATATGGAATGGCTGATTCAACACTTGTTAAGAAATCAACAAACTCACGTAAATCTTTACTGTCCTTGGCTGTGATTTTAGGCCATGATTGAATCTTGTCACAATAAGACTTGCCAATCACAAAAGGATATCCAAATCTGTCTTCGAGCATTTCCCAAGCAGCACATTATGCTGTATCTGTTCCAGCTAGAAAGTGACCTTCGATAGCCTTCTTAGCTGAACCTCCACCGTACTTTCTCAAGAAGAAAGGCTTTTCTTGTGTTGGCAGATTTTTGCAACCAACCAATGTTTGAAAAGACAGTTTCCAGTCATTATACTGCAGCGGGTCACCTGTGAAGACTGCAGGTTCAGGCACTGGAAGTCTATTGGCTGTGATTGCTTCAGTAAGAGTCTTTACAAGATCAATGGAGGCTGCTTCACTTGCAGTTGGAATTTCTGTTTTCTGGACAAATTGTTGATTTGTAGGATCTTTAACTTGAGAAGGAATGAATGGCTTTGAGTGAACATTCAGAAAGCGTGATGGTAGAAGGGAGCTATCTTGTTTGATTTGTAAATGTACACTAGTAGGTGATTCTTCACCCTCACCTTTTATGCTTTCAGCATACACTTTTAATCTTGCTTGTGCCGCATTGTGCTTTTGCAGCTCTTTCAATAGTTCCACTTCTTTTCTCTTCTCTTCCAATTTTGTCTTTATTGTAGTGCTCTCTGTTAGAAATTGGGCTCTTTTCTTTGCATCCTCAACTTCAAGTTCTCTGATTTCTTCCTCACATTGATGTTGTGTTTTCATTATTTTAATTACCTCTTCTGTCGCTGCCACTTCAGCTGCAGCTTCCTGTCTTTGTTGCAGTGAAACTAGAGATGACTGCTTGGACATCTCAGAAATGGATTTTGACTTATATGTGATCCTTGAGCTGATGCTGGATGTACTGCTTTCAAACACAGATTCAGAATCTGGCCAAGGAATACTATCTGGATCCCCATTTTCCTCCAAAAGGCACTTTGCCTTTGCTCTGGCGGCTTCAGTGACAGCACAACAAACATCACATCTTCTCCATATTTCTACATCAGGACTTTCAATCCTTCTAATATCATCATATGTGTTGCAGATATCAGTCATAATGGTGTCTATGGCACTCACAGCTTCAGGTATTAAATCAATATCTTCATTTTTCACCATTCTCTTTAAAGAGTTTATGTGATATTTCCATTTCTTGTAGAATCGCTGAAAATCCTTGGTCAAACCATGTAACTTTGCATCTTCCAAAGATTTTCCCTTTTCAGTGAGTGTGCGTGTGCGCTGGCTTCTGCGTGGGTTTTCTGATTGTGAATTAATAGATATTGAGGGCTGTTGAGCTTCCTCTCCATTTGCCTGTTCTTCTGTATCCACTTGCCTTTCATCGTCTTGTGTTTTAAGCTCAGCACAACTTTCAGTGGGCTTACTTTCATCTGCCATTTTGTTTAGTTATAACTTTTATGAACTTATTTCAATTTTGGCCATATACCTTTAATCTTAATTGATGCAAACTGCTATTTCTTTTGATGGAGAAGCCACATTCAGTGCAATTAAGGATTTAACAACAATCTACAAGCGCTTGCGCTACTTTCAAGACACAAACTTGACTGCTTGCTTATTTAGCTTCTGCTTGTTAGCTTGTTTCATGTGTTTGTCCAAACACGTGATACTTCCCTTAGCACGTCAGTAGCATCCCTTGCTAATAGCTTGCTTCCAACCGTCTCCTCCGAGGCAGTGAAGTGTTTTACTGTGCCGGCTTGTTCACATACACGAGAGACACGAGCATTCCTTTTACTGATGTTTAATGCGGTCTTGCATCTTCTTTATCTTTACACCACATGAACACCGTAGAACTAATGAAAAAGAATAAATCATGTACAAATTAACAAGTTAGTTGCCTTAAGTTTGCTAACATACAGAGTTTATAAATAAAGAATAAACATACCACTTTGGCCTGCTAGTAGACAAACCGGTAGAATTGAAAACACTTAACTTTCTTCTTGAATGTTCTTAATTGGCACAAATTTGTCCGTTCACATCAATAAAATCGAGTAGGACCTGGCTGCAGACATCAGCTGGTGTGTCGAGAACAAGATGGCGTGTCATTACTTTTACCGGAAAATCGACGAGCGAAAGACCTCGGCAGGAAGTTGGTCTTTTTTGGTGGCCGCTACATTGTTTTTGTTTCAACCATACTCGGCGGGTTTCAAAGAGGAAAGGTAAGGATAAGGATGAAAGATAAAGAAAGAAAGATAAGGATGAAATTAACTAATTGTTGCAACCGTTCTTAGTTCTTAAATGTAGGCAGTATAGCATTTAAAGCTTTACCAGAGAATTATTGAGAAGGCACCGTGTTTCATAGCTAATTGTATCAATATTAACACGCAGTCTTAAAACGAATGCAGGGAGTTCACAAGCTAACACAAAAGCTACATCAATAAAGCTATCAGCAATTGTAGCTTAGCTTTAACTTAGCTATTTGATTTTTCTGGTCTCCCTGTTTGTTAAAACAGTTAAAGTAATAATATTAACTGTATATATAATTTAGATATGATATAAAGACCACGATTTATAATACTGACTTGACTGAAACGTTATTAATACCCTTTTTTAATTAAAAAGCGTAGATTTTCACAGATTTATAAGTGGTTTCAATCACTAGTTTTTATATGAGGCTAAAGTTAGCTTCCGATTCGGGAAATGGCTAAAGGGCTAATACACCCAATTTTTCTCTACTCTGACCATTTTTATTCTGCTCTAGCTCAAACCCTACAACACATACACTCTTCAAACTTGTTTTAGATTATTCTGGGCTCGTAGCAGAATGCATAAAACATAGTTTGTGATTTGTGAAACTTTCCTCTGATTTGTGAAACTTCAAAAAAGACACATTTATGAATTTATTTTTCAGCATCTGGCCCACACTGGAACTGGTCCTGTGCACCCAGAAATTAAATTTCTTTTCTGGACAAGCTTAGCTTTCAATATCTCTAAATATTTTTCAGTTATTGTGTGGTGTGCTGGGTCATTCAACTGTGGTTGCACAAATCAGGTGTCCTGCAACATGTACAATAACTTTGAAATAGTAGCCGCTTCTCTAATTATTGCCGCCCTCCTTCTGATTCTGTTTCAGGATAATCCCAACCTTACAAAAAATAGATATTTTTGTCGACTGACTGCTTTGATCGGGTATGGTTTATGTTAATATTACCAGATTTAAGCACATTTAGCTGCAAATCATTCAGGAGTTAGAGGCCTTAAATATAGATCTAAAATGAATATTGGACTTCTTCAAGTGACACTGACAAAACTCCTTACATGTGCTTGTATTCTTCATTTGCTAATAAGACGTATTTTTATCTAAATTACAGGACAATCAAGGCTTTGAAAAATGGAACCCAGGCAGTGATTTCAGATGGTGAAATCAAGGTAATGTTTAATTATAATAAATTAAGACTCTAAAATTGGACATAGGATAATGCAGTCCCTTGTTTTCTGTGGTAATGTTGCTTATTTTTAACTCTTGTCTCTACTCAGACTTTGTATAAGGATCTCTGCAGCGGTAGAGTGAAGTCTGGCCGCATGTATCTGTGGCACAATCCAGGTGTCTCGCTTAAATTAAAGCAAAGACTAAAGCCACTGATGTTCCACTTTGCTGATGCACAGGTAAATGTATACTGACTTACAATAAGCTGCATCACATTTATTTATCTCGATGCGTGGCCAGTGGGCCACCTGGGTCCGTTGTCTAATGCTGAGAGGAACGTTTTGTTCATTTTTATGTTAACGTGTTTTATAGGTTGACGAGCTGACAGAGCGGATTGGTTCATGCTCAGGAATAGATAAACTAATAAAGAAGGGAGAGTTCCAGTTTCTGGACTTGGTGTTTGATGTCCTTCTTCCAGAGGTACAAAGCAGTCTTCAGCAGTGATTGGTATGCAAGTTACTTTTCGAAAACATTTGACAGTGTATGAAGTAATCCTTAACAGAGTTTGGTGGCAGGAGAATCTCGTCTCTGCTTTTTGTGGATGATGTGGTCCTCCTAGCTTCATCAAGCTCTGACCTTCAGCTCTTGCTGGGTAGGTTCGCGGCCGAGTGGGAAGCGGCTGGGATGAGGATCAGCACCTCCAAATCTGAGACCATGGTTCTCGACCGGAAAAGGGTGGCTTGCCAACTCCGGGTCGGGGGAGAGGTCCTACCTCAAGTGGAGGAGTTTAAGTATCTCGGGTTCTTGTTCACGAGTGAGGGTAGGAGGGATCGGGAGATCGACAGGCGGATTTGTTCAGCATCTGCAGTGATGCAGACGCTGAGCCGATCTGTCGTGGTGAAGAGGGAGCTGAGCCAGAAAGCCAGGCTCTCGATTTTCCGGTCGATCTACGTCCCAATCCTCACCTATGGTCATGAGCTTTGGGTAATGACCGAAAGAACGAGATCGCGGATACAAGCGGCCGAAATGAGTTTCCTCCGTAGGGTGGCCGGGCTCAGCCTTAGAGATAGGGTGAGGAGCTCGGACATTCGGGGGGGACTCGGAGTAGAACCGCTGCTCCTCTGGATCGAAAGGAGCCAGTTGAGGTGGTTTGGGCATCTGGTCAGGATGCCTCCTGGACGCCTCCCCGGGGAGGTGTTTCGGGCAGGTCCTGCCGGCAGGAGGCCCCCGGGTCGACCCAGGACATGTTGGAGAGGTTACATCTCCAATCTGGTCCGGGAACGCCTTGGGGTCCTGCCGGAGGAGCTGGTGGAGGTGGCCGGGGAGAGGACGGTCTGGAGCTCCCTAGTTGGGATGCTGCCTCAGCGACCTGGACCCGGAGGAAGACGACGACGATGAAGTAATCCTGCATGTTTTTCAGGTAACAATAAAAGTGTTGGAAAAATGGGAGGGGATGAATCGATATGCTGCTGAGAAAGCCATGCTTCAGGAAATTCATTTGTACCCAAAATAAAATGGCTGTGAAATTAAGTGTTTCTTTGGTTTTATTGACTTTCACTCAAAATAAATACCAACTAGCTAAATAGTTAGCAGCTGTAGTAGTTAAATTCTGTTGCAATGAGCTGCTGTGATACACAATAGGACAGTGTTATGGATATTTAGTAACTAATTTTTGTTGCTGGTGAGAGAGGAGTGTTGCTGAAATGTTTTTCACTGCTTCTGGGAGCGCTGTACTTTAGCAATTGGTGTAGGTTAAAAGTTCATCTTGGGCTTAACAATTAAACTGAATATTTAGCAAGTTGTTTGCACATTTTGAAAAGTCTTAGTTTAATGTGTTCTCATTTTTTCCATATATGTTTTTTTAATTCACTTTACAGCCTTTTATTGTTGAGTGTGTGTGTGTGTGTGTATATATATACATATATATATATATATATATATATATATATATATATAGAGAGAGAGAGAGAGAGAGAGAGAGAGATAATGTGTGTATGTGCTACTGTCATAAAAATTCCATGTCTGAAGGACAAAGGGATTTAATATTCAATTTTCATGCAACGCAGGTAACAACGTTATTTAAGTTTGCCAGTCCAGATCTGAAGAGAAAAAAATCCGAAATAAAAAGCTTTTTCCGGTAAGTTTTGTTTAAAAAAAAACTTAAATATGTACATATCGAAGAGAAAAACGACACGGTATGGTTTTTCACGACAAATCCAAACTACTTCCGGCAAAGGTAATCACTTCCGGCGAAGGTATATATATATATTTTTTTATTTGCACAAAATATAATGTACAACAATTATGGCAATCTCTACAAAGAATCAGTTTTACCAACATGAGATAGTACCAGAACAGGCTGAATTCCAACATATAGAAGAAGGATAATGAACAGGAAGTACTAACAACAACAAATAAATAAATAAAATAAAAACAAACCCCAAACAGAACAAATAAGCAAACAAATGAACAAAAACACCAATAATTAATTAAAGAAAAGCATAAAAAAGTTATACCTTAGGGGCTTTCTAACAGATTTAGTTCAACAATCATATGATTCAAATCCAGAGCTTGTTTTTTGTCCATAAATTTAACAGATGAGAAAAGGAGGCAGAGTTCTTTGTGAAAAGTAAAAAAAGACGACTTTGTTTTCAGAAAACGACATTTGTGAATGAAGAATTTGCCCATAATAATTATTACATTTAAAACATTTTCAAGCTGCTTTTCTTTTCTTAGAGAACCAAACATAATGTCATTTTTAGAAAATTCAAGTAAGTTTGGGATCTTAGGGAAGAGCCAGTAGTGCACATCGTTCCACAGGGCTTTACAAAATATACAGTCATAAAATAAATGTTCTGTTGATTCAATATCCCCATTACAAAAAGAGCAACAATTATCATCAATAGCGAAGCGACGTCTGAGAAATTTTTTGGAAGGGTAAACACCAGAGAGGATTTTGTAGTGGACCTCCTTAGCTTTGGGAGGAATGGGAAGTTTTAGGTAATTTTTTCTGATCTCTTTCTTTTGATCACCGGAGAACAGATGTGAGATGGAATTTGGATTGGATATATAAGGGAAAAAAACATTAGTAAATAATTCCCTAATTTGGGAGTTTTTTAGACTGTTAGCTGTTTACCAACAGTTCAGGGGGATCAGGGGATCTATAGTCAGGGTTTTGAAAAAGATTATATGCTGTACATAGAATGTTTTGAGGGATAGCCTTAGTAATTTTTTGAAATTCTTTGTTATTTATTTGCAGATCATAATTGGCGGTAAAATCTTCTAATAAAAATTTACCTCTATCATTTAACAAGTGCATCACTGACCAGATGCCCTTATCGTACCATTTTTCCATAAAGATTGATTTTTTTCCAACTGTTATGTAACGACAGTTCCATAGGGGAGTGTTGTGTGGGCTATTGTTATGTTTGTATATTAATTTCCAGTATAATAAAACTTGCTGGTGAAAGGAAGAGAGCTTTATGGGGAGTTTGTTTTTATGTCAAAGTCACATCTAAGTAAGAGATTAAATCCGCCTAGATCTGAGAATATTTTGCTTGGAATGTGAAACCAAAGGCTATTTTGACTTCTTAAAAATGACCTAAGCCAATTTATTTTTATGGTACCGTTTAAGCTGTCAAATTCAATAGCTTGCAAACCTCCATCTTCAAACCGTTTGACTAAATTACCTTGCCTAATGTAGTGGGTTTTGCATTTCCATATGAAATCAAAGTTTAGCTGGTTGATAGCTTTGATTGCTGATTTAGGCACTCCTATCGCATATGCAGTGTATACTAGCCTGGAGATAATTTCCATTTTGGTAAGAAAAATTCTACCTAGAATCGATAAGTCTCTCTGAGCCCAGTTATTTAAATGAGTTCTACAGGTTTGAATTTTCTCCCAAATATTAAGGTTATCTAAATCATTCTTATTCTTGGTTATATACACACCCAAATATTTGACATTGGATTTAACAGGAATATTAAAAGTGTTAGAAATAGTACAATCATTTAAGGGTAAGATCTCACATTTGTTTAAATTCAGCTTTAACCCTGAAGCTTTCGAGAAAGTTTAAATAATCTGCAGGATTTTGGGGATTTCATTCAGGTTATTTAGGAAAATAGTTGTATCATCAGCTAACTGGCTGATAGAGAGCTCTTTACCCAGGATAGATATCTTACCAAACTCAACATTTTTAATCAGTATGGAAAGCATTTCTGTTGCTGCGATAAACAACAATGGCGAGATTGGACATCCTTGTTTTATTCCTCTGCAGATCCTAAATCTTTGTGAGGTGCCGCGTGGAAGACACACTGAACTGTTAGTATCTCTATACAGTAATTTGATTAAATTAATGAAGTTACCTCCAAAACCGAACAAATCAAGGGCCTGAAACATAAATTCATGTTCTATCATGTCGAAGGCTTTGTAAAACTCTAAAAAAAGGACAAAACCCTGATTTTCAATTAGGTAGTTGTAGTCAATCAAGTCCAATATAAGGCGGATATTATTATAGATTGAGCGACTGTTTATAAATCCAGACTGAGTGTCAGAAATAATTTGAGTTATGCCCGATTTTAACCTGTTTGCAAAAATATGTGTTAGAAGTTTATAATCATTATTTAATAGAGTAATTGGTCTTAAATTATCAAGAAGAGTCAGATCTTTCCCAGGTTTAGGTATGAGTGTAATTACCCCTTCTTTCATAGTGTGTGTGAGAGACCCATTTTCTAAAATTTCTGTGAGCATTCCAAACACAAGGCTTCTAATATGAACCCAAAAATGTTTGTAAAAGTTGCTGGTCAAACCATCACAACCTGGTGCTTTATCTTTGGGTAAAGCATTTAAAGCTCTATCTAACTCTTCAATGGTAATTTTGCCCTCACAGGTCTTTTTAAAATTTTCATCAATTTTAGGAATCAGGTGTTTGATTGATTGGAAGAATGTCTCAGCCAATGGTCTAGAGTATGAAGAGGAGTACAAATTACTGTAAAAGGTAAAGATTTCTTTAGGTATTAATTGAGGGTCAGTGCACAACCGACTATCAATTTGTAGACTATTTATAGCATTTCTCTCTTGTCTTATCTTTTCTAATCTACAAAATTATGCTGTACTTTTTTCGCCATCCTCGATCCATTTGGCTCGGGATCTCAGATATGCTCCTTCGGCCTTTTTAGTATAAACATTGTCTAAAGAGGACTGTAGAATACTTCGACGTTGTTTGTCATTATCATTAAAAAAGGGCTTCGAGCAGATGTAATTAAGTTCTCTGATAATTTCAGTTTCTTTTTGCTTGTTCTTTTTTTTTTTGTTACTTTTTATTTTGAGTTTGACATTGTACAACTTGGTTTAACAACCCTGACGTTGAGCAGGACAATCACAAAAGCAAAAAGAAACAAATAAATTAATTAATTATTTTTAAATAAATAAATAAGTAAAGGAGAAAAAAAATTCTATAAAGAATAGAAATACAATCATTTAGTTTCATCGCTAAGATTAAGTTTTCCACGTTGACATCAGAGTAGAAACAGGCAAAACAACAACCTAATACGTCACATTACTAAGTATTGCTCGACACACTCCCATCTATCCCGGAACCGATCCACCTTCATTTGCAGTATGGACGTCATCTTTTCCATTACGTATATTTGTTTAATTCTCTCTTTCCATTCCTTTATAGTTGGGGAGTTCACCTCCTTCCATTTTACTGTTATAATTTTCTTTGCAGCCAATAATAGAATATGGGCGATATAACTTTGGTCTAAGTTTAATATTTTGTTTGATGTAGCCTGAAAATATATGTAACTCTCATATAAGCTCTTTTATTATTCATTGTTATATGATACTTTTTTCATTATGGAATCATGTTATAATATCAAAGGCCTCTCTGTGCTTCTCTCCTGCATGAGCTCTAAACAGCTGCAGGAACTCCAAAAGGGAGTGAAAGTGTTCCTTCCTTCAGTTCCTCAATACAAGAACAACTGTCTTTGTTAGCAAAGGATGTTGCAGGATGTGTCCTGGTCATCTCAAGGTTGCATGTCCTTGGGATGAATTGGTCTTTCATTAACAAGGCTATTAGCTGACGTGCGTCTACAGGTGCAGATGGCAGAATTACGTGTGTGTATGGCAAACTGCGTATGTTACATTCCTGTGCTTTTCAATAAAAATCAGCCGTTTCAGCAGAACGGCGAGAGTCTGTCCGAAGCAACTGACGGGAGCAGGTCGCGGGACCTGCTGTATGTTGCAAAGGCTCTCCCCCTCATGAGCGGTGAAAACAGTGACTGGACTTCTGATCATTTGTCTCCACATTCTGCCAACTCAAAAGGTGTTTAACTCCATCCTCTCCGTACCCGTGCTTGGTCTAACAGAAGAAAGACCAACAAATTTGGCGTCACGAACAGGATTTTTTCTTTTTGAAGAAAAAGGAGTTTTTGGAGGACAATTTGACCAACCGACCCAGTGAACGATCTTGGCACAGAACACCGCGGTGGAAAACAAGGTGAGCAGAACCTTATTTCTAAAAACTGCTCATTGGATTTATCCAAAGCCTTTGTGTCCAGAATCATAGTAGCTGTGGTCCTAAAAATAATAGTTGGAGAAGAAAGTGGAGACAAGTGCAGAAGAAATAAGAGATTTTTTTTGTAATGGTTTAATGGTGAAATAAGATAAGGATTTTACAATGGTTTAATGATAAATGAGATAAGGAAATAGTACAGAAGAAGGGTTGGAGGCCCAGGGTTATTAGAGAAGCCCTAAATTCCATTTTCCAGGTCGTGGCTGACCACACTATTTGCTGACGAGTGAATAGAAATATAACGAGGTTATATAAGAGCTTGGCGAAGAGTCCATAGGTGTGGGAACCCTAAAAGTCCACAGGTCGAGGACCTGGTTTGTGTTGAGGCCCTGGGAGGCTAAAGAGAGCTCCCTAAAGCACAGGTCGAGGACCTGGTTCGGGTTAAGGGCAGGGGAGGCTAAAGAGAGCTCCCTAGATTTTAAAGGTCGAGGACCTTTTGTATGAGATGAGAAAAATGTTCTAAGGTAACTGTTTTTGCATAAAATAAGCAATGTTTTAAATATGACAAGCAGCCCAGTTGAAGCCATGAGAAATAAGGTTTTATTGAGAAAGTCAGCAGAAAAGGCGATGAAGGAAAAAGGGGTAGATGTTAACAGTAGAGGTAACTGGAGCAAGATTTGGGAAGTGAAGGCTGCAGAATCGAGAGAAAAAGGCACAGCTGTAGACAAGCTTCACTGTGTGTGTAAGCTGAGTTCAGCCTGTGTGTGTGAGGCGCAGCAAGAGGCTGCTTACGGCTCTGGATTGAAAGTGCAGCACTAGGAGAGTGCAGAATGCAGAGCAGAGTTTTGGGAGCTCCGTGTGTGCGTGTGTGTGTACAGCGCTGGGTGTGTGTGTGAAGGCCTGATGCGGTACCAGAAAATAAATAAATAAGATAAATGAGAGCTTTAAAAAGTTGCAACTCTTATATGTAAATTACACTGCAGTGCTAAAATTAATGTTTGGAGCTACGCAAAATTCAAATTCTGCAACCCTGTTCTGATCAGTCTTTGAACAGAACACCATAAGTTAATAAATAAAAGGTTTTTAAAGCAACATATGTATATGTATGTGTGTATGTATGTATATGTGTATACATATATATACATATGTAGTGTACAAGCGTGATAATCATTTGTGTGCGGTGCAGCATGTGAGTGACCCCGATCTGGGGGTTAAGTGGCCTGGAGATAAAAAAAAAAAAAAAAAAAAAACAATAAGAAATGCAAGTAAGGTTGTATATGACAGCTTTATTTCAGAAATATATGGATATACATATACATAAAGTCAGGTAGCTGCTAAACAGTAAAATCAAAACAGATCTGCAGAAAATAAATATATAAACTATTCCTCAGAGCGCTCTCAAAAAAATTGCAATTGGATTTGCTCTAATGTTACATAAGGCCTGCTTAAAAGCATAGTAAGCATTAAATTCTGAAAATAACCAGTGCAGTGTTAAATAAATTCTGTGCTTAAAATATTACATATATATATATATATAGAGAGAGAATAAATAAGTGACGGACTGACTTACTTTAAAAAAAAAAAAAGGACGGTGACAAACAAAGAATGTCTCTGTGCCTTGTGAATGAGTGGATGCGTGTCTTCTTGCATGAGAAGTAAATGCTGCTTTCGCTGGATCTTCTCCTGAAATGACTCAGTTTTTAATAGAGGGAGCAGCTGCTTGAGAAACGGTGCGGTCCATGTTTTTGCTAGACGGTTATTTAGTTCAAGAGACTGTGGAAACAATAGAAAAAGAATTTATCGTTAGTGTGATGACAAGTAAATCCTTTAAAATACAAAAGTTGCATGGTTGTGGTTATAAAGGAAGTATTTTGTCTGATTATGGGCCGTGGAGTCAGCTGGACTCCCTCGCTCTCTCTGTTTTTCTGTGTAACATGCAGTTTTAAGCAATTTGTGACTTTAGAAAGGATATTTTTCGGTGTTTTGGACGTACCTTAAGGCTCCTGGTTAGGGTATTCAGGAGATCCTTCCTCTCGGACAGATCTAGTGAGAATGACTGGAGTTTCAGCCTGGGGACCTGACTCCACCCACTTTTACACACAAGAATCCCATAGTCTAAAAATAGCACAGGGTGCTGCGAAAAGCAGCTCTGAACTTCTCAGGATCATCTTTATGAAAACCATAAAATTAACAAATAATCAGTCAAGAAACAAAATATTTGTTAAATCTTGCTATAAAACAAAATCCAATAATTGTCTTGCCTCAACTTTAAGGACCATTAACGTTAATGGCTGGATTTTGGGACGCTGAATAATGAAAAAACAGATAAACTAAGTATTATTTCCTGTAACCTGGCTAGAAACTGTACCAGGCAGTTTTGAGTTAAAAACTGGTAGTTATTTTCCTAAAATAAAAATAGATAAATAAAAAATGAAAGGATGGATCTTGCATTTGGGATAGATTGTGCTTAATGTTTAAAACCTGTGTAGAACTGATTTGATGATTCAGAACAAATTGTGCATAGGAAGTAGTTCAGATTTATTTTTGAGTCAATAAAGTCGACTAATTATTAGAAACCATCGTTGATTTTGATTTGTAAAAGAGAAAGTTCTGTCATTTCAACCCAATCAACATATTTAAGGAAAACGTTTGCTCTGCATTGTGGTGGGCATGAACTTTACTGGGTGGGCCTGTCACAACCAGCTGCAAAGAATGTTTGGGTCTGACTTCTATACAAAGAGAACCTGGAAGCCCTCACCAAAAGCTGTGACTTATAACATCAAGACGGGGAGCACTACAAGACGGACAAAGAGGCAGAAACTTATTTGCCCTGCTGCTGATGAAACAAAGTACAAAAGGGGGAGCATGTGTGCTAACATGTGAACTTTAATCAATGACGGTGGTCATCCTGGACTTACAAAGAGAGGCTCAAAAGAGACTGTTTCCTATGGTTACACCCAGTAAAAGAGTGCTTGCTGCAGTCAGGTAATGAACAAGGCTTTTTGGCAACAACCAGTTGAATTGATGAAATGTCAGAACTGTGGAAAATTTACTAAACTACTGTAGAACATAGTTAACTGAGAAAGTTAGCCTAAAAAAAAGATAATAATAATATCAATAAATAAATAATAGGATTAGTAACCTGGATTTCAGCCCAACTCACCATTGGACGTCAATATAATCTTTATTGTCTTAGGATTCTCAGCTGCAGCGGACATGCAGTAAAGCCTTATTTTCTTTTCAAAACGGAATACATCAGCGTCATCACTTATTTTCATTGGTTAAGGAAACGGTGTCTATTTATAAGTCTAGGAGAACGCTTTAGGCTTCAACAGTTTTCTCCTTCGAGCAAACATGCACAAATTTCCGGACAGTTTATAGTAACGTTCCATCCCATTCCATTCATTGCATAAAAATAAACATTAAATGAATAATTTGGCATTCAGCTGACTAAATGATTCATGGAACATCTCATCCGAGACAACAGTGTTGTTTCAGCTCCGTTGAGTTTCCCAACAGATCTAGCCAAACCTAGCTGATTCTATATTTTTCTATCAGCTGTAAGTTCTAACGTAGAAAATAATGTTACAAAAATATTGAATAATGGTACCCCTCATTCGATAAAAATTATGTTCACATTTTTATCTTGTGAAATCTTTAACATAATATTTTAATTGGCCTTTTTGACGACAATTGGCTAAAAAGTCTTTAAGATTATCGTCACAGGATGGCATGATAAATAAGTAAATAACATAAATAAATAAATAGATAAAAATAAGAGAGAAAAAGCAAAATTAATTAAATGAAACGTAATAGTAATAAAACGTTAAATTGATCTAAAATCTGTCATTCAGTGCCACTGGAAAAAGGAAGAGGATAGGGGAGTATTTCTTAGCACAAATCACGTTATTGATTTAGCAATGCAGCTTAATTTCAGATGCTTTAAGGATGATACTAACTTGTGTTATAGATGGAAGAGTAGCACAGAAACACACTTCTAGATGAGGAGATAAGGAAAAAACTGCTGATTACCAATACTATGCACAAACAAACCTGTAACTGCAGTCTCGTAACTGCAGTCTCGTTATTTACAAATTAACCTTAAGTAGTGAATTAATTCTTAGGATTTCTTGTGCTAGTAAGGTTCTAAAAAAAATAAAGAAAGAAGGTAAGAAAGACAGGTGGTAAGGGACAACCTGAAACTATTTTGTGGTATTGATAGTAAAGTGGTTGTCCTAATTTCTAATTGAAGAGATCACATCGCAACGTGAGTTTAGAACGGCAGTTATGGGAAGTTTTGTTGGATTAATTTGATTACACGCTTTAGGTCTTATTTTTTTCTTTCCACTGATTTAGCGTTAGGTTAAGTATTTCACACTTTCGCTTCAGTCTGACATTTGCTTGGTGTGTGGGGGCACAGAGACGTGTATGGACCGTGTGTTTGACTGTGTTTGTCTTGTTTGTTTGTTTATTTATCTATATGGGCATGGCCGAGCCTTGAGAAACATCAACAAAGCCATTGGACTATTATGAGTAAATTGACCAATTCAAATTCAGGATCCTGAAACAATTTGGCTATAACCTCTAATTGATGAAGGACATCTTAAGAATTCATTGTACAAGGCTTCCTCTCCAGTGTTGCCAGAACTGTTATAAAACCCATGCATGGTTGTATATTTTAGTTTGATCATTTATACTCATTGAATTATTGTTGTTTGCTTTATGTTTTAATTTCTTTGTAATTTTTTCTCTGTGACACAGGTGGAGATGCTGGTGGCAAAGTGGATCCCACTCATTTCTTTCTCCCACACACATTCTTACTCTCTCTTTCTCTCTGTGTATGTGCATGTGTATGTGTTTGTGTGTCTGTGTGTGTCTATGTCGTGATGTCACTGTACCTTTAATTGCGCTTGCTGTTCGTAACTGTATGGGTCTGATGTTGAAAGTATCAGAGGCTAGGGTCAGTAAGAGCTAGGACATTTTTGTGCATAACCTTTAATCCCTAGGCGATCGGTTCGGGGAACTTCTGGTCCGGCCGGAGTGCGAATCTTCCTACCAACTATCTGCCGAGATCAATTGGACTGCACAAGCCGAGAAAGCCTTCATTGGACCAAAACCACACATGAAGATACTTCGCCTTCGGTGCCAGGCGTCGTCTGGGTCCTGCTGAAGGTCACCAAAAGAAAGTGGACGGAACCAAGGTGGACCGGGCCATACAGGATCACGGAGAGGACGTCACACGCTGTCCGGCTGGACGGGAGGATCCTAACCTGGAAGAGAAGCAGCCGACATCTGCCTGACCAGGAGAAGTACCCAAGGACCAGGACGAGAAGCAGCCGACATCTGCCTAACCAGAGAAAGGATCCAAAAACCAGGAAGAGAAGTAGCTGACTACAGTAGCGTGCCAAGCTACCAATTCTGCGGGACGAGGTAGCATGCCAAGCTGCCACCACATCCTGCAGGACGAGAATCGTGACATCATCACCCCCTGCAGCTGCCTGGAGCCAGTGGAGGGACCTCAACAGGGGGAAGAAGTAACCACCATACGAACATTCTACAAGGGTTATATTTTACACCCTCATTTATTTTACAAGGATTGATCACCATTGCCATCTCTCCTCCACCTGCTGACCCAATTATCCAGATGCCCTTGTTACTAGCCAATCCTAACATCTATTTGGGAAGGGAACCCTCTGATGATAGTGATGACTCTCATGATGAAGAAGATGATGTTAGAGTGTGAGAATGTTCAGTGATTTATGTAACAATCCCTTCACCTGTTCATTTCTATGAGTTTTTTGATTGTGTTGTTTTTATTTTTTTTTTTGATCATTGATGTCCTAGGCATGCCCACTCTGTGCCAAAAGGCGTTCGCCCCAAAATGGGGGGACATGGGGGAATTTTCCCTATTTGACGTACGATAATTAGGGTTTTTCGCCCTCATACGGTGAGCATGCGATCCATTCATGTTGTAACATGTTCAGTTAAAAATATGATCATGTTTTTTGTATTACTTTACTGCTGGAAATATGAGAAGCTGTAATCTGATTGATTGTTTGTATTTGTATTTTAAAACTTTGCTTATTGGATTCTTTTTGATGGAATTTGGTGTTATTGTTTTGATTTCTTATATCTTTATTGAACTCTTAAAAGAGTTCAAAAGGGGGATTGAAAATATATGTAACTCTCATATAAGCTCTTTTATTATTCATTGTTATATGATACTTTTTTCATTATGGAATCATGTTATAATATCAAAGGCCTCTCTGTGCTTCTCTCCTGCATGAGCTCTAAACAGCTGCAGGAACTCCAAAAGGGAGTGAAAGTGTTCCTTCCTTCAGTTCCTCAATACAAGAACAACTGTCTTTGTTGGCAAAGGATGTTGCAGGATGTGTCCTGGTCATCTCAAGGTTGCATGTCCTTGGGATGAATTGGTCTTTCATTAACAAGGCTATTAGCTGACGTGCGTCTACAAGTGCAGATGGCAGAATTACGTGTGTGTATGGCAAACTGCGTATGTTACATTCCTGTGCTTTTCAATAAAAATCAGCCGTTTCAGCAGAACGGCGAGAGTCTGTCCGAAGCAACTGACGGGAGCAGGTCGCGGGACCTGCTGTATGTTGCAAAGGCTCTCCCACTCATGAGCGGTGAAAACAGTGACTGGACTTCTGATCATTTGTCTCCACATTCTGCCAACTCAAAAGGTGTTTAACTCCATCTTCTCCGTACCCGTGCTTGGTCTAACAGAAGAAAGACCAACAAGCCCCCAACAGATAGAACAAAGGATGTGAAGGTAGCTCCTTTCCCAGAATTTTTTCCAACTCTTCCTTTATGTCTTTCCAATATTTAAGAATAACTGGACAGTTCCAGAATATATGAGAGTGGTCCCCCACCTCCCCACAGTTCCTCCAGCGAAGTGGGGACAGGTCATCTTTTGCAAACCCTGATAGAACTAGGGGGGTAAAAAAGTACCTAGTTTTTATCTGCCAATCAAATTCCTTCCACATTTGGCTGTTGATCCCCCTATGAGTTTGTCTACATACATCATCCCACTGTTCATCTTCAATTAGTATATTTAATTCTAGTTCCCATTTCTCCTTTATATATTTCGTATTATGTGTAGAGCCAAGAAAGAAGCTTCTATATAGATTAGTAACATAGCTTTTTACTTGGGATTTTTTTCCTATGCGTGAAATAAAATATTGTTCTATTGCATTTGGCTGTTTATAAAGTCTTTCTTTCTCTCTATGATTCATGATATAATGCCTTATCTGAAAATATTTATACATGTCGTTCATGGGGAGGTCGAATTGTTCCCTAATTTGCGAGAATGTTTTAATCTCTGTTTCTCCAAACAACTGGTCCAGAATTATAAGACCCTTATTCGCCCATTTTTTAAACCCCGAGTCTAATTTGGATGGGGGGAACCCGATGCTATCCAGTATTGGCATGGCCCGGGAAATAGAACCCTTGTCATTCAGCATTTTCTTTACTTCCCTCCAGACCCTCAAAGTATGTTTTATGATTATGTTGTCCACTTTTAATTTCTGGATATCTTTTGGGTTAAGGAATGGTAAAACTGTCAGTTCCGTACCTTTAATTTCGCCTTGTTCTATCTGGTTCCATATTAGGTCCCTATCTCCCTCCAGCCAGTGAACTATCGCTGATAATTGGGCTGCCCAGTAATAATATTTCAAGTTAGGCACTGCTAGTCCCCCTTTTTCTTTTGGCAGCTGAAGCGTCTTAAGCCTTACCCTTGGTTTTTTATGTTGCCATATAAATTGAGAGATCATTTTGTTCAGAGTCTTAAATATTGGAGCAGGGATTCTTATGGGAAGGGATTGGAACAAAAAGAGAAAGCGTGGTAGAACATTCATCTTAATTGTCTCAATTCTGCCAAATAGGGATAGAGGGAGAATCATCCATCGGGTCAGGTCAGCCTTGACCTGTTTGATTAGTCTGGTGTATTTTGCTTCAAACAGAGCTGTAGGTTGGGGTGTCAGCACTATCCCTAGGTATCTAAGCCCTTTATTAGTCCTATGTAAGCATACCGTTTTATTTAGTTCTTTTGGCCAGTCCCCCATAACCATCATTACTTCTGATTTATTTTGATTAATTTTATATCCTGAGATTTCTGCATATGTATCTAGATTGTTAAGCAATGGTGGTACTGATGTTTTTGGATTTTTTATAAAAAGTAAAATATCATCTGCAAACAAAGCAATTTTGTGGACTGTCCCTTCTCCATCTCTTATTCCCTGAATCAGCTTGTTCTGGCGGATTATCTCTGCCAGTGGTTCGATACTCAAGGCAAAAAGTACAGGTGATAACGAATCTCCCTGCCTCACCCCTCTTTCTACCTTAAAAAATTTTGAACAATAACCATTTATTCTTACTGTTGATTTTGGGTTTTTATATAAAACATTGAACCAATCTACAAACTTTTTCCCAAAGCCCATTTCCAAAAGAGTATATTTTAAAAAGGTCCAGTCTACTCGGTCGAAGGCTTTCTCTGCATCTAAGCTCAGGAGCATGGATGTCTGCTTATCTTTTTTCATTATTGACTGTGGGTTTAAAGCTCTCCTCACATTATTTGTGCCTTGACGTCCTAAAATAAAACCTGTCTGGTCTGGTTTAATTAATTTCTTTATATGTATCTGTATTTTAGATGCTAGTATTGATGTCAGTATTTTATAGTCTACACAGAGCAGGCTTATAGGGCGATAGCTGGGACATTGGAGAGGGTCTTTCCCTTCCTTGTGCAGAACTGTAATAATCGCTTCTTTCCATGAATCGGGAGGATTCCCTGAGTCTAATAAATAATTATATAGTTTACATAATATAGGGGTAAGTTCGGTAATAAAGGTTTTATAGTATTCCCCTACAAAGCTATCCGTGCCTGGCGAGCTATTATTTTTAAGTTTATTAATACCATTTCTAACTTCAGTCTCTTTTATTGGTTCTGTTAAACTAGCACTTTCTTCTTCTGACAATCTATCCAACTTAAGAGTTTTATAGAAATCTTTTATCCCGTCTAATTTAAAGGCAGAAGCTTGGCCTGTATATAATTTATGATAATATTCTGCAAAGACCTTTGAAATCCCTTTTGGGCTCTTTTCTACCTTATTCATATTTATTGAATAAATTTTAGGTATTATACGGCTGGCTTGGGTTTTTCTCAGCTGAAAAGCTAAAAGTTTACTTGCTTTATTCCCCATTTAATAATATTTTCTTTTTATAAATCTTAGGGCTCCTTCTGCCTTATACGTTAGTAGACCGTCAAGCTGAGCTCTTATATCTTTCAAGTTATCCAGTGTTTCCTGTCGTCCATTTTGTTTATGTTCCTTTTCCAACTTTTTTATTTCTGTCTCTAATTCTATCCGTTTTCTCTCCCTTTCTCTCTTTATTCCAGAACCTATAGAGATGAGTTTACCTCTTATTGTAGCCTTTCCTGCATCCCATAGCACTGTTGGTGAAACCTCCCCATTATCATTTATGTCAAAACATTCTATTAGGGCTGATCTCACTTCCTCTCTTACATGTTTATCTGTTAGTAGGGATACATTAATTCTCCAGTATCTACTCTGAGTTTCTGATCCTATGTCCAGCCTCATAGTAACTGGACTATGATCTGAGATTGTAATTGGTTCAATTTTGCATTCTTTAATTCTAAATGTGTCTTTCTTAACTGTAAAGAAGTAATCTAATCTTGAGTAGCTTCCATGTACCTGTGAATTGAAAGTAAAATCTTTTTCATTTGGGTGGAGATGGCGCCAGCAATCTATTAGCCCCAGCTCTTCAATCATGCTTGTTAGACTTTTAGATTTTCTGTTTTGTGGTTTCGAGGAGGTAGGTAATTTGTCTAACTTATAATTGATTACGCAATTGAGGTCATCCCCAATAAGAATCAAACCTTTCCCTCTCTCCGCAATTAGTTGAGCCATTTTTTCGAAAAATTTTGGGCAATCTTCATTTGGTGCATAAATATTTAGTACCGTTAACTTAACCACTGCAACTGATCCAACCACCATAACATATCTACCTTTTTTGTCCTCGATTACCTCTTCATTAGAATAATAAACATTTTTATTAAATAATATAGCTACTCCTCTTTTTTTCTGTTGCCATATGAGGCACTGTATACTTGATCTACCCACTTTCTTTTTAATTTTTGGTGGTCTGTCTCTGATAAATGCGTTTCCTGTAGCAGAGCTATAGAGCATTGCATTTTTTTTAACTGGCCCAGGATCTTCTGCCTTTTAATTGGATTATTGATCCCCTTTATATTATATGTAACTACTTTTAAGTTCATTGCTATTTTGTTTAAGAAATGTATTGCCTTTTGACTGCATGCAAACACAAATAACAACAAATAAACAAAAATCTAACTGCACATACACATACATATTATAATAAAGTTTAAACCTACTTGTCAGTACAACATCTTCCTTTATATAAATCT
This sequence comes from Nothobranchius furzeri, assembly GCF_043380555.1. Classification (NCBI taxonomy): domain Eukaryota; kingdom Metazoa; phylum Chordata; class Actinopteri; order Cyprinodontiformes; family Nothobranchiidae; genus Nothobranchius; species Nothobranchius furzeri. The sequence continues at coordinate 23,024,007 of NC_091752.1, read as the reverse complement.
GAGCTTCCAAATTACTAGCCTGTCGCAGTGTTGTATCTAGAACTGCGTCTGGCTCCCGTTGGTAAGGGACCAGGGAGTGGTGACTTAATCTCCCTGTAGAAAACTGCACATAGTGTGCAATGACGACCAATAATACATATTTATGTAAAAAAAAAAAGGTCGTAGTGGCGCATTCTTCATGCGAAAAAAGCCCCAAAAGAAAACCCAATAAGGAATCACGGTTCTTCCCGTCAGACTTTTAACCTAAGAATATATAACAATGTCCTTGACAAATTTCCTATTAATTCCACTTGACTAATCAGCGTTTATCTTCAATTACTTTATATAATTTAATTTTTATAATATAATTTTTGACCGCTTATCTCGACTAAAGCTTCATCTAATCATGCTATTTTAATACCTTTTTCTGTGTTTTTGTCCTCCTTTGTGTTGAATTCCAGGTCAAGAGGCTTTATCTTCCCCTCTTTTTTTTTTTACTTCTAGTTGTCCAGTCCGTTGTCGGTTCCTTCTCTGTGTGCTCTTCCTCCCCTTCGTATATCTGGACACCCAAGCTGCTCAGCACTTCGACCGCACTCGTCAGTGTAGTATATATCTTCTCTCCCGAGTCCAGCTTCAGTTTAAGCCGTGCCGGGTACAGGCATTTTGCCACGATACCTTTCTGGCGTAGTTGTTTAATTACTGCACGTACCCTCGCTCGCTTTTTCTGCAGCTCTGGTGAGTAGTCTTGGTCGAAAAAAATCCTCTTGCCCTGGAAAAGCACTTGTCTTTGGCTCCATGCTTGCTTCAAAATGAGATCCTTCACAGCTGCATCCAGGAATGTCACCACAATAGATCGGGGTGTTGCCAGATGGTCTCTTGGTCGTACTTGAAGCGCACGATGCGCTCTTTCTATCCTAATGTCCAAGTCTGAGGGGAGTGTCAGAACTTTATTTAATAAATCTTTAGTAAAGTCTATCAGGTTTCCCCCCTCGCTCTCCTCTGGAACTTGGAAAATCCTCATATTGTTCCTCCTCAGTCTATTTTGGAGATCTTCACAGGTGTTTGTCAGCTCCGTCTCCCGGCGGAGAAGGTGGTTAAGCTCCCTTTCGTGCCGCGTTTCCCTTCTTCCAACGACGCCACCCTTTCCTCCAAACCCGTTAATCTCTCCTCTTGTTCTCCTATTTGGCTCCTTATATCCGCCACTGCTTGTTCCAATCGAGCCAAGGAGGATTTTGTGAGGCTGTGTCCTTCTTTGTTTTCATCCCGCATTTGTTTGATCTCCTCCAAAAGTTTGTTCTCAATCATTATCGTGCAGCTGGTTGGTTGGGTGCTGGCTTCTGAAGGGTTGCCCAACTTTTGCTGTTTATCCTCCATATCCTTCGTATTTGCTTGCTTGTTGAGCGCTTTTTGTCTTGTGGAGGAACTCATATCATCAAAATGAATATTCACTGGTCTTAAAGTCTTTTGATTATATATTATATCAAGGAGTTTCTCAGTTCTTCTGACGGAGCACCGTGTTCACGCTGCTGCTCCTATCATGACGTCACCGGAAGTCCCCTTTTTGCTTGTTCTGATGAGCTATTAATTTACTGTGTTTAATTGAGATTTGACGTACTTTAAACTTAAAGAATTCCCATTTTTCTGTGTAAGAGCTTATGTTTACATTAGTTGAAATAAGTTCTAGTTGTCGAAGTATTTCGTTACTAAAATTTTCATTGGTAAGCAGGGATGAGTTAAACTTCCAGTAACCTTTATTATAAGAGTTTTTAAGTTGAGGAGTGACACTGAAATGAATCACACAGTGATCGGTTAAAGGCGCAGCTGAGACACCCACATCTGCATTATTCTGCATTAAGCTGTTTGAGATTAGCCAGAAGTCGATACGCGATTCAGCTGAACCATCAGGCTTGAACCAAGAAAAGGACTGAACAAGTGGGTTTGCTAATCTCCAAGGATCTGTTAGGTTGAGATTTAGGCAGAAGTAGTGTAAAAATGAATTTATATGATGGGAATGGAATTTAGAGGGTGATCTATCAAGCCATTTGTCATTAACCATATTGAAATCTCCACCTAATATAAGATTGTTTGTGGAGTATTTGTGTGATAGTTCTTTTAGGTGATTGGTAATTTCAGTAAATAAAAGTTTGTTCTGAGCTACATTGTTGTAACCATAAACATTACATAGAATCAAAAAGCTATTATCCACTTTTAGCACACAAATTAGCCAATGGCCCAGACTGTCTTTCCTATGAGTTTCGATTTTATTACGAAAGTTTTCAAATAGTAAGGCTACCCCAGCTGATTTGTTAGTACCATGACAAAGAATTATTCTTTCCCCCCACTGACTAGACCAAAAATTTTCATCTGTCTCCACAGAGTGTGTTTCTTGTAGCAGTATACAGCTCGCATTTACATTTTTACAGAACAAAAATATAGATTTTCTTTTAACACTGTCTCTTAAGCCCCTGGTATTTAAAGACACACAGTTGAAATTTGAACTAAGGAATGACATAAAAGGGAAGTGAGAAAGCAAAATAGAAAGGTTGACTGTACTTCCAAGTACCCAGATAAAAGTAGAACTCTATAAAATTGGGAGCACTTAATCCCTTAAAACTGAATTCACAAAGTGCAAACGACCTCTATGAAAAATCATCATAGTAACGTACCAAATAGGTAATATAAACAGTAAGTATTGAACCTGCCTATTTAAACTTTTGGCAGTCTTATAATTTGGTTAAGGAACATGGCCTAAATAGGATTGTTAGCAAAACATAACATACTCATGGAGTGATGTACTGACTGGTTATTTTGAATAGTTCGACAGTCACCCAGGGAATACCCGAACTCCGTTGATGTAACCGGTGTGCCCTCAGTAGTAGACGTTCTTCCCTTCAGCTTTGGCTCGCTCCATTTTGGGCCAAACTGCAGCTCTTGCCTCCCGGTCTATTTTGCAGAAATCTTGCTTGAAATAGACGCCCAGCTCCTTGCACACCTGGGAATCCTTGGTCAGTTTCCAGAAAGCGTCTCGGTAGTGCCTCATGGTGAACTGAACTATTATTTGTCAGTGTCTACCCGCTTCTTTTTTCCCTAGACGATGGACGGTATCCACAGTGTTGCCAAGAGAGGAGGCCCAATGTGGCGCGATCTTAGCCAAGATGTCAATAACTTCTTTGCGGGTATCTTCGTCATTTTTTTCTTTCCAGCCTTGGATTTTCAAGTTCCAGTGACGCATATATCGTTCCAGCTCCAACATTCTCTCTTTCAGCTCTGCGTTTTCTTTGTTAAGAGCAGGAATGTCTTTTTCCAACCCAGCCAGTTTAGTCTTACAGTCTTTTATATCGGCTGCGTTCATTTCAGCTAGCTTGGCAATGTTAGCCACCATTATCATGTTGTTATTTAGCTGCACACCGAAGTCATCAATCTTGTTTGTTAGCTTGTTAATGGCTTCTATTATGGAGCTGCTGGTTTCCACGCTTTGGAATACAGTACCTTTACTAGGTGGTGGGGGTGCTTTGGTGGGCGTAGGTGGAGTTTTTCTTTTGACTGAGGGTGTGGAAGTCTCCATTGCATATTCATGGTCAGAGGATGCGGAGCTCTTGGAGGCTACCGCTGACTTACCTGAAGTTTCTGCTTTTTCCCCGCGTCATCTTCTTCTCCTTTAAATGGCAGATTGGATCCGTTCAAAAAGTTTTAAAAGGTGAATCTTGTCCTTAAAATGTATAGGCAAAAAAGCAACCTATTTGGTATTCAAAAGTAGAGGTCCAAACTAGGGCCTGCACGACTTTATTTTTTTAAAAGTCGACAGTCAAGTAATGAAAGTCGAGTCGACTTCGACTAGTCGTTGATGACATCATACGCCGGAAGCGGGGGGGGGGGGGGGGGGCGGTCGGTAGGTTCGCTGGAGTTTTTGACAATTAAAATTGCGCCCACATTTTCTAAGTTAACACATCTCTTTTAACAACGGTAGTTTCTGCTTCCTACTTCAGTCCTCTCCCCCCTCCCCCTGCGCAGCAGCCGCAAACTCACTGATGCGCCTGCAGCCTTTCCTGCTGCTCTAAACATTAAAATAATTATTTTCTGTTCCTCACTTCTGATTACCTTCAGTGGTGTGTCTGTTTGTTGCAACCACCAGGTACAAAAACGAACTTGTTTTTATTTGACTATTTTTCTGTCCTGCCTGTTTATTATCTTCCTGCATCTCCTCTCAATCCTAAAGAAAAACTGCTACCTGCGTTCATATATATTCACCTCATGAGTTACCTTTGAACTGCAGTTCTAAAAGATCTACCGACCGCAAAAACAGTGGAGTGCCGCTGCACGCCGGCCGACTACAACGGGACCGTTTTTGCTGCGGAGTTCGTGCCAGAGCGGAGCGAAGTGGAGATAGTGGAATCTTGGGGGTGTGTCACCGGAGGACAACAGGTGATGCGCCTCGCTCCGCAGCAGCGAAACGCATCAGGCACAAACAACAGACAGAAAACATGAAAGGAAATGAGCCGACATGAATGATCGCGTGTTTAATTTGTTTTTGAGGTGGTGACACCTGATTTGGCGGTGCTCAGGACGCAATGTCGGGAGCGCACGTCAACGATCAGAGCTTTGCATGCGCAAACTGGTTAAGATTAGGATGGGGGTGAGGGGAAGGTTAAATTGCAAGAGGGAAAAGGTCACAGTTTGGTTAAATGTCCGTTTTACCGCCGGTGTCAGTACCGCGTCGCCTCCGCCTCGATCCAGACGCGCAGGGGCTCATCACCTGCTGTCTTTTCCGAGGACTGCATCTTGTCAGTCATTATCACGTGACAGCGACTAGTTGATGACAGGCATAAAAAGTCAGTACAGAGCAGTGAAGTCGACTAGTTCGTACAACCCCTAGTCCAAACAAGTTCACCGGGATTAGTGCACGACGGCTTAAAAAGGGTTGCCTGCCCCGACAGCCATCTTGCCGTTTTTCCACTTCCAGCGAAGGTAATGACACGATGTCTTGTTTTTCCGGATACGTCATTTCCTGTCACGGCAAAGACGCCAGCTGATGTCTGCAGCCAAATGCTCTTGATAAAATCTCCGAAGCTACGAGACAGGAAGTGACGTCACAGCGGTCTTAAATGCACCTTATAAACTAATTCAAAATTACTCAAATATCAAAAATTATTAATTCTGTGCACCTGTAAATGCTACAAAATGTATTGAAAACATGAAAAATAATACTTTCAATAAACATGTTAAATAAACTTTCCAGGGCATTCACAAAATCACAGTGCCATCTTGTGGTGAAACTTTGAACAAAGAAGTTGCTTAAACTGCCTTTACAGTACACAAAGTAATGCTTGTGGTTTTTTTCTGCCTGAGGAAAGCTGTGATTTGTATTGAGAAAACAGGAAAAAAAACGTGTGGTGGCCATTTCAGTAAAATAGCATAAATCTGTTAGTTATAAATTTCTTTTAGAATTTCTTATCATTCCTTTTATAATAAGTTAAGTTTGCAATTTAAATGTGTAAATTTTTGGTAAATTGATGTAGTTGTGAACATTTTGGGCACGCCTTAGTCATTAAGCTGATTAGTAGCACATGGGGAGGCTTGTGGGAAAATGTTTGTGTGCCAAGTGTCAGGGGAGATGGGAGGATTTTGGTTAAATGATTTTTTTGACCATTTTTTAGACCTGATAATTTAATTTAAGGTTAATTTTTGTTGGATGAAAAGTAGAACATTTTGAATGAATTTTGAACTTTTTTTTTTTTTGGGAAGAATAAACCATTTATACAATTTGCAAGAAATCAAGTCTAAAAGTGCGTGCTTAACGGAAATCACCCGTTCTCACCAACGGCCTTTAGTTGGAAATCGTTTTTTGGAAGTTTAAAGGCCATGACACTTAAGTCAAAAAATCATTAAAGTTGCTGGATCTCGTCTTGGAAGATAGAAAAGTTTGGAAGATTGGAAGGACTTTGATGGCTTGATCTCCACAGAATGGACTGGGAGAGGATGACGCACAGTCTGTGAGTAAATGAGCAGAGCTGAAGCATTTGTGCTGGACTACGAACTGTTGAACCTGATGAAAGAAACTTTCTCAGAAATGGATGTTCAAGAGGACGAAATTCAAAATGAACGAGAGCTTTTTAATTTAATTAAAAGACGCAGAGCAAAACTTGGAGTTCTGACAAGAAAAAGAAATGACATTCATGCTCTCATTGATGATGGAGAATCAAAGACCTCCATAGATGAACATATGAAAACGTTTAACAATTATTTGGGAGAGTTTATGGATTTACAAAATGCTGTTCAAAGGCTGCTCAACGATGATGAAAAAGAAACTGATCATGGGGATTGGTTTGAACCTAAACTGATCAGTTTTAAAGAATTTATTGAGGAAATTGATGCTTGGATGAATTCAGAGCCGGGTCTGCAGCCAGGGGCATCTCCTGCTATTGACATTGGACCGGAGGACAGTGTCTCGCAAATTGCGACAAGCAAGCGTTCTGAGAAGCTGCATTCTAGTGCAGCAAAACCATGCAGCAAGAACTCCAATATAGCCCCCAGTGTTGTTAGTAAGGCTAGTGCAAGGAGTAAAAGCTCCCGTGCAGCTTCGATGAGGCTAATGGAAGCGGAGCTGGAAAGAGCCGCTCTGAAGGCAGAGGCGGACGCATTGAAAGAAAAACTTGCGCTTGAACTAGAAGAAGTTCAGTTAAAAGCATGTAAAGAAGCGCTGACTTTAAGAACCAAGTTACGCACCGCTGATGCAAGAATGCAAATTTATTCCTCTTTACAGGATCAGCAGAGCCAGGATTCCAAAGCTAAAGCCGAATCAGAAAGCAAGGGTACAGCTTGCTCTGAAACATCTACTGCGTTCATACCTGCTGCTGTAACAGCTCAAAAGGCTCAAAGAACTCGAAAAACACCTTTGGCTCAATCACCTTTGCCAATGCCTCTAGAGACACCAGCACCTGCCCAAGTTAAACCTGAAGGGGAAAGTCCAAAGCAAATTTCTTCTCAGGCTGATGTTCACTGCAGTGCTTTAACAGACATTTTGAAAAAAACAAAATGAGATAACTGAGATGCTTGTAAAACAACAAAGACTGTCACTGCTTCCATCTGTAGAGATTCCTGTTTTTAGTGGTGATCCTTTGCCTTTTAGATCTTTTCTTAAAGCTTTTGAGCAAGGAATAGAAGCTAAAACAGATAACATGCAGGATAGACTTTATTATTTAGAGCAGTTTACCACAGCACAGCCCCAAATACTGATGAAAAGTTGCATGCACATGAGTCCACAAACCGCTTATGTCGAAGCAAAAACACATGATCTCCACAGTAGCCGGAAGCACGTAACTTTACTTAAATCGACTTTGACCAAATAGCGATTTTGTTACTATTGATGCTGCTGAGAAATAAAAAGCTTCTGTGTGAAATGTACGGTTGTAGTAGTGTGTCTTAGCTGTGGAGCTCCACAGTCACCGGAAACAAGTGACCTCCACACCAACCGGAAACAACAACCTCCACAGTAGCCGGAAACACGAAAGAACTATTATTACCATAGCGATCAGAGAGCATTAAGAAGCGTGCCCGTCTGAGAAAAGTGTATAAAGCATGTAGTGAGGGTTTTTTACAGTCTAAACATCTGTAATAATTGTAAAAAAAATAAAGTTGGTTACTTCATGGATTTCACCTACCGCGGGTTATTTTTAGAACGTAACTCCTGCAATAAACGAGGGACTGCTGTATTATTAATAGTAGACTCTGGGACATCTAATTGTTTAACATCAACATTGATTATTATGCACTATTATTTTTGTTCAACGGTGATAAAGTCCTAATGTCTTTATGATAGTTCCATTTTTCCCCATCTGAGCATCGGGGAAAAGGCTGTCTTGCAATTGTTGAGGTCACTAGTGTGTGCCCCATTTCTTCCAGGATCACTCTCTTTATAGGTTTTAATGGACTCCTAGTACTGTGAAGTGGTTCCATGGTACAAAGGCATTGTATTCCAAGATCTGGGAGACTGTAGAAATGAGCAGTGATGTCCTTCCTACCATCTTTCCAGAAAAATAAGTGATCTGGAAGCTGTTAGGCTTATTTACAGCAGGAGCACTTTCTGCACCTGCATAAACTCCAGGACACATTTACTAACAGTGTCTGTTGCTGTATGTGCTGCAGCTTTGAATTTTTTAATAATATATATTTTGTTAATATTTTGGTTATGCTGTCTTGTTATGAAATGTACAAGAGTAAAAGTGTTTTTAGCATGTGCTTCAAAGCTAAGTTTGACTGGGAAACTCAAAGCTCAATAGTCTGTATCAACAGAAATTCACTGCAGCCTATGTAATATTTGATGCGTCATAATTTATTCTACTCTATCTTGCAAATACATATTTGTGTGGCAATGTCATGCACAACACACACAACTATTAGATCCTTAAGATCAAACCCGTGTCATTCTTTTGGTCCACTGCAGTGCAGCAGTCGAAAAAAACCTTTACTGTTAATATCAACAATAAGCTTTTTATTTTGAAATTAGAAGTATAAAAAAATAATGTTACATTTACATTTAATGCTGTTATACTGTAATCCTTTCTTATAAGAATGGACAAAGAATCAAGTGAACAACATTTTGAAATAAGTTTAATTGGAATTTTGTACTATACAAAAACAAAACAAAAACAACAACAACAACAACATATTAAACAAACAAACAAACACAGTCAGTGCCTTCATTTGTCCATTACATGTCAAACATAGCACTGACCCTTAGTCCCTGCTCATCAGCACATGCTTTCAAAAAGAGCTCCATGTCCTCTGCAAACTGAAAAACAAAGAGGAACATGTCCCTTGCTCCAGTGTCTTCTTCCTCTGACAGGTCTCTTAAGACCCTCTGCTGGTCCCCTTGATTTAAGGACAGATATTTTGGCACTGTTACGTGTCCACGGAAAAGTGCCTTATTTTGGACAACCCACTGCACAGCAGGACGCAGATCTTCAACAACTGCTGGCTCCTGTGTCAGGCACATGGGGATAAAAACACAGCTATTTCTCTGTTGCAGAACAGTTTTTTAACAGTTATTCAAATGTCACTAACCATGTAATTACACTACTGTTTAAAGTGAATACTGACCTGACTGACTTCCTGGAACTTGCGCTTTTTCAGTCTGAAAATGGGCACGTGTTGTCCTTCAAGCACAGCTTTGGCTTCCTCTCTCCAGTGTGCAAATAGCTTGCCAGAGCTTAACAGAAAATGTTGATATTGTTAAGGAGTGTAAACTTTAACACAACATAGAACAGCAGTCAAAATATAAATACCTCCTGAGATCAAAGTTCTCCATCAACAGCAAGCACCACCATTTACGCAAGTAGGGCATGTCTGACTAAAATATTAGTATGAAACATATTTAACAACTTTCAAAAGATTCAAGACTCCATTGCTGTGAAAGTAAATAGAATACATACTATTGTATAGTCAAATGGTGCATCCAGTGCCACGTACAGAGCAGACTATTTGGAAGAAAAAATAAAAATGTAATTTTTTTAGAAGCTTAAATTAGCTTCTGTATGAATCTCAAGAAGAGAAGAGAAAAATTACCATCAGCATGAAGATCCCACAGTCAACTCCGTAGTCTTGGCTTGGAAAACCCTGTATTACATTGAAAATAAAGGCTCGTTAATAAAATCCTTTAAAAGAAGACTAGTGTAATTCATATTATTCACCATACACTTAAACTAGCACATACCTTCAAGTCAAAGCTGTTTTTTTCTGACCACTGCCCGGGAATGAGCTTCACTGCAAGATTCCTTTTTTTCAAGACAGTTACATTCACAAGTTAACAGACATCATCATGATGGGTGTGAAATGTTTATTGCTAATAGCACCAACTGTAACTACAGGTCTTAGGAACACGACCTCAACAAAACAGCATAACAAAATGAAAAAGTACAGTCACATGCTCACAGTTGGTCAAAATAAAGCATTTTCAGCTTTAATTTGAGGTTGGCATATTTTATAAACTAATATTTAATGGTGTTTTATGTTAAACTAAAATGTTTGAAGACCCTATTTATGTCTGAAACTCATCTAAAGACAGCATCACTGACTTGATCAGAATGTGAAGATGAGAAATAGAATAAAATGTTGAAGCATCGTGCTGATATAGTTTATTAAAAAAAAGCATGTGAGTGTACTGTATGTGTGAACAGAACATGATCATGCACTTAACCTGGAACACTGAACAGGTTCCCGAAAATTCTGGAACAAACCGAAAATGCTTATAAAAATGTGACCTCAAAAGTGAAACATATTGTTGGCCACCAAATCCTGCCTTTGTGTGTAATGGGTCAAGAAAGAGGATTTCTCTTTTAGGTGGCTTCAGTACCTAAAAGACAGTTAGCCATGACTTCAAACCTGAAAACAATGTCATTGCAAGCGATCACAATCAAAGACTTTTGAAACTGCGTCATAAAAGCTTGAATACATCTCAGACACATAGCAACATTCTAACAGTTTGTATGTGTCACAAACAAGACTTACACACAACTGGAAATGACCAGGTGTCCAGAGAGGGAGAACTATGATGTCCATCCTCTGAGCATCAGTCTGAAACAGAATTTTATTTTGAACTATTCTGTATATGAACTCTCACCAAAGTTATAAAAAAATCATCTTTTTGATTACTTGCTTGTTTCTTTAAAGGACGGTACACTTACAGGAAATGACTGCAATGGATCACAGCCATAGGGTGCAAGCCAAGTCCGGGTGACGTACAGAGTTTCTATGTAAATGCTTTTCCCCTAGAATGTAAAAACAGCACATTTAAAACAACAACTCTTTAAATCAAAGCTGGGCAATCATCATATACAACATACAGTACCTTTGACTGAACAATTTTAGTGATAAGCTCAAAACAGCCATTTGCAATCTGAAACAGAAAAAATCATAAAAAAAATGAAAGTACACTTTATTATTTCATATTCATAGAAACAAAATACTTACAGTCAATTCCATTTCTTTGTTTAAACCCAGTGTCCAAAAATCTGCCTGTGTGAGGCATCCAGAAGACGTTTCAACAATCAGCTCATCTTTGGGTCTGCTGATGTCCAGAACATAGTTGAGCTAAAAACAGATAGGTCATAGACTGTGGATGACAAAATCAGATAAGCACGTTGCACTTTGCGACGTCTGAAAACTTTAACCTACAAGCTGTTGTTGGCCAGGGTGCGGTACAAAACACCACGATGAACGGCTGGCCAAAATGTTCTCAGGCTTTGTCAGAGCTTCGCACGGTGGTCCACACAGGTCAGGAAACGTTGCATCTGTTGACCTTCTATTGGCTTTCTTGTTGTCAACTCCTTCCTGAGGATCTGTAGGGACTTTAACAGGTTTCAGACAAAACACTGCATAGAATGCATATTAAATGCATACAAATGCAAGAAAAATAACCACTGTTTACAGAAGGAAATTCATTTGAAACAGCAGATAAGTTCGTTTACGAGCCCGCAACTACAACAAGATAATGAATGCAAGATTATTATTTCACCTATATATGACAATCACTATTCAAAATAAGAAATTTTTCCAGTGTCACCAGACATTGAAGGTGCTGGGTTCAACACCGTTTCTGTGGTTTCTCTGGGTTTACTGCACACCTGTGGGGCTAGGTACACAAAGAAAACAATATAAACACACAGAGAGGAACAAATCTAACATGTGACCAATGGTAGCGTTCTGGTCATGAGACAATGCATGTACTTACCTACGACAGCTTGACCCAGTGCCGACAATGAGATATTGATCTTTCCAAGTCGACCATGTCTTAGCTGCCTCTCCAGAACTTTCTTGTTGGTGACAGTGTTATAATGATGAGTTATATTTCTCATCAGAAACACGTGTGTGGATGGACTCATGTTACTTAAAAAGTAATTGTTTTTCCTCATGTTTGCAAAGAACTGTTCAACAACTTGACTGTTCAGCCAGCCTTTCAGCTCTGGGACAAGTTGAATTCTGCGTAATTTGTCCTTGGGATCTTTTGTATTTCCCTCATGAAATCTGTCATACAGGACATAATGGTCAGATGATCCAGTGACCGGATGAGGATCTTCATTTACACTATCCATCCTTTCATGTAGCCATGGAAGATTCACTTTCAGGCTTCCATCCTGTGCAGCCTTGACATTTTCCTCAGTGGGCTCAGCCAGTCGACCTTCATGTGGGTGAAATGGCAGTTTATCAGGAACCCGCAAATTGGTGTGTGCCGCCAAACCCCTCGCAAAATCGTAAACACAGACGTTTGGCATGTGCTTCCAGGACAGGAGAAGGTCAGCAAAATCCCGGGGACTTTCAGCACGAAGATTAAATTTAACACTGTATACAATGCCATGTGGACATAGTATTACAGACCATCCTCCTGCAAGCAAAGATTTAATAAGTTGTTTGTGATTGTAATGACATATTTTAATGCTACTTCTAATAATCGCTAAGTGATGCTTCCCAGAGGCACCCCATATGCTTTGAAACACCTTATCATATGTCTGCCTGCTCTTCATCTTCTCCTTCAGTCTGGTGATGAGATCAAAGCGGGAGCCTTTGGAGTCGATGTTGCATGCTTTACACAATTTTCTTACCACTCCAACCTGACAGTAATTAGGGAAAAATGTAAATGGAACAACCCCTGAACTTTATGTCACATATTCTGAAAACATAAAGGCAATGTTACCTTTTGTTTTGCGAGTTCATCCAACAGACGGTCTTCTGTGACACCGCTAAGCTTTGCTTCATGTGAAGAGCTTATTCCTACTTTTTGAAACTCTGTGTTGAGCACAATGTCACTTGTTCGAGTTTCATTCCCGATCCATGGTGCCCAGGACGTGTAACTTGGTGGAACTGAAAATGGATTCTTCACGCCGCCTACAGAAAATGGCATGTTTTTAATTACAGTCTAAATTACTTTAAAACACTGAATGACTTTCAATAAGTTTTTGCCATCACTCACTTGGAAAAAACCCACGGCTTATCATTTCCAGGTGAACAGAGTTCCAAAAACCTTCAATGTCATGTTCACCATTGAAGTCTTCCGGGGCTTTGAGGTCACTCACTATAATAAATTGACTCATAAGAACATGCACATAATGTACACAATGAACTATGAACACAAATGTACATTAAACTTACCTGCTGCTAACTTGAACACCCCTTTTCTGTGTAAGTCCATAACTACCACAGGGGGGTGAAACCCACAGTTTATGCAGGAGTACACGTAGTCTGTGTCAGTCAAAGCCTCGAAATGGCAATAAGCATGAAAAATGGTATCCCTAGAAGGAAACATCACTCTTCTTAAGCCCTCCAATGAGTCAATGACCCTTGAAGCGGATACATGGTTCTGTAATATGACAATAGGGTGAAGAAGACTATGATTACAGATATTTAAATTTGGGCACCAACATGCATATCATAATGACAAAAACACATTTTTAAAGCAATCTTCAGATGAGTACATTTTATTTTTGTGATCCTCACCTGCAGATTTTCTCTCAGAAAAAGGCAGAGTTCAAGAGACAAAACAACGTGGTTGTCAAAGTTGTGAAGCCCATCTGTCCACTCCTGGTATCTGTAGACCATGTGGCACTGAGGACACAATCTTTGGTGTGTTGAAACATCTGTTAAAGACAAATCACATTAATGTCAAAACATTAGTATAGGAACAATTATAACTGATTATTTCACACTGATGTTTAATCTTATTCATTAAAACTTACTCTCAATCACTCCCATCATGCTGACAATCCTCGCTTTATTGGTAATTAGAACAGCCTCATCAAGTTTTGGGTGCTCTGGGCACACCTGGCACAACGTTTCACAAGGAAAGAGCTGTTTCTGATGATCCATTTTCTGTGAGATGACATTTTCTGGAAGAGATACAGGAATTTTTTTCTCTTTTAAAATATAGCGTATACTCCTTTCGACGGCAGCATTGTCCTCAAAGGAAGAACTCTCCTGAGTCATCTGTGATGGGGTGCCTGATGATAGTGGTACAGTTGATTTGAAGATGTCTCTCTGTGTCTGGAAGAGATGCCACTTAGCTATATTTTTATGAGGACATGATATCCGTGGCTTTGCACAAGCGCAATGCCAGGTGTTCCTCAGAGCATTGTAAGTCACAAATATTCTGCCAAGATGGCAGAAACTGTGTATTTCTGGCTCAAATACGGACAAACAGATCTGTGTAGAGGATCCACCAAAATCCACCCTCACACAAAGTGGAGCATGTGCCATCTGGGCAGCTTTCTGTCTCTTTATGCATGTAGCAGCTTTGGCCTCTCCAAAAAATTTAAGGTCCACCATTTCCATCACGATGTGCTCTTGAAGAAAAACCTCCTTCACAGTTTCTCGGCAGTAATCTAGTGAGCGAAGGTGCTCACATAAACTGAAGCCTAGTCCGCTCCGCTGGGCCAGCAACTGGTATTGCTGACATTCCTCCAGCTCACATCTGATATCGTGAGACATCCCCCATGTTTTCCTCTGAACGTGAACTGGCACAGAAAACCCATGGCCAGTTCTGTGCACAGCAAATAACCCTGTAGTTTCATCTACACAAACACACTGCAGATGACTGGCCAGGCAAACATCTATTGACTGGTTGGAGTGCTTCCTCATCATGTGAGCCTTGTAGTTTTTGGTACGAAGAGTAAGGCCACAGTGAGGGCATGTCGTTTTCATGGACTTTCCATCAGCTGCAGTTTTGTTGAACACAGAGGATAGAGCATATGAATGTTCTACCAAAGATTCAGAAAATGGTTCAGATACTGAAGACAAAACCTTGGGGGGGAGACGGGGCTCCTCGAAGTGTACTGCCGGAGGAATATGGGTCTCCTCGGAAAGTTCAACGGGGAGCAGTCCTGATAATGGTGGCTGACTTGGCATTGAAGAATGCTGACAAGACAATAAATGCCTTGCCATATCCCCACGCCGTATGATTGTAGTCTTACAGACAGGGCAGTGAAAGTGTCCTGTTGTCCTACAAGGCAGCCTGCACCGGCATATCATTGTATCTGTAGGAGAAAACAAACAAACAAACAAACAGATGTAATTTAAATGTAGTTGTATAGAATGCAATCAATTTATCTAACAATCAGATTGTACATGTTAACAAAAACATCCAAGCCAACCTCAATAATGAAAGCAAAATGGTATGGATCACAAAAGTTATGTCAAGAAAATTGGTGAAAAGTAAATAAAATATATTTTATAAAAACACTGTTTTGTGGCAGATGAATGCACTTGTCATGGTTTGCTGAATCTAACTGTGTTGTGCTGAGTCTTCTGTGTGCAGGTGGGTGTGTCTGGAGAGCAGCTGGAGAGCAGCTGCTACCTATCTGTTCATCAGTGGTCAGGGGATTTAAGGAGCGTTGGGACAACTCATCAGTACCGGATGATACTCAGCATTGGGTAGAACTTTGCCAGCACCTAGCTCATGTCTGAAAACTTGTTATTTTGTGTATCTCGCCGTCCTGAGATTATCTGTCCTGTTCTCCTCCGACCTCCTCAGGAAACTTCTCCTCCACCAACCAAGCCTCCATCAGCTGCAAGAAAACTCATCGGATTCCAACCCTGTCTGCCAGTCCCGTCGCTCACCCCTGACCGCCTGCTCTCCAAATCCCCACCTGCCAACTCGGACACCTCCAACTCTGGTACTCAGCTCCCAGCCTCACCTGACTCTCGCTCTTCCAGCTCAGCCAGCCGTGACTTGCCCACCCCTCTCAGCCTTACCAACAACCAGGAAACTGTAAGCTACAAACTCATTTCTTTCACGGTCAAACCTGCATATACTCACTCCAGTCTCTGTTCTAGAACCCCACCGGAACCATCGGATCTCAGACCATCATCTCCTTCGTACATTATAATAAACCTTTTTTTTACTTACCTTTGTCTCTGGCATGATTCTGCATGTCGTGGGTCAAAAAGCTGCAGCCCAGCATGACAGAATCATCCGGTCAAAATTCCGACCCACTCGCAGAATCTCTCCCGCCGGCTCTCGCCTCGACTTTATCCAAACACGAAAATTCCATCCAGTCCCTTCTCGAGCACCAGTCCAAAACAAACCAACACCTGTTTCAATTAGAATCCGTAATCCGGCAGTTCAATGATAAACTAACAGCGTCCATTCCTTCTGCTCCTCCATCAGCCGCTCAAGCGCTTCCGGTTCAAACCGTCCAAGCACCCCGTTTGCATTTCCGGGTCCCGGAGTCTTCTCCATCAGACACTTACCGGGGTGAATTCGGTCAAGTTCGAGGTTTTCTCCTGCAATGTGATCTAACTTTCGGAACATACCCTGAAACATACAACAATGACCAAATAAAGATTTCCTACATCGTAGGTCTGCTCCGCGGTCGCGCCCTACAATGGGCAGAGGCACGTAGTCGTGATCCTGATTTTCTTAAAGGCACATTGCACGATTTTCTCACTGAATTTAGGAACACTTTTGACAATACTGAAACACCCGCCGAGATATCAAAGACATTATGGAATATGAAACAAGGTAAACAAATGGTCCTAGATTTTGCCATAGACTTTAGAACCCTCGCTACCATCTCCAAAATGGATCCAGACTCCCTTAAAGGAGCCTTCTCCCAAGCCCTCAATACTAGTTTGCAAGACCAATTAGCTTTTTGTCCAGAGCCAGAAACATTGGAGGACCTGATCAGTTTGGCTGCCCGCATTGAGAAGAGGCAACGAAGCCGCCCAAGACCTGTCCAGCCGTGTTATCAGCCAGTGTTGCAAAACCAATTTGTCCAATCCGCTTCACCACCAAGACCCATCAATGTTTCGGTCCCTCAGGACGAGCCCATGCAGGTTGGCCGGGCCAGCCTAACTCCGGAGGAAAGATTACACAGACTCTCCTCCCGACTTTGCTTGTATTGTGGAAAGCCTGGCCATTTCCTGTCTAGTTGCCCTGTTCGCCCAAAAGGGAGAGCCCGCCAATAATTCCGGGAGTATTGGTGGGTGGCAATATGGATAACAAGTCTTCCCGTTGTGAACTAAACTGCTCTGTCTCATTTAATCAGGACTGCTTTCCTGCTAAGGCCTTGGTGGATTCAGGTTGTGAGAGAAACCTTCTGGACCAGACAATCGTGGACCGACTCAACATTCCTACGACACCACTTACCACCCCCATCAGGGCATCATCATTGGACAGTAATTCACTGACCACAATCACCCACCAGACAGCGCCAGTGAAGTTGTTAATCTCCGGTAACCATCATGAAACCATAACCTTTTTCGTGTTCCCTTCGCCCCAGACTCCGGTTGTTTTGGGTCATGACTGGTTAGTCACTCACAATCCTCACATTGACTGGAAAACCAATCAGATTTCATCCTGGAGCCCATATTGCTTATCTCACTGCCTCCTATCTGCTAACCTCTCTGTCTCAGCTCCAGTTTCCAGTACACCTACTCCTCCCGATCTGTCTCTGGTTCCATCTGAATATCATGATTTACAAGCTGTGTTCTGTAAAGACCGGGCCTCCTCTCTGCCACCTCATCGCCCGTACGACTGCTGTATTGATCTCCTGCAGGGCGCTACATTACCCTCCAGTAGATTATACAGTTTGTCCAAGCCCGAACGGGAATGCATGGCCACTTACATTTCAGAATCTCTAGCTGCTGGTATTATTCGCCCATCTACATCTCCTCTTGGAGCAGGTTTTTTCTTTGTTGCAAAAAAGGACGGCTCTCTACACCCCTGTATCGATTATAGGGGGCTTAACCAAATTACAATAAAAAACAAGTATCCTCTGCCTCTGTTATCCTCCACTTTTGATCCTGTCCAGAAAGCCACCATTTTCACAAAACTAGATCTCCGTAATGCTTACCACCTGGTCCGTATCCGAGAGGGTGACGAGTGGAAGACGGCATTCAAGACACCCTTGGGCCACTATGAATATCTGGTAATGCCCTTTGGCCTCACCAACGCCCCTGCTGTTTTCCAGTCACTAGTCAACTCGGTTCTCCACGATTTAATTGATAAGTTCGTTACAGTTTACCTCGACGATATCCTGATATTCTCCAGCAACCTCTCAGAACACCGCCATCACGTCCGAGCTGTACTGCAACGTCTTTTGGAAAACCGCCTCTTTGTTAAAGCCGAGAAATGCGAATTCCATGCCTCATCCGTGAAGTTTCTTGGATTCGTCTTGGAGAGCGGGCGGTTGAAGACAGATCCCGAGAAGATCCAAGCAGTTCGTGATTGGCCCACTCCCACCACCCGTAAACAGTTACAACGGTTCCTAGGGTTCGCTAATTTTTACAGAAGGTTCATCCGCAACTACAGCCAAATAGCATCACCTCTCACCAAATTAACATCCACTAAGAGAACTTTTGTATGGACCCCTGAGGCAGACACCGCTTTTCTGGAGTTAAAGACTCGTTTTTCACAAGCTCCTGTCCTGTCTCGTCCCGATCCCACTCTTCAATTCACAGTTGAAGTGGACGCTTCAGACTCCGGGGTGGGGGCTGTTCTCTCCCAGAGGTCTCCTTCCGATAACTTGCTTCACCCCTGTGCTTTTTTTTCCAAGAAACTCTCGCCTGCAGAACAGAATTATGATGTGGGTGACCGGGAGTTGCTGGCAGTGAAACTCGCACTGGAGGAATGGCGCCATTGGCTGGAGGGAGCTGAGTACCCCATCATAATCTGGACAGATCACAAGAACCTCGCTTATCTGAAGGAAGCCAAAAGACTTAACCCCAGACAGTCCCGTTGGTCTCTGTTTTTCACTCGGTTCAACTTCACTATCTCTTTCAGACCCGGAACCAAAAATGTGAAACCAGATGCCCTGTCCCGTCAGTACTCCACAGACAAAGACCAGGAACCCGCTACCATACTTCCTCCATCCTGTGTTCTGGCATCAATCACCTGGGATATCTCACAAAAGGTAATAGAGGCGCAACGAACTGACCCGGACCCAGGGAACGGTCCTCCCCAGAAGCTCTATGTTCCACAACAGGTCCGAGGGTCAGTCATCCACTGGGCACATACAGCCAGATTTTAAATACATCCCGGAGTTGGCCGTACCCTTGCTCTGGTTCGTCGGTCCTTCTGGTGGCCCTCCATGTACAGAGACATAAAGGAATACATCAGCGCCTGTCAGGTATGTGCCCGCAATAAAGGTACTAACCAACCTCCCTCTGGATTACTTAAACCTCTGCCAATTCCTTCTCGCCCTTGGTCCCACATAGCCCTGGATTTTGTCACCGGTCTGCCTCCCTCTAAGGGTTTTTCAGTTATTCTATCCATCATCGATAGGTTTTCTAAGGCCTGTCATTTCGTCCCCTTAAAGTCTCTTCCTTCCTCCGCCGTCACCGCCGAACTTCTCATAAAACACGTTTTCCGCCTACATGGCATCCCAACAGAAATCCTTTCAGATCGTGGTCCCCAATTCCTCTCCAGGGTCTGGAAGGAATTTGCTACCTCTCTAGGAGCCAGCGTCTCCCTGAGTTCCGGATATCACCCCCAAACCAACGGCCAATGTGAGCGACTCAACCAGGAGTTGGAGGCCATGCTTCGTTGTGTGTGCTCCTCAAATCCAACTAGCTGGAGCACCCAACTTCCCTGGATTGAGTACGCTCACAACACCCATGTTTCCTCTGCTACTGGTCAATCCCCGTTCGAATCTTCTTTAGGCTATCAACCTCCACTCTTCCCGTCTGATCTCCCTACAACAACCACCGTGCCACAGTTCATTCGACGAGCAAGAAGAACCTGGACCCAGACTCGTGCCGCTTTGCACCGCACAGCCGAACGGAATCGGCGACTGGCGGACCGCCATCGTCGTCCGGCTCCTCCTTATGCTTGTGGACAACAAGTGTGGCTTTCGACCAAGGACATCAAGCTCAAAGACACCAGCAAGAAACTCTCCCCCCGGTTCATAGGTCCTTATACCATATGTGAGGTCATCAGTCCCTGGTCTGTTCGTCTCTCTTTGCCTCCCTCGCTCAAGGTCCATCCAGTCTTCCATGTCTCTCTCATCAAGCCTGTGTCATCCAGTTCCCTGTGTCCCGCTTCTGCCTCTGATCCTCCGCCGCCTGTCCGTCTTGCTGATGGTAGTATGGGTTACCGGGTTCGTCGCCTGTTGGATGCCAGACCCCGTGGCCGAGGTCGCCAGTTCTTGGTTGATTGGGTGGGTTATGGCCCGGAGCACCGTCAATGGATCCCCGGTTCTTGGATTGACGACCCATCCCTCATCCGGGAGTTTGACGCTTCTCGTGCCTCCTCCGCCTCCGCCTCCTCCTCCTCTTCGCCGCCGGGTGGCGGCCCTTGAGGGGGGGGTACTGTCATGGTTTGCTGAATCTAACTGTGTTGTGCTGAGTCTTCTCTGTGCAGGTGGGTGTGTCTGGAGAGCAGCTGGAGAGCAGCTGCTACCTATCTGTTCATCAGTGGTCAGGGGATTTAAGGAGCGTTGGGACAACTCATCAGTACCGGATGATACTCAGCATTGGGTAGAACTTTGCCAGCACCTAGCTCATGTCTGAAAACTTGTTATTTTGTGTATCTCGCCGTCCTGAGATTATCTGTCCTGTTCTCCTCCGACCTCCTCAGGAAACTTCTCCTCCACCAACCAAGCCTCCATCAGCTGCAAGAAAACTCATCGGATTCCAACCCTGTCTGCCAGTCCCGTCGCTCACCCCTGACCGCCTGCTCTCCAAATCCCCACCTGCCAACTCGGACACCTCCAACTCTGGTACTCAGCTCCCAGCCTCACCTGACTCTTGCTCTTCCAGCTCAGCCAGCCGTGACTTGCCCACCCCTCTCAGCCTTACCAACAACCAGGAAACTGTAAGCTACAAACTAATTTCTTTCACGGTCAAACCTGCATATACTCACTCCAGTCTCTGTTCTAGAACCCCACCAGAACCATCGGATCTCAGACCATCATCTCCTTCGTACATTATAATAAACCTTTTTTTTACTTACCTTTGTCTCCGTGCATGATTCTGCATGTCGTGGGTCAAAAAGCTGCAGCCCAGCATGACAGCACTGAACTGTACAATGTCAACAGCAACTTTTAAGTCAACAAAGATACTGCAGAAGTGCTTAAAAAAGTGCATATTTATAACTATAAAGTATATTTAATACAAACATACCTTTGAAATGCAAAGCATTTTTCATATGCACACTTAGATGCTCCTCAATCTTTGCCCTGACAGTAGGGTTGAAAGTGGGGCACAGAGGGCAGTGAATGAGTCCTCTGCAGCACGTGTTGCATTCCTGCAATTCTGGCTTTAAGCCCGAATTCCAGATTGATATGTGCATCTAAAACAGAGAGAAAAACAGATAAACAGCATATACACATTTAAGTTCAGGTTTTAGCAGAAATAACACATTACAGTTAGCATGTAATAGATTTGGGAGGAAAATTCTTGAAAAAACCAAACATTTTACAAGACACTTTCATTTGTGAGATATGTTTCTATTGACATATAACAGTCAATTGAACAGGGGCTAACTAAAATTTGGGCAATAAAAAAGCTGTACAGAATAGAATAACGAATAGAAGTATTGATAAATATAAAAATCTGTGACGAAATTTACGGTGTTGATGCTAACCTATCCTGTCAAAAGTGAGTGCACCCCTTGGCATATGTTTCATCTTCTTTGTTCAATTTTGTATACAATTTGTTTGTATACTTATCACCTTGTTCAATAAAGTTTTGAGAAAAAAAATTAAAGGTGTCAAAAGTGCACACGTTCCTTACTACAGATTAGATACCTCTGTTTAACAATAGTCAAATAAAAGTAGAAGCATTGACTCGACTTTTTAGTCAAGTGGAAGTAAGAAGTACAGGGTATAAAATATAATTTATGTACAAAATTCTGAAGTAATCTTGCGTCCAAAGCACGGATTACAAAGTACAGACATGCGTGCTAAAATGTGAGAAGTAGAAGTGTAAAGAAGTATACAGTAGGCACAAAAAAGTACAGCAGTTAAGATACCAGAAAATTCTACTTAAGTACAGTATTGAAGTATTCGTTATTTTGCATCTCTGACGCCAACAATAAATCATACTCTAATGCAAAATGTGTTTTTTCTTCTTCTCGCCCACAGAAGCCGTTAATCCAACCCTCTTACTTAAACCAGGCCCAGGAAAAAGCATATCTGTGTGTTCCTCTGCCATGGAGCACGATGAAAAAAAAAATTAAAATAAGAAGGAATGTTGTTGTAACGCAAAAAAAAGTGGCAACCTGATCATTGTAAGAAAACTAGAATTATGAAATCACTAATGGCAAGTTTATTTAAGAAAGACTGTCCCAACCTTTGCGAGCGACTAGCAAGACGTCCGCTGTATCCATGAGTGTTTATTGCTACTGCGGAGGGCACGTGCTTCCGGCTACTGTGTAGGTCACGTGTTTCCGGTTTGTGTGGAGGTCACGTGTTTCCGGTTACTGTGGAGCTCCACAGTGGCCGCAGCCAGACCCTTCTCGTAATTTTGCCAAAAGAAAGCCATGTTTCAAAGCTCATTCTTCAACATATCCATGAAAAGATTGGTCACAGAGGAAGAAATCACATGCTTTCAACACTTCGCCACCACTACTGGATCCCACATGCTAATTCAGCAGCTAGAAAAATTATCAAAGACTGTATGGTGTGTCAAAGACAAAGGCAAAAGCCAGGTGAGCAAAAAATGTCTGACCTTCCCATTGACAGAATTTCAGCAGATTTTCCACCATTTACTTATGTTGGTGTTGATTACTTTGGACCAATAGAAGTAAAAAGAGGCAGGAGCATTGTTAAAAGATATGGAGTTCTCTTCACATGCCTAACCTGTCGTGCAGTTCACCTTGAGGTGGCACATTCTCTTGACACAGATTCCTGCATAAATGCCATCAGAAGATTCATCTGGCGAAGAGGACAAGTCAAGGAAATCAGGTCAGACAATGGAACCAATTTTGTCAGCTCAAATCGTGAGTTAGAACAAGCCATCTTGGAGTTAAAACAAAGTAAAATCCAAAACACTGTGGCACAGGATGGCATAAAGTGGACATTTAACCCACCTTATGGGGCACACCATGGTGGAGTGTGGGAGCGGCTGGTGCAGGAAGTAAAGAGAATACTGTGCTCTATTACAAACCAGCAAGTTCTAGATGATGAAGCCTTACATACAGTTTTATGTGAAGTGGAGGCTATCCTGAATGACCGCCCAATTACACCTTAATGATCCTGATGATTTGGAAGCCTTGACTCCAAATCACTTACTCCAATTAAAGGGTGAGCCTGTGCTGCCGCCAGGTTTATTCAGAAAGGAGGATTCTTATGTCCGCAGACGATGGAGACAAGTCCAATACATTGTGGGTCTGTTCTGGAAACGGTGGGTAAAAGAATACCTTCCCATGCTACAGGAACGACGAAAATGGACCAAGATTCGCAGGAACTTTGCCACTGGTGATGTTGTACTCGTGGTGGATGAAACTGCACCAAGAAATTCTTGGCCTATCGGACGCATCACTGAAACTATGGCAGATGCACATGGCTTGGTACGCCGTGTTCGAGTCAAGACAAGGACAAACCTACTGGAGAAGCCGATCAACAAAGTATGCCTCCTGATAGAGGCCATCTAGAGGGAACAGTGAATGTTTGCCTCCAACTGAGCTAAGTTCTGGAACCTCTGGCTCTACATTTACACAGATTCATTTACTGACATGCTGAACATCTCATTATATAACATACACAAATTGAAGAAAGAAGAAAAGAACTTAAAAGAGGACATTGACTTCTGTTTTTGTTCTAAGAAGACATGTATGGAGAACTTAAAAAAGGGGGGGTTTATTTCCTTTATGAAATGTTGTCTGTCAAAATTTGAATGAATTGTTTGAGAAAAGGAAAGCTAACACATGTTTAATTTAAGTTTGTTAATGTTAATAATCCATTTTGTAACGGCCACTTGTTAGAGGTATAGATCTAATTTGTGTTAAACATGAATTGGGGGCCGGAATGTGGTGGCCATTTCAGTAAAATAGCATAAATCTGTTAGTTATAAATGTCTTTTAGAATTTCTTATCATTCCTTTTATAATAAGTTAAGTTTGCAATTTAAATGTGTTAATTTTTTATTTTTTTGGTAAACTGATGTAGTTGTGAACTTTTTGGACACGCCTTAGTCATTAAGCTGATTAGTAGCACATGGGGAGGCTTGTGGGAAAATGTTTGTTTGCCAAGTGTCAGGGGAGATGGGAGGATTTTGGTTAAATGATTTTTGACCATTTTTTTAGACCTGATAATTTAATTTAAGGTTAATTTTCGTTGGATGAAAAGTAGAACATTTTGAATGAATTTTGAACTTTTTTGTTTTTTGAAGAATAAATCATTTATACAATTTGCAAGAAATCAAGTCTAAAAGTGCATGCTTAAAGGAAATCACCCGTTCTCACCAACGGCCTTTAGTTGGAAATCATTTTTTGGAAGTTTAAAGGCCGTGACAAAACAGTTGTTTTGTAATAACGCGAGATTTTTTGGAGCTCTCCGACTGAAGGGCCTGGCTGTTTGTTAATTGACGTTCAGTCGTGGACATCTGGGATGTTTATAAAGAGATTAATTTAATACACTACTTTTTAAAAGCACGTAGCTAAACATCGACTATACAAATGTCGGGCTAGGTGTTGTCGGTTAGAAGCGGACAGGTGAGTTTTATGTCGCTCCTTTTATTGGGTGTCAGTTAGGATCATCCCTGCTAGACAACGGTTGTCTCTGCATCGCTGTTTTTATCAGAAAATGCTACGGTGCGGTTAGTATCTGCTTTACTTACATGCCAAAGTTTAGCATCAAACAACCTGGTAGGTTTTAGTAACACATCTGATTATATTTGGTATTTACTGTATCACCCATGATGCTTTGAGCTTTTTTTTAAGGCACATTTACCTTAATTGTGACTGGTGTTTTTTTTATTGTCCTAAAAAGTTGTAACAACAATAAAATGTGGAAAAATGCTCCCAATCAACAACTACCAAAGAAAATTGGGATAAATGTATGATCTCAGCTTTTTTTGGTGGTAATATGAAAAGTATAATCATATATTTTCCATAATTTCGTATTAAAAACCGAAAAAAAATCTATAACTAGAAGTAGAAACTGGCAGTTTTTCTTTCATAAATTTGATCAAAAATGGTGCAAGCATTTGGGTAATTTATTTAAACTTTAAATGAGTTTAAAGGTTCTTTTGAAACTCACAAGCAACTACTGAGGAGCTGCAAAGAGATGCACATTTATTAGTAGCGTGTGCTCGGTAGTAATCATGGAAAACTAACATTAGTTCTTGTTTTATTTTTGGATCCATTCACCATGAAGGAGGGACGTTCGTGACACCATGAGTCCTCCAGCTTAGCCCACGGTCTTCTGCATTTGTCACAGGAAAATCTGGTTGCACTCAGCAGTAGGAGCTGAACACGTCCATTTTCCCTCCTAATTCTTGTCTTGCCTTGAGGAAAAATATGAGAGGACATGCACAATGAATAGATACACCACCATCAGACAGCTTGGGGATGGCACCTATGGATCGGTCATCCTTGGCCGCAGTCTGGAGTCAGGAGAGCTGGTTGCTATAAAGAAGTGAGTATTTGGCAACTTCCTCATTTTTTAAGAGCTTGTGATCTGTGCAGCATTGTGTGCTGACTTTCTATTTTACCAAATGACATGTAGAAGAGATGCTGTGCAGCAACATGAAGCAATGATTAGAGGTAATTCAATAGAAATCTGTATTTTCCAGAATGAAACGAAAGTTCTACTCTTGGGAAGAATGCATGAACCTTCGAGAAGTCAAGGTAAGTTTCACCAGTCATATGAGAAAATAAACCAGACAAAACAAAAATGTTACCCGTATCATTAACCTTGGTTTTACCGTAAACGGTACAAATTTACCTGTCACAATCAGTGGTGCTGCCAGAGAAATTTCTAGGGGTGGCAATGCCCCCCCCCCCCCCCCCCCCCCCCCCCCCCATGCCACCGATGGTGGGCACTACTAATCAAAAGTGTTGATGGGCATCGCTTTAGTCATTATTTTAATTTATGAACTTAATTCATCATGAAATATACAAATGCTGATTTGTGTGTGATGTTATTAGTTGACAAATAATTCAGTACATTTCCCCCATACCAGTTTAATATGTTACTGTTCAGATTTCCTCCCACCAGCACACAGAGCAGAAGGTGATTCTTGTTTTTATTTTAGCTCCTGGTCCACATGACCACCTGATCCTTTCTTTGTAGAGCTTGGTCTTATTGTAGCAAAACATAAACATGCTGAGGGTCCTGCTGAGTAGTTCACAATTACAGCATGTCACTGTTGGCTCTCAAAGCCTTTTTTCAGCTTCTCCCTTTTGACTAAAACTGTAGCATGGTTGAACATTCATCATCCCGGTGCATCCCGCTACCTTTTAAATTTTCAAGAGCAAATCCCTCTTTTGCAGCATTTTCCCCCAAAAAAACTTCACTATTTTCTTGAATTTACCCAAGAAATAATGGTATGGATAGCTGTAGGTAGAGCATGCCTTTGAATGTGACCTGTTTGCTCTCCCTCCAGCATGGTCAAGATTCAATTATTTACTCCCGCCTTTACTTCCTGTTTGTACATTTCTTACACAACCTGTTTCTTTATTCTTTCAGTCACTAAAGAAACTCATTCATGAAAATGTGATCAAACTAAAGGAGGTCTTTCGAGAAAATGATCACTTGTACTTCATATCTGAGTACATGAAGGAGAACTTATACCAGCTAATGAAAGATAGGTGTGTACATTTTGGCGTTTTTGCACAATTTATGCACATTTGAGGAAAAAGCTCAATGTTTTCTAAATTGTTTTCTCTTTTCTTGCTCTACAGCACGTTTGTTTCCTGAATCTGCCATCAGAAATATTATGTTTCAGATCCTGCAGGGACTCGCATTTATCCACAAACATGGTGCGGATGCTTCTCAGTCGTGGTACGACTAACGGTTAGTCCCATCGGAGTGAGGAGGATGATGATGTATTGTGTCTCCACCAGGGTATTTCCACAGGGACATGAAACCGGAGAATCTTCTGTGCATGGGTCCAGAGCTGGTGAAGATAGCCGACTTTGGACTCGCCCGCGAGATCAGATCTCGACCACCGTACACAGACTACGTCTCAACTAGATGGTGAGTTGTAAATGGCCTGTATTTGTATAGCGCCTTCTTAGGGGTCTACAACCCCCCAAGGCGCTTCACAACACAATCAGTCATCCACACACATTCACACGCTGGTGGGGATAAGCTACGATGTAGCCACAGCTCAGCTGACCTGGGGCACACTGAGAGAGTCGAGTCTGCCGTAGGCAAGGCAGGTTAAGTGTCTTGCCCAAGGACACAACAGCATTCTATTTATTTAAATCAGTAAATGAGGAAATAAAATTGTCTCGTCTCGTCTTCCTCCGCTTATCTGGGTCCGGGTCGCGGGGGCAGCATCCCAACTAGGGAGCTCCAGGCCGTCCTCTCCCCGGCCTTGTCCACCAGCTCCTCCGGCAGGACCCCAAGGCGTTCCCGGACCAGATTGGAGATGTAACTTCTCCAACGTGTCCTGGGTCGACCCGGGGGCCTTCTGCCGGCAGGACATGCCCGAAACACCTCCCCAGGGAGGCGTCCAGGAGGCATCCTGACCAGATGCCCAAACCACCTCAACTGGCTCCTTTCGATCCGGAGGAGCAGCGGTTCTACTCCGAGTCCCTCCCGAATGTCCGAGCTCCTCACCCTATCTCTAAGGCTGAGCCCGGCCACCCTACGGAGGAAACTCATTTCGGCCGCTTGTATCCGCGATCTCGTTCTTTCGGTCATTACCCAAAGCTCATGACCATAGGTGAGGATTGGGACGTAGATCGACCGGTAAATCGAGAGCCTGGCTTTCTGGCTCAGCTCCCTCTTCCCCACGACAGATCGGCTCAGCGTCCGCATCACTGCAGACGCCGAACCAATCCGCCTGTCGATCTCCCGATCCCTCCTACCCTCACTCGTGAACAAGACCCCGAGATACTTAAACTCCTCCACTTGAGGTAGGACCTCTCCCCCGACCCGGAGGTGGCAAGCCACCCTTTTCCGGTCGAGAACCATGGTCTCAGATTTGGAGGTGCTGATCCTCATCCCAGCCGCTTCACATTCGGCCGCGAACCTACCCAGCAAGAGCTGAAGGTCAGAGCTGGATGAAGCTAGGAGGACCACATCATCCGCAAAAAGCAGAGACGAGATTCTCCTGCCACCAAACTCGACACACTCCACACCACGGCTGCGTCTAGAAATTCTGTCCATAAATGTGATGAACAGAACCGGTGACAAAGGGCAGCCCTGGCGGAGTCCAACCCTCACTGGGAACAGGTCCGACTTACTACCGGCTATGCGGACCAAACTCACGCTCCTCTGGTAAAGGGACTGAATGGCCCTTAACAGAAAGCCACCCACCCCATACTCCTGGAGCGTCCCCCACAGGGTGCCCCTGGGGACACGGTCATAAGCCTTCTCCAAATCCACAAAGCACATGTGGATTGGTTGGGCAAACTCCCATGCCCCCTCCATCACCCTTGCAAGGGTATAGAGCTGGTCCACAGTTCCACGGCCAGGACGAAAACCACATTGCTCCTCCTCTATCTGAGATTCAACTATCGATCGGACCCTCCTCTCCAGTACCTTGGAGTAGACCTTTCCAGGGAGGCTGAGGAGTGTGATCCCCCTATAGTTGGAACACACCCTCAGGTCACCCTTCTTAAAGATGGGGACCACCACCCCGGTCTGCCACTCCCTAGGAACTGCCCCCGATGACCACGCAATGTTGTAGAGACGTGTCAACCATGACAGCCCTACAACATCCATAGCCTTGAGATACCCAGGACGAACCTCATCTGCCCCCGGGGCTCCGCCGCTGTGTAGTTGTTTGACTACCTCAGCAACTTCTGCCCCCGAGATCGGACAGTCCATCCCCAGGCCTCCCAGCTCTGGTTCCTCCTCGGAATGCGCATTGGTGGGATTGAGGAGCTCCTCAAAGTATTCCTTCCACCGTCCGACTATAGCCTCAGTTGACGTCAGCAGCTCCCCATCCCCACTGTAAACAGTGTGAGCGAGTTGCTGCCTTCCTCTCCTGAGGCGCCGGACAGTTTGCCAGAACCTCTTTGGAGCCGATCGATAGTCTTTCTCCATGGCCTCACCAAACTCCTCCCACGCCCGAGATTTTGCCTCGGCAACTGCCACTGCTGCACCCCGCTTGGCTATCCGGTACCTGTCTGCTGCCTCCGGAGACCCACAGACCAGCCACGCCCTGTAGGCCTCCTTCTTCAGCCTGACGGCTCCCCGAACCTCTGGTGTCCACCAGCGGGTACGAGGGTTGCCACCACGACTGGCACCGGCCACCTTACGACCACAACTAGCAACAGCCGCCTCGACAATCGCAGAGTGGAACAAGGCCCACTCTGACTCAATGTCCCCCACTGCTCTCGGGACGTGGTCAAAGCTCTGCCGGAGGTGGGAGTTGAAGACCGTCTTGACAGGTTCTTCTGCCAGGCGTTCCCAGCAGACCCTCACTATGCGTTTGGGTCTGCCAGGTCTACGCGGCATGTTCCCTTGCCATCTGATCCAACTCACCACCAGGTGGTGATCAGTTGACAGCTCCGCCCCTCTCTTCACTCGGGTGTCCAAAACATACGGCCGCAGGTCAGATGATACGACTACAAAATCTATCATCGACCTGTGACCTAGGCTGCCCTGGTACCAAGTGTACCGGTGGGCATCCTTATGTTCGAACATGGTGTTCGTTATGGCCAAACTGCGGCTTGCACAGAAGTCCAATAACAAAACACCGCTCGAGTTCTGATCAGGTGGGCCGTTCCTCCCAATCACACCCCTCCAGGTCAAGCTGTCATTGCCCACGTGAGCATTGAAGTCCCCCAGCAGGACAATGGAGTCCCCTGATGGAGCACTATCTAGCACTCGTCCCAGGGACTCCAAAAAGGGTGGGTACTCTGAACTGATATTTGGCCCATACGCACAAACAACAGTCAGGACCCGTTCCCTGACCCGAAGGCGCAAGGAAGCTACCCTCTTGTCCCCCGGGGTAAACCCCAACACACAGGCAGAGAGTCTCGGGGCTAACAAAAAGCCAACCCCAGCCCTCCGCCTCTCACCCGGAGCAACTCCAGCAAAGTAGAGTGTCCAACCCCTCTCCAGGTCTCGGGTTCCAGAGCCAATGCAATGTGTCGAGGTGAGTCCGA
Source organism: Nothobranchius furzeri (assembly GCF_043380555.1). Lineage (NCBI taxonomy): Eukaryota > Metazoa > Chordata > Actinopteri > Cyprinodontiformes > Nothobranchiidae > Nothobranchius > Nothobranchius furzeri. The sequence continues at coordinate 22,993,815 of NC_091752.1, read as the reverse complement.
CTATATCTAGCCGGTACCGCTCAACCTCTGCCACAAGCTCCGGCTCCTTCCCCGCCAGCGAGGTGACGTTCCATGTCCCAAAAACTAGTTTCCTTGTCCGGGGATTGGACCGCCAAGGCTCCCGCCTTGGTCTGCCACCCGATTCACATTGCACCGGACCCTTCATGTTCCTCCTGCTGGTGGTGGGTCCACAGTTGGACGAGCCCATGTATCCGGTTCGGGCTGGGCCCGGCCGGGCCCCATGGGCGAAAGCCCGGCCACCAGGCGCTCGCTCACGGGCCCCAACCCCAGGCCTGGCTCCAGGGTGGGACCCCGGTAACCCTCCGGGCCGGGTACTCCGGCTCTTCGTTTTCACCGCCATGAAATAAAATTGTGAATAAATGAATGTGGAAATAAAAATGGACAAAAAATAAATGAGAAAAGAGTTAGGAGCCAAAACTACTGTTCTTTCTTACCTTCTTTCTTATTTTCATTCCTTTTTCCTTTAAGAACCTCACTAGCACAAGAAATCCTAAGAATTAATTCACTACTTAAGGTTAATTCATAAATAACGAAACTGCAGTTACATGTTTGTTTGTATATGGTATTGGTCATCAGCAGTTTTTCCATATTTCCTCATTTAGAAGTGTGTTTCTGTTCTACTTCTCCATCTATAACACAGATTAGTATCATCCTTAAAGCATCTGAAATTAAGCTGCATTGCTAAATCAATAACGTGATTCGTGCTAAGAAATACTCCCCTATCCTCTTTTTACCTACTCCTTTTTCCAGTGGCAGTGATTCCATGACAGATTTAGATCAATTTAACCTTTTATTACTATTACGTTTCATTTAATTAATTTTCCTTTTTCTCTTTTATTTTATTTATTTATTTTATTTATTTATTTATCATGCCATCCTGTGATGATAAACAAAGACTTTTTTAGCCAATTGTCGTCTTACCCCTTGTGATACACTGGTTCCTATAAAAGATCAGACACCTAAACACCTCTTTCCCTTTTACCCAACCAAACTAGGGAGACAGATTATTATGTTCTCATTATCCAGCATGACTAACCATTGTTGAGGCTCTTTTGTAATGTAGCTGATGAATGTAGAGTGATTTTATGGGTGTTGCCCTACACTTTCACACAGCAAATCAGTAACGACAGTATTGGTGAATAGTATAATGCATATAATGCTTTCAGACTCAAAATGCTTCACGCCTTTCTCCTCCCTTCTACAATTTTACTTTATCTATGTCTTTACATATTTTATGTGGGGTTTCTAGCAGAGCTCATGGCCATGCATAAGTCTCTAAAAAGGCTTATTTTCCCAGTTTAATTTCTTTTAATAATTTTTCCCTACACTCTTTTTACTGTGATACTGTTTTATTTTTATTTTGTTTTCTCCTCACCGACACATCCACATCTATTTTCCTCCAATTCCCATGCAGCATGAATATAGCTCTGTTTACCTTCAGTGACACCTAATTTAAGTCAAACTAAAATTTCAGTTTAGCCAATTTCGGCTGTAGCCAAATCCAAATGTTCTCGCAACGTCATTCCCGCAAAAAGCCAATTAAAAATGTTATGTTAAAGATTTCACAAGATGAAAAATGTGAACTTAGTTTTTATCGAACGAGAGGTACAATTATTCAATATTATATAACATTATTTACTACGTTAGAATTCACGGCTGATAGAAAAATATAGGATCAGGTTTGGTTAGATCTGTTGGGAAACTCAAAGGAGACAAAACAACACTGTTGTCTCGGATGAGATGTACCATGAATCATTTAGTCAGCTAAATGCCTAATTATTAATTAAATTGTTGTTTTTATTCAATTTATTGATGATGTACTCTCAAACGTACTTCAAAACTGGTGGTTAAGGAGAAAAAACTGTTGAAGCCTAAAGCGTTCTCCTAGACTTATAAATAGACACTGTTTCCTTAACCATTGAAAATAAGCGATGATGCTTATGAATCGCTTTTTTTTTAAGAAAATGAGGCTTTACTGCATGTCCGCTGTAGCTGAGTATCCTACGATTTGCAGAAATAAGAAAAGTCATTCAGTCAACTAAGAAACCTGATGAATACCAAGAAGTTGTTGTGCAATGAGTTATCTACTTTACCACTATTTCATCCAAATTTTGTTAATCATATAAGCTATGATAGAAAGCTAGGATAGGCTATAGAGCAAACACAGAGAAACTTGACACTTGCGGTTTTCCAAATCTCGAATCATACTTACAATAAAGATTATATTGACATCCAATGGTGAGTTGGACCAGGTTACTAATCCTATTTTTTTAAGGCTAACTTTCTCAGTTAACTATGTTCTGCAGTAGTTTAGTAAATTTTTCACAATTCTGACATTTCACCACATCAACTGATTGTTGCCAAAAAGCTCTCTCCATTACCTAACTGCAGCAAACACTCCTTCACTGGGTAGCCCCTACGGGGAAACAGTCTCTCTTTGAGAAGTCCAGTATGACCCCAGTCATTGATTAAAGTTCACATGTTGGCACATGTGCTCCTCCCCTTTGTCGTTGTTCCACCTGCAGCCGGGCAAACAAACGCCTGTCCCATTGTGTCCATCTCATAGTGCTGCCCCATTTCGATGTTATAATTCACAGCTTGTGGTGGGGACTTCCTGCTCCGTTTGTGTAGAGCCAGATCCAGGAAACTTTCATTTGCGTCCGCCTCTGTGACGGGCCGACCCAGTAAAATTCCTGCCACCACAGTTAACAGCAAATGTCTTCCTTAAATATGTTGATTGGGTTGAAATGACAGAACTTTCTCTTTTACAAATCAACGATGGCTTCTAATAGTTAGTCGACTTTACTAACTCAAAGGTAAATCTAGACTACTTCCTAGGTACAATTGTCCTTAATCATCAAATCAGTTATACACAGGTTTTAATCATTAGGCACAATTGTTCTTAAAATCTGTTCCAAACAGTTTTAATCATTAGGCACAATCTAACCCAAAATGCAAGATCCCTCTTTTCATTTTTATTTTTGTCTATCTTATTTTGGGGAAATAACCACCAGTTTTTAATTCAAACCAGCCTGGTACAGTTTCTAGCCAGGTTACAGGAAATAATAGTTAGTTTATCAGCGTCTCAAAATCCAGACATTAACGTTAATGGTTCTTAAATTTGAGGCAAGGCAATTATTGGATTTTTGTTTTATAGCAAGAATTAACAAATATTTTATTTCCTGACTGATTATTTGTTAATTTTGTGGTTTTCATAAAGACGATCCTGAGCAGTCCAGAGCTGCTATTCCGCAGCTCCCTGTGCTATTTTTAGACTGAAGAGGTCTTGTGTGCAAAGGTGGGCGGAGTCATGTAACCATTAGAGCAAGTCAAATTGCAATTTTTGAGAGCGCTCTGAGAAACAGTTTATATATTTATTTTCTACAGATCTGTTTCGATCTTACTGTTCAGCAGCTGTCTGACTTTCAATAAATGTATATCTAAATATTCTAAAATAAAGCTGTCATTTACAACTTTCCTTGTGCTCCTTGTTTTCTCCCTTTTAATCTCCAAGCCACTATATATATATATATATATATATATATATATATATATATATATATATATATATATGTATGTTACTTTAAAACCTTTTATTTATTAACTTATGGTACTCTGTTCAGACTGATCAGAACAGGATTGCAGAATTTGAATTTTGCGTAACTTCAAACATTAAATTTAGCACTGCAGTGAACTTTACATATGCGAGTTGCAACTTTTAAAGCTCTTATTTATCTTATCTATTTATTTTTCTGGTACCGCATCAGGCCCTCACGCTCACACATCACCCAGCGCTGATCACCCACACGGAGCTCCCAAACCTCGGCTCTGCATTCTGCACTCTCCTAGTGCTCACGCATTCACACACTTTCATTCCAGAGCCGTAAGCAGCCTCTTGCTGCGCCTCATACACACACAACGACAGAATCCCGAGCTCACAGAAACTGTTTTACAGCCTTTCTGCTGCACACTACGACGTCATCATCAGGCCTCACATGCTTTGCCAACACTCTTAAATTTGTTACTCCTCGAGGACAAACCAAACTCAGCAAAGACTTCAACTTTTTATACAGGCCTCTTTTTTCTTTTTACTTTGCCACAAACTCTTATTAAATTTACCAATCCCCGGGGAAACACCGAATTACAGGCAAAGCTCATCTCTCACAACTTCAGCGCTTTTTCTTCAAGATCCCCGTCTCTGCTCTACCGTCAGCAGACTGGATTTCTCAAAACCTTGTCAGCTGTTCAGATTCTATTCCAATTTGCTGTCCCACCTTTAATTTGTCACTTAAAATTTGTCCGTCATCAAAATGACACAGCTGTTCACACGGTGTGAATATTTCACCACTGTCAGACATGAATCCCCTCTCCAACTGATATTTATAGTATTATCAGAACAGGAGGACACCCCTGCCCAGTGACAGAGGCCACAAAAATGAACAAAAACATGCTCACCTGGGCCCTTCGGACCTCAGCCACCGGACAGGAGCCAAGAGACGTTACGGAAAGTCCCCGCTGTTCACCCATCTGGTGTGCCAAAATGTGGGCATTTTCTGTTATTCTTAAAGAAGGAGTCGAAGAGGGAATCTCTCAGCCGAGACAGCGTGGTCTTTTTATTATTTCATCTCACAGCTCAGGACAGCCGAAAAAGACAAAAGACAATCACGAGTGGTCTCCTTCTTATAGCTCACAGCCTTTGAACATTCAGCAGTAAACAGGCGAGAACCGGACCGTTTTTGGTAGCACATCTCTCTGTGGAAACTGTAAGTGGAGACTTCTTGTCTGGACCACAGGAACATTTTGGAATCACATCAAGTTTTTTAGCAAGTAAGATAAGCGTCCAGCTTTTACTGGAAGCAGGCAGGCCAAAACAGGAAATTTATTCGGGTTAGATGTTGAGACAGCACACGAACTCTAGCCAGAAAACACATCTCGATAAGCTTTCAACCTAAGAACTCAGCTTTAACTCAATACATTTTGTAGATGACCTCTTGACCTTTTTGGCGCCAACATGTTAAAAGTGGAATAAAACGTTCTTCAAATGCTTTTCCCCTTTTAGAATGATTGGGCCAAGGGATACCAGCTGGCGAGTGCCATGAATTTTCGCTGGCCTCAGTGCGTTCCCAATAATCTGAAGACATTGATCCCAAATGCCAGTCCTGACGCCATCCATCTGATGACGAAACTGCTTCAGTGGGATCCAAGGAAGAGACCAGCCTCTGCTCAGGTAGCATCCATACTGCTCTCACGTCCAGGCAGACTCAATAAAAGCTAACTCTGCTTGCTCTAATTGTTTTTTAAAGGCTCTCCGATACTCCTACTTCCACGTGGGCCAGGCTTTGGGAACTCCTCAGCAGATCCTGGAGCAGGGCAGACCTCAGCTGGGCCTCGTGCATCTGCAGACACCCTTACAGATGCAGCAGCAGCAGCCTCTGCTGTTGAAGCCAGTGCCCCCCTCCCAGCCTCCGCCTTCTAACCAGCACTGCTCCTCCTCCAGGCCGCTCCATCAGATCCAGACCTCCCCTGCACCAGCAGCTGCCCAGGCGGCAGCTTACCAGCAGCACACGGAGATGGTTCGGAAGCAGCAGCAGCCGAATCACATCCTGAAACAGGAGCAGACGGAGGGAACCTCTCAGCGCCGTCTCCCTTACATCGTAGACAAGGGCCACCAGGAAAAGGTGTGGAAACCTTTCACGTTTTTATGGAAGGAAGCCTTTTGGGATATTCTGAGCTTGTCTAACACCCGTGGTTGATGTTTGTTTTGTAGCAAACGCAGCAGGATGTACACAATTTAAGCCTGCTTGGCTATCAGCTGAAGCCTAAAGGAGGGCGGCGGCGTTGGGGACATGCAGCTGGACACGTTAAAGGAGAAGACTGGGACAACTACGAGGAGACTGATCCGTCCTCCATCAGTATCCTTGGAAAACCTAACTTCTCATCAGAGAAGTCGAGACAAGGAGACGACTCTCTGAGCAGGTGACTCTACTGATCACTCGGGTTATGTACGAAGTGTTTAAAAAACATAAATCTACGACTGGTTTGCTTCTCTGCTAGCCTAGTGAACTAGACCAAATTCTTGCTTTGCAAAGTTTGGTCTAGGCATGCTCCATTTGGAACCTCAGCAGCTCGTACCAGGACTCTGGCTAGCCAATCACAGCTCTCTAGAGGGGTTTCAAACACATAAAGAGCTGTGATTGGTCCATAACTGTGGGCCAATCATAGTGCTCTATCTGCTTAGTGAACAAATCACAGTGCTTTATCCGCTTTGTGGGCCAATCAGGGCACTCTATATGCCTGGTGGGTGGGATGATGCAACAGAGTGAAACAAGAGTATGTCACATTCATTGTCCAGTGGAATGCGGAGATCATTTGAAAGACAACAGTAGAACCCGCCCCACAACCGAGAGCCGTCAATGGAGCATGGCCAGACTAAAAAATACATTTATTTAGTCTGGCTTGCCAGGCTACTTCTCTGCAGGTTTGGAACTGTTCTGGATTTCAGTCGACGCAGCGGACAAGAAGATGCACCTTTAAACCTGAACAAGACCGCAGCCTATCAAGAGCCATCAAGAACGGCCTCTGCCAAGCAGCATTACCTGAGGCAGTCCAGATATCTACCTGGTATTATACGTTTCTTTTTTATTTGTGACTTTAATAAATATTGGTCAGTAATCTCTTCTTGTCTCCTTCAGGCATCAGTACTAAGAAGAACGTAGCCATGAATGCCAGTAAAGAATTCCCAGGAAGCCATTTTTGTGGCAGCAGCAGTATTGCGTTTGGAGGGACCCTGCCAAGCAGAGGAGCTCATGGTAACATCGTTGTAACCATTACCTTGCTTTTCCACCGGGTGCGTAATGTGGCGCATAGTGTAAGCAGAGCGTGATGATGTCTTCCCCACAAACTCAGCAGCACGCACCTTCCCACCGGGAGCATTTCAGGTATGAAACTGCAGCGAATGCTTTCCACGCTGTTGGTCCTGCAAGGTCACAAAATCACCAGAGAATTGCAAGACCGTTCAGGATTTTGGCAGTTCACGCTATAACGAGCAAAGAGAAGGACGGCGCAATGTATCAATGTGATTTATTATCTGTTCTGTTTACAGGTAATGATGTAGTTTTTTTTTTTTCATTATTCAGAGACTGGAAATCTGCACACTTTTATTTAGAAATTTTAAGGATGTTTTACACTGCTTCTGTGTTTGACTTCCTGTCTCTTCCGAACTGAAAGCGCAGCACCTTACTCTGAGTGAATTTAGCGAAGCTGAACGTCACACTTCTGGGATGCATCCAAAACACGACGTGACGCTTCGCAGGCGGGGGAAACGGACCCATTAACTCTAACGGTGGCTAATTGCTGCGCACTACCTTTCGAGAACGTTAAGCAACATTAACACATCCGTGGAAAGGCCCGGTTACGACATATCACGGTCAGCAAGATTCAACCTAACATTTTAATTTTAATTTAATTTTATTTTATTTTTGCTCATCAGGCACAAATACGATCCCAGGTGATTACATGCCATCATTTTACAAGAAAGACAACGGCTCAGTTGGTCACAGCAGAGGCCGTCAGGGTGTTTCAATGGAAACAAGTGAGCTCTAATATCTGTTTTTGCTTCTGTCTGATGACCCTTCACAAACTGTTTCCCTACACTTATTTATTTATTTTTTAGATTATGCAACTTGGCGGTCTGGCCGGAGCCACATGAACCCATCGGCCAGCGTGTCGACAGCCAACAAGAGCAGCTCCAGTCTGCTGCCTCTCACGCCGCAACAGACCATTCATGGACGAACAGACTGGTCAGCCAAATACGGACACCGCTAGCGGCCATTTGTATTCTTACAAACTCTCTCACTTCCAAAGAGTAGTTGTTTTTAAATTCTGAGCAGACCTCAGCTGGGCCTCGTGCATCTGCAGACGCCCTTACAGACGCAGCAGCAGCAGCCTCTGCTGTTGAAGCCAGTGCCCCCCTCCCAGCCTCCGCCTTCTAACCAGCACTGCTCTCCCTCCAGGCCGCTCCATCAGATCCAGACCTCCCCTGCACCAGCAGCTGCCCAGGCGGCAGCTTACCAGCAGCACACGGAGATGGTTCGGGAGCAGCAGCAGCCGAAGCACATCCTGAAACAGGAGCAGACGGAGGGAACCTCTCAGCGCCGTCTCCCTTACATCGTAGACAAGAGCCACCAGGAAAAGGTGTGGAAACCTTTCACGTTTTTATGGAAGGAAGCCTTTTGGGATATTCTGAGCTTGTCTAACACCCGTGGTTGATGTTTGTTTTGTAGCAAACGCAGCAGGATGTACACAATTTAAGCCTGCTTGGCTATCAGCTGAAGCCTAAAGGAGGGCGGCGGCGTTGGGGACATGCAGCTGGACACGTTAAAGGAGAAGACTGGGACAACTACGAGGAGACTGATCCGTCCTCCATCAGTATCCTTGGAAAACCTAACTTCTCATCAGAGAAGTCGAGACAAGGAGACGACTCTCTGAGCAGGTGACTCTACTGATCACTCGGGTTATGTACAAAGTGTTTAAAAAACATAAATCTACGACTGGTTTGCTTCTCTGCTAGCCTAGTGAACTAGACCAAATTCTTGCTTTGCAAAGTTTGGTCTAGGCATGCTCCATTTGGAACCTCAGCAGCTCGTACCAGGACTCTGGCTAGCCAATCACAGCTCTCTAGAGGGGTTTCAAACACATAAAGAGCTGTGATTGGTCCATAACCGTGGGCCAATCATAGTGCTCTATCTGCTTAGTGAACAAATCACAGTGCTTTATCCGCTTTGTGGGCCAATCAGGGCACTCTATATGCCTGGTGGGTGGGATGATGCAACAGAGTGAAACAAGAGTATGTCACATTCATTGTCCAGTGGAATGCGGAGATCATTTGAAAGACAACAGTAGAACCCGCCCCACAACCGAGAGCCGTCAATGGAGCATGGCCAGACTAAAAAATACATTTATTTAGTCTGGCTTGCCAGGCTACTTCTCTGCAGGTTTGGAACTGTTCTGGATTTCAGTCGACGCAGCGGAAAAGAAGATGCACCTTTAAACCTGAACAGGACCGCAGCCTATCAAGAGCCATCAAGAACGGCCTCTGCCAAGCAGCATTACCTGAGGCAGTCCAGATATCTTCCTGGTATTATACGTTTCTTTTTTATTTGTGACTTTAATAAATATTGGTCAGTAATCTCTTCTTGTCTCCTTCAGGCATCAGTACTAAGAAGAACGTAGCCATGAATGCCAGTAAAGAATTCCCAGGAAGCCATTTTTGTGGCAGCAGCAGTATTGCGTTTGGAGGGACCCTGCCAAGCAGAGGAGCTCATGGTAAAGTCGTTGTAACCATTACCTTGCTTTTCCACCGGGTGCGTAATGTGGCGCGTAGTGTAAGCAGAGCGTGATGATGTCTTCCCCACAAACTCAGCAGCATGCACCTTCCCACCGGGAGCATTTCAGGTATGAAACTGCAGCAAATGCTTTCCACGCTGTTGGTCCTGCAAGGTCACAAAATCACCAGAGAATTGCAAGACCTTTCAGGATTTTGGCAGTTCACGCTATAACGAGCAAAGAGAAGGACGGTGCAATGTATCAATGTGATTTATTATCTGTTCTGTTTACAGGTAATGATGTAGGTTTTTTTTTTCATTATTCAGAGACTGGAAATCTCCACACTTTTATTTTGAAATTTTAAGGATGTTTTACACTGCTTCTGTGTTTGACTTCCTGTCTCTTCCGAACTGGAAGCGCAGCACGTAACTCTGAGTGAATTTAGCGAAGCTGAACGTCACACTTCTGGGATGCATCCAAAACACGACGTGACGCTTCGCAGGCGGGGGAAACGGACCCATTAACTCTTAACGGCGGCTAATTGCTGCGCACTACCTTTCGAGAACGTTAAGCAACATTAACACATCCGTGGAAAGGCCCGGTTATGACTCATCACGGTCAGCAAGATTCAACCTAACATTTTAATTTTAATTTAATTTTATTTTATTTTTGCTCATCAGGCACAAATACGATCCCAGGTGATTACATGCCATCATTTTACAAGAAAGACAACGGCTCAGTTGGTCACAGCAGAGGCCGTCAGGGTGTTTCCATGGAAACAAGTGAGCTCTAATATCTGTTTTTGCTTCTGTCTGATGACCCTTCACAAACTGTTTCCCTACACTTATTTATTTATTTTTTTAGATTATGCAACTTGGCGGTCTGGCCACATGAACCCATCAGCCGGCGTGTCGACAGCCAACAAGAGCAGCTCCAGTCTGCTGCCTCGCACGCTGCTACAGACCATTCAAAGACGACCAGACTGGACAGCCAAATACGGACACCGCTAGCAGCCATTTGTATTACAAACTCTCACTTCCAAAGAGTAGTTGTTTTTAAATTCTGATCTGTACATAAATGCTCTACAGCAATGAAGTTTTTTGGCTACTGTGGTATTTGGAAAAGATGAATTATCTTGTTTCAAGAAAAGAACTTAAACTTGGACATCAAATCTTCTTTATTCTGCTCTTACATTTTAAAGTGACACTGAAAAAGAGGGAAAAGCTGAAACTAAGTTTCCTTCTCTGATGTACTATTTGGCCAGCACCAAATCACACCAGAAGTAAAAAAATCATTTGCAAAAAAATAAAATAAAAAAATTCATTTAGTGCTTATAAACATTATAAGATACAAGAATGATGTTTGAGCACGTCTGTGAGGTCATGCTTTACTGGAATGTACTTGGTGTTGTTAAAGTTTACATAATAATATGGTGTATAATCAACAAGATTTCCAGCATCTACAAAAATATTTGCCTGAGCTAGACAGGGAACTTCTACCTCGTAAGCTAAATAATGATTATTCCACTCAACTGTAGAGAGAGGTTGGCATTCAAAACAATACACGGAGGCATTTACAATATAAATGTTTTTAACTAGTGCAATCTCTGGCATGTCATTGATGACATCAGAAATAACCAAAGATTTTCCACAAGTATGCTTATTTCCATGTAGCATAATCCATGGTACAGAAACTACCTGTTCAACTTGCCCTATGAAGTCTTTAATCTTTCCTTCTATGTAGTGAACATTTTTCACCTCAGAGGCTGGACCCATAAGAACTTCACTTGAGAAAATTGGATGTTTGTTGTGCACATTCTGACTACATTCATAAAGTTGGTTGTGCTTCACAAGGGATTTACAAATATTCTTAAAACTACTTTTCAGAGCCCACTGCTTGAAGAAACAATGCTTTGACTCAAAGCGCATGCACATGTCTCACTGTAGGACCAAGTGCCTTAATCTGAGAAGGAATATCAATAAATAATGCTGCTTAGCCGAGTTTTATATTAATCTGATGCAAATATTAAGCAGGTTTGCTGAAAGAGGAAGTCAGATCGCACGTCCCAATGATAGGGTTCAGTTTGAAATTAATACTTTGCACACGACGCACCACGTTAATTTTAATTATGACGGGTCAAATATGTTAAATCAGCTTCAACATTTACTGGATCGATTAGTCCAATCAAATGAAGCATTAGCGGCCGACAACAAATTTAATTTCAGACTACAGGTGATAAATAACCCTTCTGGCGGGGGGAAACGAAAAATCGAAACCATTTTGGACCACGAATTAGTCAATAAAAAACGAAACCATCTCATCCGCCCTCCAGAGACCAATCAGCCGTTGTGTTTTGCGCTAAGCATAGCTGGCCTGTTAAATCCCTCAGCGAGAGATACAGAATTATTAAGTGTGGCAAAAAATATCCATCATCAGGCAGGGCTTCATGAACAAACACCCTTTTCATTCAGCGATGTGATTCGATTTGAAAATATTGTTCAAAGGAAAATGATCATTTTTTACAGATCCGACAAAGACATTTCTAAATTTGAAACAGATTTCAACGATCGGTCAAATCCGCTGTTCATTTTGCTACTGAATCAGCATTATTACGGAATAAAAAATATTAAAGGTTTCTTAACTCATTCACTGCCATTGACGACTAAAGTCGTCATTTTAAATACAACCGTTCACTGCCAATGACGATTTTAGTCGTCAATTACGTTTTTTAACGGGAGGTGGTAGGGAACAAGCTCGCGCACCCTGACAGTAAACACCAATCATCTAAAAATGATCTTCATCTGTGTGTGCGTCAGTGACGTGTCACGTGATCAGGAAGAAGCCGATCCATGAAATAGGAGCTGGTTTTAGGAAGCCACTATGCCTAAGGCGAGACGCAAAGCGGATAATCTTATGCAGCTCACACTTCAACAAAGTCTGTTTCGCGGTAGCAAAACTTTGCATCGTGTTCCTATCAAAAGAAAAGATGACAACCAACCCGGGCCAAGCGGAGACGAAAGGCATACGCCGCAACATGTTTCATCTGAGCCAGAGACAGCGATTTCAGCAGACAGTTCCGACTCGGATCATTTTAGCGAACCTGACCCAGATTCTTCAGATTAATGGTTGCCGTCTGGACCAACCGGGAGCAGCAGAGATTCTTCACCAGACGATAAAAGAAAAAATGAAGAAGGTAACGTAACAGCTAGCTAACAGCTAACGGCTGAGTTATTTGTTTGTTGTGATCGCGTCATTCTTTTCTCCCCGCTTTCTCGTCTCCCCTACTTTCATGAATGTCACAGTCTCCCCAACACTTGTTTCCAGCTTCTTTCTTTACAGATTTATAATGGAAATGGTTTGATTTTTGATTATTATTTGAAGATATTTTCAATTTACAGATCGTGCACCCAGAAAAGCTCCCCCTGCCACAACTAGTACTGCAAAGAAAAGAGGTTAGAGAGGCAAACAAACAAATAAATAAATATAAAAACAAACAAATAAATAAATAATGTGTGTGTGTGTGTGTGTGCGTGATTATGATTACAGGTCGTGCATCAAGCAGGAGTCGAGGGCAGGATTTGGACTGGGATGAGGCCGGCTGGCAACCCAACAAAATGCCCTTCACTGCAACCTCTGGACCCAAAGATGCTGCTGCAGACCTAGACTGTGATGTGCCAGCTAAGTTCCTGGAGCTCTTCCTGACTGATGAGCTGCTTGATCATGTTGTGCATCAAACAAATCTGTATGCAAGTCAGTATTTTCAAGCACACCCTGACCTACCACAACATAGCAGAGGTAATGCTTGGAAGCCAGTGTCAGTCTCAGAACTGAAAACTTTCTTTGGACTAACTTTCCTGACCGGCTATGTCAAAAAACCAAGCACTGAAATATACTGGAGTGTGGATGAGGTGGATGCCACACCTTATTTCAGCAAAACCATGTCAAGGAACAGGTTTCAGATTATATGGAAGTTTCTGCATTACAATGACAATGCAAATCTGGATGTGAATGACAAAATGTACAAAGTCCGCCCAGTGTTAGATTACATTGTGGAAAAATTCAAGCAGATGTATCAGCCAGACAAAAACATTTGCATTGATGAGGGTATGATGCTGTGGCGAGGGCGCTTATCGTTCAGGGTGTACAACCCACAAAAGCCTGTGAAATATGGAATCAAGTCCTACATATTGTGTGACTCTGCCACAGGTTATTGTTTCAACATGAGGCCTTATTTTGGGGAAGGTAGTATTTTGCCAGACACCGTATTTTCTCTTCTTGATTGCCTTTCAGGTCATGGCTATACACTGTATATGGATAACTTCTACAATTCTGTAGCATTGTGTGAGCGCTTACTGGAAGCACAGACCAATGTCTGTGGAACACTGAGGAAGAATAGGGGGAGCCTCAGGTCATCAGGGATTTGGTAAAAACCGATCTAGGGATTGGGGACAAAGTTGTGCGGCACAATGACAAAGTCATGGTAGTAGCATGGCAGGACAAACGATTAGTGAAGATGGTGACAACCTGCCACCAAGATGGGATGCAGAAAGTTAATGTGTGGCAGAAGGGGCACAAAGACAAGGTTGCTCAGTTCAAGCCAGAGTGTGTTGTTGCATACAACTCTCACATGAATGGAGTGGATAAGTTGGACCAAAACATTTCCTACTACCCCTTCATCCGCAGGTCGCTGAACTGGTCCAAGAAGTTTGTAGCCTACCTGTTCCAAATGTGCATATTTAACGCCTATATCCTGTACCGAGCCAGAAACCCAGGGGGATGTAACACACTTTTGAAGTTCATTCGTAGTGTAGTGAAGTCCTGGACCTTGAAGGTACACGAGCGGAAAGGGAGTGAGGTGGGGGAACAGGTAGAGGAAGAGGAAGGAGCAGGTGTTGAGGATGGGGACTTGGAGGATGTCAAACATACTCTGAGGGCACCCTATAACACTGACCCAGAGAGCAAGCTAGATGGAGACCTTGGCAGACACAAACTCTGTTACCTGAAACCCACCAGTAAGAAGTTGAGACCAACAAAAAGATGTAGGGTCTGCATACGCAGAGGAACTCGCAGAGAGACGAAAATGATGTGCAAAGTCTGTTGTGTCCCCTTGCACGCAGGACAGTGTTATATAGATTACCACACCACAGTGAGATACTCTGTCTCTGTGCAGGGGTAGAAGCGCGCGCACACACACATACGCACACACACACACACGGGTATAACTACAACAGCACTTTCTGTAAGATTGCATGCCTGCAAATGAAATTGTTACCTTTGACAAAAATGATTATTTATTGTTATACATTTGTGAATAAACATCTAATTTCTTGTCAAAAACCATTTTATAGTTTGGTTTTACTATTTTTACACAAGGTAACTGCTTTTGGGGTGTCTGAGGTGTAAAAAAAGCAAAGTATATTAGTGTCAAAGACAGTTTACTGCGTTACATCTCTCTTGACACAAAAAGCCTGTTTTCTCCGTTTTTGGTTCAGAAACAGGCATTTCTGGTGAAACCCACCTGTGTTCTACAGCAAATTGTGAAAGAACGGAAAAGGGTTAAAACGAGCCGTTTTCTCCTGATGAAAGAAGAGAGTTAACTCTTTCATTTGGTAGTTTTGGTGTTTGCATAGTCATAGAGCACAATATTCTGTGACTCTTCAAAAAACAGTAAAAATACTCAAAATCGCTGGCAGTGAGGGGCTTTAGTGATCAGAAAACGGCTGGCAGTGAATGAGTTAAGAGCCAAATATTTTTGTTCATGGTGTTTTACCCCATATCAAAATATGAACGGACATCACTGTAAATGGTTCTGTCGCGTGTGTAATACCGATTTATGCAAACGGGCAGAAACGTCTCTCATCACATGTTCTGATTGTAATCGAATATGCCAAAATGTAATATGTTTTCAAACTCACAAAACACCTGTTTTCAGGCCTCAAGCAGACAGGGCAGTTTCTCCTTGTGAAATGTTTAAAAAATGCACAATTTGTAAACAGGTTTATTACATCGCTACGAGTGTAAATGGCTCACAGCACGTTTGCTCCACCACAAAATGCATCGTTTGCTAACAGTCGGTGGTCACGGATGACCATCGCTGTTTCATTCAGCTTGAAAAAAAAAGATGACGGTTTAACGGAAAAGGTTATTTATTACGACACTGAAACGTTTACGGATCAGAACGGTGTGCATACACCTTTTTTAATCTGTGCAAAATCCGATTCAGGCGAAGTTTGGGAAAAATTTGGTTTAGGATGCGTTAAAGACTTTATTATGCAGATGAGGCGGCCTAAATAAAACAATTATACATTTGTTGCACACAATGTGCGTGGATTTGATGCTTATATAATTTTGAGAGCTATGTGTCAATTAAAAATTGTTCCCAAAAATATACTGATGCAAGGTTGTAAAATATTGAGTTTTAACGATCCCGATTTTGGGTTGAGATTTATAGATTCGTTAAGTTTTCTCATGATGAAATTAGCCAACCTACCCGCTGCTTTGGGTTTTACAGATAAAACTAAAGGTTATTTTCCTCACAGATTTTCATCGCTTGAACATCTGAATTATAAAGGGCCTTATCCAGCTGTCAACGATTACGGGTTTGAACAAATGTCTCCGGAGCATAAAAATATATTTTTAGAATGGTACAACGGTGTGACTAAACATCAGCTGTTTGATTTTAAGAAGGAAGCGATGTTTTATTGCAGGAACGATGTGGAAATTCTGCGTAAAGCATGTGGTATTTTCAGAGAGGAGTTTTTTAATGAAACGGGGATCGATCCGCTGAAATCTGTCGCGATCGCTTCAGCTTGCATGCGCGTGTTTAGATCAAAATTCCTAAAACCAGACACTTTGGCCATCCCTTGTCCGCTCGGTTATCGACCGCAACAAAAACCATTTTCAAGTTCAAGCATCGTGTGGCTAGAATGGGTTTCACACAGTCAAAATGTAGACATTCAACACGCTTTAACGCCTTCGGGGGAGCATAAATTGGGACCTTTCTTTCTCAACGGATTTGCTGTGATTTCAGGCGTTGACAACGGGTTTGAGTTTATGGGGTGTTTTTTCCACGGCTGTCCAAAATGTTTCCTCCCGTCAGCCATCTGTCCTCTGAGAAAAATCACTTTTGGTGAAATTTATGACAAAACCGTCGAAAAGCTTCAGGCGTTGGAAACTGTGCATCGATTAAAACTGAATGTCATTTGGGAACATGATTGGCAGGAGATGGTAAAAACTGATCCGGACGTGAAACAGTTTGTCTCAAGATTTGAACCTCCCCCTCCTCCTCTTTCAGCTCGTGAAGCCCTGTACGGAGGTAGAACTTGCCCGGTTCAGCTGAGGTGTACGGCGCAGAGCGATGAAAAAATTCACTATGTGGATTTTACGAGTCTCTACCCTTATGTAAATATGAGGCCAGAACAGTCTCAATAAGAATTAAGTCACACAACATTTTCCACAAATGCACACGTTCATTCAGAAATCCACACTCTGTGTTTCACAAATATAATTCGGAGGAACACAAATGCACACGCTCATTCTGAAATTCACACTCTTTGACACATAAATATAATGTGAAAAAATAAGTCACGCAACATTTTCCACAAATGCACACGCTAATTCTGAAGTTCACACTCTGTGGTTCACAAATATAATTTGTAAGAACACTTGTAATATAAACTCACAGATCATACGAATTGCTGAACGTGCATTTACGAACAGCTTCTCATTTGTGAACCTTTCTGCGTTTGTGAGTGAAATCTGTGTGGTGCATTCACGAACAGCTTCTCATTTGTGAACCTTCCTGCATTCGTGAGAGAAATCGGTGTGCTGAATTTTGAGACTCTCCTAACGTCGCAGATCAACAAACGTCACCATTGGCTAATGAATCTGTCAATCAAATATATGATTCTGCCAGGGCTGTTCGCTTTCAGCCAATCATATGGCTCCTTATGTTACGGAACAGATCTGCTGTGCGCATGCGTATTGCACACGGCAGAGCGGGATGGACCGGTCACAATCTGTGAGTAACACAGTTTTATCTTATTCCCTCGTTGTAATTTATGCAATGTTATAGAATTATGAGTAAAAGCGTTCTTCATGGTCAAGTAAAATGTTTTATGTTGAATTCAGTCCAGACATTACGTGAAGTCTGGTCCATTCTTCATCTAGTTTAACATCAAGCTAAACTCAGGCGAACATTTGTTTAGTTAGCGTGTCTAGGTACCATTTTTTTAGGCCACGGTTGTCAAACTCAAGCCCTTGGTCTATTTTTATTTGCCCCGCGAAATCAAATATCAAATATATAATATTAAAACTTGCCCGCCGGGTGATTTGCTGGTAAGACTACTAATCCCACAGTGCTTTGCGGCGTTAGCGTGCGAGACGAAGCAAGCCCTCTTTTATGTTTACGATCATTAGCATCCATGCTAGTAGAATCAGCGTGTGCAGCGTTACCCTCAGTCTTAAACAACTGAAGATACTCCTCTAAGCGCCCAGTTTACTCAGCGAGTTTCCGACTTTGAACACCTAGAAAGAAGGTATCTGGCTGGAACAGGTGACCATCAGAGTGGAGCGAACTGAGCTTGAAATATTTAATTGTCATGCACTTTTTCTGCTCCAAAGCATGAAAGTTAATAACTGAGATATTTTCATAGAAGATAATTGCTATTTTTGGTTTTTGTTGTTGGCCTGTGAAAAAAAAGATTAACTTACTCTAAAATGGGAACTGGACAGACTACAAATTGAAGAATAGAATAGAAAATCCCTTTATTTTCCCTCAGTGGGGAAACTGTGGTGTCAGCACACAGCAATTACATTTATTACAGGAGCCAAACAGGAGAGTAAAACATAATAATAAAGAGTAAACTAAAAGAAAACATAAAACTGACAAACTTAAAATATCCAAAAGGTAAAACAATCTAAATACTGAATATATACACATTGTAAGGAGTAAAAAGAGTAAATAAAAATTGAGACATAAGTAACGAGTGATGTGTTTTATTTAAAATGTACTTGCTCGTGTGTAATTTGGTCATATCAGATTCTGTGTTCAGATGCAAAAATAAGTTTCTTTCCAATTGAATAACAAGACATCTGTAAATAAAATTTTCAATAAATATTGAGTTTGGCCCGCAATTTTGTCCCAGTTTTTAATTTTGTCCCATTGTGAATTTGAGTTTGACACCCCTGCTTTAGGCTGTGCGTGCAGTAATAAGGAGACAGACACTGGCTGAGCCGGTGCATAAATGTTTGATTTTCTGGCGGTGGGCGATAGTTAAAGAAATATTTAAAAAAATAAAATAAAATACATCTTTAAATTTTGGCCAATGAGCTCTGGCACATAATAAACAGAAATACTGCTTCATCATTTCATGTACCTTTGAATCTACAGTTGGTCTTATTTAAAAATGTTTTTTTTATTAAAACTATCATAGCTGGAGTGTTAAAAAAATAAAAGTGCCATAAGATATTTGGAAGTTGTTATTTTATTTCTATTACCCAACAGTTATCCAATCCATGTTTGTTCTTTTTTTTTTTTTTTTCCTCTAGGAATCATTGAGGCGTGACATCCTTCAGAGGTTGTACGATCGACTGTCAAGCATCTTGGAGAGGCAACCTGTTGATGGGGAAGGGCTACAGTTTGCTTGTCACCATTATTTAGTTTTATTAGGTGCTCCAGGTGACATTGTTGATGTAGGAGAGGATATACTTTCTGCTCTTTCAGATCTGAATACTATTATCCAGCAGGAAAGAGATAATCAAAAGACATTAATAACGGTACACGTTGAAAGAGGTTCTCGTGGCCGCCCACGATTGGTGGTGTCACGAGAGGCTCTCGAACACCTTGTGGAAATGGGTCTGCCAACAAGTGTCATTACCAAACTCCTTGGTGTATCCAGAGTAACTCTATTTAGACGGATGTCTGAAAACAATATATCTGTATCTGCCACAAACAGTAAATGCAGTGATGAGGAACTAGATTCATTTATCACAGTAATTAAGAGCAACATGCCAGATGCTGGTTACAGGGTAGTCCGAGGTGCTCTACTTGCCCAGGGACATAGAGTACAGTGGGACCGACTGTATGCATCCATGCATCGTGTGGACAGTGCGGGTGTACTTGCTCGAATGACACGTCTGGGATGTGTAGTGAGAAGGACGTACACAGTTCCTTGCCCAAAGTATATGGTGCACATCGACACCAATCACAAGCTCATCAGGTAATGTCTATGTGTAATTGGAGATGTTATTTTTTGTTTTGGGAGTTGCATTTTTAATTGTCTGTGTTTTAACAGGTACAATTTTATTATCTTTGGGGGAATAGATGGCTATTCAAGGAAGGTGGGTGTTTTCATTGTCAAGGACCAAACAGCTGCAAATGTGTTTTCTGGCTATCTTCTGTTTTATACCTTTAACAACTTATATTTTGAAGTAAAGGGCTGCATAGGAATGGGTCCTAGCAGGAGCGGGCAGTTTGAACAGTTGGCTAAAAACCAAAGGGATTTTCAGAAATCCCAAAATATACACTTTTTTTTGGCATATTTGTAAAGTCAGTTAATGTAAAGGCTTGTAATAATCATTAGCCTTTACTCCTCCATATTGATTTTTAAATGGAAGAATATGATACACAATCCCATGAATCTCTAATAATAGTCTGTCATGCCATGTTTTCTCCTGCACGATGAGTGAATACACAAAATCAGTGCATCTTAATTATATTGTGGGTAATAGTTCTGAGTGTCACGGGAGAATGTGCACTGTAAAAAAAGATTTGCTGACTCAACTTGACTCAGTCTAGTTTCCTTGTTGCTTTGACTCAGTTAAGTTTTGTCAACTATCACGATCAAGTCCAGAATACTTAATCAAAGGTGTTGAATCAACTTAAATTAAGTTGACTTGACTATTCCTATTAAGTATGCTGAACTTAAAATTATTAGTCAAAATAAACAAATAAAAATCGATATTAAGTTGAGTTAACTTTTTTGTTTTTGTTTACCCGACTCAGTTAAGTTACATCAACTAACTAATTGTAGTTCAAAGCACTTAATAAGAGCTATTGTGTCAACTTTAATCAAATTGGTTTGACTGCTCATTACAATTATAAAGAAATAAAAAACATGTTGGTTAAACTTAGTTTATTGTTGTTTTCAAACTCCTAACATTTTTTTTTTACATTTTTTGTAACAAAATAGACAAAGTCATTAACAAATTGTTTCTTAAAACATGCCCTTTTGAAAATGTTTACTCTTAAAAATAATTCAAGCCTTAACCAGAAAAGGTAAGACATTAGAAAAGCCTAATGTAACAAAGAAGTAAAATGTCTTTGCAAAGGAAAAAAAAAGAAAAAAAAACATTTTTGAATAAAAATCTTTAAACAAGATGTGCAATCTCATAACAAGTCACAACAACAATTTAAACATAATTAAACATTTTTGCTGTGTCTAGTGACTAACTGCATTTTTTCGTTTCTTTTTAAAACACAGAAAAGGCTTTTTTACCTTGCTGACAGTTTCGTCTGCTGACTGCAAAACTTCATTAGAGCTGGGACGTTGATGGTGGCATCACTAAACGGGAAGGAAGTGACACCACCATCAGCGTCACAGCTGTGAGTAAGTTTTGCAGTCAGCAGACAAAACTGTCAGCAAGGTAAAAAAGCCTTTTCTGTGTTTTAAAAAGAAACGAAAAATGCAGTTAAAAACAACACTTGTACATTTGTCACTGAAAATTTTAAGATGTATGGTTTAGTCACCACCAAAATTAACTACTGCACACATTTCTGTGCAACCGGTTTAACAAAATCATGTTATACTCACATCTCCATCTTAAAGTGATAGTTCACATTTTTTGACATGAAGTTGTATAGCTTCCTCACCACCAACATAGTGCATTAATTTACATCTCAAAAATAAATCTGCATGAATTTCCAACTTGATATTACGTGGGATATCAATTGATATTACACTCTTTGCATTGAAATCGATGCAAAACTTGCTCTGACTCCCCTCCTCCTCTAGATCCGCTGCTAGGAAAGTCACACAGCTTTATTTTTGAGATGTAAATTAATCATGCTTTCAATGGCAAATTGTTATGTGAGGCTGAAGTGCAGATACTGTACTCCAAACTAGCCGGGACTATGTTCTGGAATCACTTCTCCGGGGCAAGTCTCTGGCCAGGAGAGGGAAGGGGAAGATGTGTTAGTGTTAATGCACTATGTTGGTGGTGATGATGCTATACAACTTCATGTCAAAAAATGTGAACTATCCCTTTAAAGTCTTAAAAGTGAAAGGTTTTATGAGGATAACAAACTGAACTGAACCTTTAATACATGTTGACTTTCATTTCAGTTTTTTTCTTCAAGTCAGTCACACTGCAGCTGATGCAAACAGACGATACACTATAAAACAGTATCAGAGTTGAATGTTGGATTGAAGAACAGACTATTGAATACACAATACAGAAACCACAATAAACAACAAACTGAATTTACCATGGTGACATTACTTAACCTCCATTTCACCTGACCCAAACAAAGAAACAAACAAACAAAAAAAACACCACAAATTATTTAAAGACCAAAAGTGATTGGTTCATCCCAAGCAGTTGCTTCACTTGAGAAGTGCATTTTTCAGGGAATGGACCCTGGCAGAGCATGAGTCGATCCCAAGTCCCATGAAAAGACGCTGAATTACTTCAAAAGTGTATTTCATGTCTTTGGGATAGTTGAGGTTCAGCACATACATCAGTCCCATCAGTGTCATGAAAGCATTAGGTAGGTCACGTAGGTGACGAATCACAATGTTTGCCTCAAGCACAATGGCAACATCAACAAAAAATGATGGTAGTGGTTCACTGACATCTTCTAAAACAAGGATTCCTACCACTATTCCCTTGATGAGATCATCTTCAGCATCAGTTGGCTTAATGGAAAAAAAAGAACATAATACAACTTTAGGAATAGAAAAACAACTTAGAATAATTGTTCTGCAGATTATTTTGTACTGTTAACCCTTATACATCATTAGGGACATTATTGTAATTTTGGGCAATAGAGGAAGTATTGTTTTTCCCATCTTGCTGTTAGGGGTGCAGCAGGCCATCATTGATCAGTGAGCCAAATGGATCTCTCTCTTTGGTTTGGCATGCATGTGGTCCTTTGGATCGGTCACGTGGAGGGAGGAGGTGCTACACAGCACAGCAATAGCATTATTAGTATAATAATAATAATAAATATTATTATTATTCATGATCCATTTACCGTATTTTCCGCACTATAAGGTGCACTTAAAAACCTTTGATCTTCCCCTGAACCGGAAGTGCGCCTTTTATGCGGACGTGAGTGAGGCCAGCCACATCTTTTTTTTTTAAATAAATCTTTATTACTATCAATATCAAATAGTACCGTACAGTAATTTAAAGGCCCCGTGTGTGAAATTCACAGAAATCATAGTAAAAAGATCCGACTCTTTAGCACCACGCAGTTTAGAGTCGGTATTGCAGCTATTGGAGCCCCCGAGGATCAAAAAGGGTTTTTTTAATCATTATTTAAAACTTTATTAACAAATATAACAAATACAATACAAAATCGTGTTGCTGTAAACGGCAGCATGTCATCATCTAATTCCAGCTTTCAAGTCAGCGAACAGGTTAGTTGTTTTCATCTAACTTATTTTATTAATTTAATCTAAATAGGTTTTGAATAAGAAAAACTTTTTAATGTCAGTTATGTTTGCTAATAGCAAACGGCAGCTAGTTAGTGATGACTTCTGACTACAAAAAATGACAATATTTTGTTCATTTTATTTGAGAAATGTTATATTTCTATTTGCCATTTTGGAAATATACAAGGTAGTGTAGTCTGTAATTGTTTTCTCTCCGTAAACAGAGTCAGATATCATCCGATGGTTCATCAGTGAAGACAGACAGAGGACGAGGGAGAGGAAGAGGGCGAGGAAGAGGGAGAGGAAGAGGGAGAGGACAGACGTGTGCCAGCGCACAGAGAGGCAGAGGTGTTAGATATGCGACAGAAGCAGGGCAAGCATCCCAAGATGAAGGAGCCGAATTTGCTCAAACCAGCCGCAACGTTCCACGCACAAGAGGAAGAGGCAGAGCTGCAATAAAGTCTAGAAGATCGGCGCTTTCAAGCGCTTTCAAACTATCCCGTTTCTCAAGTTTGCTTGTAGAATATGTGTGATCCTCCATCGCTAGAAGTACGGTGTGGCTAGTTTCTTCTTCTTCTTAGTTACTTTGTCAGACTGCATGCTTACAAGGCGCACTTCTGCCCCCTGCTGTTTCTTTGAGGTTACATCATTTAAAAACGCAAACATCAAATGCGAAGCTTAATATGTTGTATGTCCCTAAAAGGTCACTGTATTTTAAGATGGCGCATGCCATATGGAGCACCGGTCTGCTTCTTTTGTCTAAAATATTAAAATATAAAGCTAATAATAATGCTTAGAATAAATGCTTGTTTGAATTATCATTAAAAAAAAAACAAATTTGAGAATGTGATACAAGAAATTTGATAACTTATAAGATGAAATATCACACATTGGGCCTTTAAGGCCAGCCACATCTGCGTCTGCAGGAAAACGAAGAGCCGGCCCATAGCACCGCCCACCCTCACCAAATAAGGTGTGGCACTGCTCCACGCAGTTATACCGGTTACTATGGCACCAACAAAGAGACACGCTTATGAGGCAGAGTTCAAGCTCAAAGCCATCGCTCACGCCGTTGAGCATGGAAACAGAGCAGCAGCGAGAGAATATAACATTAACGAGTCGATGGTCCGCAAGTGTAGAAAGATGGAAGACCAGCTGCTGCTGAAACACCACAGAAGCCCCCCCCCCCCCCCCCCCCCCCCCAAAAAAAAGGAAAACAAAAACTCTTCGGATTTACACGATTCACGTGAACACACCATTTGGCTTTAAAAATGGCGATTTTCGCCAAAAAGCTACAAGTTTGCACGTATGTATTAGACAATTTTATGATCATTAAAATTTTCAAGTTTGTGAGGTTGTGCCGGCAGTTGGGTTTGTGCCGTAAAGCCGTTCCGCGTTATAATTTCTGTTGTAAAGTACTCCACAAAGACATAAATAGCTGTGTCGCAACCGCAGATAGGACTGGCGCCTCGGTGCTTCTGGGATGCGTCGCAGCACTCCCTGTGTGCCCACGTCCATTAATTATAATGGGTTCTATTTAAAATCACAGTGTGGGCGCGACGCACTACGGCACGTCCGCCTCCAGTGTGCCCCACGCTTTAGGCTCCCAATTCACATAACACACCAGCATGTGAATGTGTGTGTGTGAATGGGTGGTTGACTGATTGCGTTGCTTGGGGGGAGGGGTGGTTGTAGAACCCTAGAAAGTGCTATACAAATACAAGTCATTTACCATTTACCAATTATGATCAGAAAAAAATTGACATGTTCCTATTAAATATGTATTCATGTATGCATTTAAATCACAAATGTTTCTTACCTCACATATCTTGAAGAGTGTGAAAGGATTTTCTTTCATGTACCATGGCAGGCCCAGCAACACAGCAGTCCTTTTTCTTAGGTTTGATGGCTGTGAAAAAGAAAGATATTTATATTTGTATTACTTCTTTATTTCAACTAGTATCTGAATGCAGTTTAAAAGTTTCCTCTTATTCAAATGAAACAATTTCACTTTAGTGCTGCCACGATTAGTCAACGCGCCACAACGACAAACAAAATGGTCAACAATAAATTTAATAGTACACACGTCGCTTTTTCTATGAGCATTTTTTAAATCTCGCCTGCTCTAGGCACATACGCAGTAGTCATCATCTGGGTCAGCCCATACTTGCCAACACTCCCGATTTTCCTGGAAGTCTCCCGATTTTCAGTGCCCCTCCCGGAAATCTCCCGGGGCCGGGAGTTATTTACTGTAATATACTTATTACAGTTAGAAAAATAAAAGCGTTTCTCCTTTTCAACGGATGAGTATGTTACAAAGCCAAACACATGCACATCGTAGCAAGCTAACATGCTGACCGAGGCCTTTTTGAACATGTTGGCTTCCTGGTTCTAAAAGCTATACTTTTATTAATGACACGATTAGTCGACAAATCGTCAACAAAACTGGCGATTTGTCTACTATTAAAATAGTTGTTTGTGGCAGCCCTGTTTCTCTTTAAAAAAAACTTAAGAATTAGGACTATGTTCCGTGTCAATAAAATTTAACTTACATCGTTGTCGAGACTCTCCAGCAAAGACATCAACTCCTTGTTTCCCTCAAAACGCTTTGACCTATACAGCAGAAGCAGTTTCTGGAAATTGCCATCTAGGCCCTCATAGAAAGAATTGATGTCCACTGACATCAAACGTGTGAATTCCTTGACAATCTTTAGGGAGATGACAAATAAAAAAAAATGTAAAAGGGTTATAAAATACATTTTAAAATGGTAACTATATATACATTTAGATAGCAATAACCTAAAACACACCTGTCTTTCAGTAAAAAGGGCAGACCATCTGGCTTTCATTTCCGCTACAGGTGGCTCTTCTTCTACTATCTCCTTTCTTCTCAGAGCAAATGTGGCATTCATGCCACTGTCAATGAAATCCAAGTTTGGCTTTGCTTTCGCCATTTCTTGGGAAAGCATCATTCGCTCCTCATCCAGTTTTTTTATATCTCTCCCTTGGGGAAGGTCTGGTAGAAAGTTTGTTTCCGACCTTCTGGTTTTTTTTTACTTTGTTTCTTCTTCCTCGTGTATCCCCTGAACCTCTCTTATCAGAGTTTATCTTCAGTTCCTGACAGCCAGCATCTCTTAGCTTCTGCCTGTAATTGCCCATCTTAAATTTTAGACTTATTTTCCATCCATACCATCCTGATGTGGAACCTGGTTCTTTGAGGCAAGGGTGTTTTTCAACAAGGCTGTGGGCTGCTTTTTCAAAGTCTTCATTTGCAGGGTATGCCTTAAACGAAAACATTGTTTCTGCCATCTTATCCAGGATTTCAGACTTCATATCTTTTGAAAGAGTTAAAAGTTTTCCATGGGATTCAAAATTTCATTTCCCTGCCTAAGCCTAAGTTCTACATCAAATGAAAAGGTGGGAACTGGAAAAACTGTTGGCCAATGCTGAGAACGTCCTGAAAAAGAAACTGATTGGCTGCTACTTGTGGATGTGGAGGAGGAAGCTGACAATGTTAAATCAGAACTACAAGAGTCCAAATATGGCTCAGCGGAATCAGGGCAAAAGATGGCTTTCAGTGTTGCCTTGTCCTTTGAAAGATCATCAACACATGTCAGGTTACAAAAGTCTTTAAAGTCTGTGTCTTCATATTGAAGGTCAAAACACTGGTTCAGCTGCAGTTTGTTTTTTACATCCAGCTTAAGGTCTTCAACTGATTTAGGAACAGAATCCAGTCTTATCTTTCTGATGTCCTGAGGTGAAAGTATGACACGCAGCAGCATCTCTTTTGAGGCACCACCTTTGTTTTCTGTGAAGTATGCAAAAACACAAAAATTATTTAATGACAAGCTTTTGCTTTCTAAAATGTAGAGAAAGAAATCCTGGAAATTTTATTGCAGGGTACAATAATTTGTAAGTGATTTTTAAATGAAAACTAAATTATTCAAAAAGAAAAGGTCACAAATCTAACAAAGCAGCAGCACAGCGATGAGAACTTTCAAATAAGCTAGAAACATACACAAGCACATTCAATGTAGAAAAATAAAATCTGAAAATATTCCAGAAGGGTAGGGCTGCTCAATTTTTTATCTCAATTATAGGGATGTAACGATGCTCCGAAAATCAATTTGAAATCCGTGAAAAGTAGTTTAAATATCCATCGTTGTAGAAAAAAAGGAAAACTGATTTACAACAACCACATATATTACATTTATTATTATTATTATTATTATTTATTATAAAGTGTGGGTAAGAATACTTTTGTAAGGCACTTAAGCCATGCAACACTGACTTGCCCAAACTAAACATACAAAGCAGTTCAATTCTACCTTAATGAAGTAGGAAGGCTTTTGGTGTCACAATCACTTTTCCTGCTCGTGTGTATGGATACAAAGGTTGAAATCCATTTAGTTCATGTGGTTCTACAATCTGAAGCACAGAAGGCTGCTTTTCCACAAGCTCATAGCTCTGCAGGTGCTCCAAGTACCACACGTGATATGGTGCAATGATGAATGACACTTTCCCATCTATTTATCGCAATTTTCAACAACTTCCCAAAGTCTGGTAATCCACTTGTGTGCCCCTTGGACAAAAACATTCCCTCAGAATACTTTGTGCCTTTTACAGAAGCATGGGTTGCTAGAGAAACAAATGTAATATCTCCATATTTCAAAATTAATGCCTGTTTCATATTGTCTTTCAGAGTTTTAGGGGAAACAAGTGAACAACGTTGAACTTCCAGATCAGGTTTAAAAAGACTAGGCAGATTGAGATAGTAGGCTAATGTGAGTTGCTGTTTTGTTGCCAAAGTTAGCAAAATGTTTTTGAAATTGTGAGAGGTATGGATAACCCTTTTAAAAAAAAACTGTGTTTTGCCTCAAACCTAATGGTCCAAAAATCCACAACAGGCCCAAATCTTCTAATTAGGTCTGGGTAATGTTCTAAGTAATGGTGTTTTGGCAAGAGGTGAAAATCTGGAAATACCTCTTTCAACAGACACCTGTGATCTGAAATTTTACACCCCAGGTATGACAATGACTCTTCTGAAAAGTAACAGCTAGCCAAAAGTTCCACTATTTCTTTCAAATCCAGAATAATTTGCCAGGTTTGTCATTTTCAGGTATAAGATGACCAATCATTTATGGAAGCAGCCGTAAAAGCATCCAGTTTTCATGACAGTTTCCACTGATGGAATTTTTCTGAGCAAAAGATTGTGATATTGGTTTTGGTCTATTTATTTTATCTGTAAACTTGAATGGGAAAGATTCAATGATGGAATTCAAATGATCTAATGTAAAGTACTGCTTTGATATAAGATTTTTCAGACACAAGCCTAATTCTTTAGGAAGAATACCTTCAAAAACATCATGCATAAAATCAGGAGGAAATCCTTGGATGGAGTGAAAATATGAAAGTAGGTTGAGAACACAGTCTCTTTTTACTCCATTAACTACATCTAACTGCTGACTTTTCAACTTCTGTAAAACACTTTCGTAGGTCTCAACTGTTCGCAGAGGGAACACTCTGTCCTTGACCTCAAATGTGTCAATATCTTGCCGGCTAGCTAAGCAAAACCGGCAAAATTTGTCAACATTAAAACTTTCTTGGAAACCAGCTAAAGAGTGAGACCCTAAGTTGTCTGCTGACACATAAAGCACAGTTCCTCTTATAGTTGTTCCCAGTTTCTGAATGTACACACTGAAAATATATGTAACTCTCATATAAGCTCTTTTATTATTCATTGTTATATGATACTTTTTTCATTATGGAATCATGTTATAATATCAAAGGCCTCTCTGTGCGTCTCTCCTGCATGAGCTCTAAACAGCTGCAGGAACTCCAAAAGGGAGTGAAAGTGTTCCTTCCTTCAGTTCCTCAATACAAGAACAACTGTCTTTGTTAGCAAAGGATGTTGCAGGATGTGTCCTGGTCATCTCAAGGTTGCATGTCCTTGGGATGAATTGGTCTTTCATTAACAAGGCTATTAGCTGACGTGCATCTGCAGGTGCAGATGGCAGAATCACGTGTGTGTATGGCAAACTGCGTATGTTACATTCCTGTGCTTGTCAATAAAAATCAGCCGTTTCAGCAGAACGGAGAGAGTCTGTCCGAAGCAACTGACAGGAGCAGATCGCGGGACCTGCTGAATGTTGCAAAGGCTCTCCCCCTCATGAGCGGTGAAAACAGTGACTGGACTTCTGATCATTTGTCTCCTCATTCTGCCAACTCAAAAGGTGTTTAACTCCATCTTCTCCGTACCCGTGCTTGGTCTAACAGCAGAAAGACCAACAAATTTGGCGTCACGAACAGGATTTTTTCTTTTTGAAGAAAAAGGAGTTTTTGGAGGACAATTTGACCAACCGACCCAGTGAACGATCTTGGCACAGAACACCGCGGTGGAAAACAAGGTGAGCAGAACCTTATTTCTAAAAACTGCTCAGTGGATTTATCCAAAGCCTTTGTGTCCAGAATCATAGTAGCTGTGGTCCTAAAATAATAGTTGGAGAAGAAAGTGGAGACAAGTGCAGAAAAATAAGAGATTTTATGTAATGGTTTAATGGTAAAATAAGATAAGGATTTTACAATGGTTTAATGATAAATGAGATAAGGAAATAGTACAGAAGAGGGATGGAGGCCCAGGGTTATTAGAAGAGCCCTAAAGTTCCATTTTCCAGGTCGTGGCTGACCACACTATTTGCTGACGAGCGAATAGAAAATATAACGAGGTTATATTAAGCTAGGGTAGGGCCTTAGGGGTGGGAACCCTAAAATACTGCAGGTCAGGGACCTGGTTCGGGTTAAGGCCCTGGGAGGCTAAAGAGAGCTCCCTAAATTTTGAAGCACAGGTCAAGGACCTGGTTTAGGTTAAGGCCCTGGGAGGCTAAAGAGAGCTCCCTAAATTTTAAAGTACAGGTCGAGGACCTGGTATGGGTTAAGGGCCTGGGAGGCTAAAGAGAGCTCCCTAAATTTTAAAGTACAGGTCGAGGACCTGGTATGGGTTAAGGGCCTGGGAGGCTAAAGAGAGCTCCCTAAATTCGAAAGGTCGAGGACCTTTGCATGAGATGAGAAAAATGTTCTAAGGTAACTGTTTTTGCATAAAATGAGCAATGTTTAAAATATGACAAGCAGCCCAGTTGAAGCCACGAGAAATAAGGTTTTATTGAGAAAGTCAGCAGAAAAGGCGATGAAGGAAAAAGGGGTAGATGTTAACAGTAGAGGTAACTGGAGCAAGATTTGGGAAGTGAAGGCTGCAGAATCGAGAGAAAAAGGCACAGCTGTAGACAAGCTTCCTGTGTGTGTAAGCTGAGTTCAGCCTGTGTGTGTGAGGCGCAGCAAGAGGCTGCTTACGGCTCTGGATTGAAAGTGCAGCACTAGGAGAGTGCAGAATGCAGAGCCGAGTTTTGGGAGCTCCGTGTGTGTGTGTGAACAGCGCTGGATGGTGTGTGTGAAGGCCTGATGCGGTACCAGAAAATAAATAAATAAGATAAATAAGAGCTTTAAAAAGTTGCAACTCTTATATGTAAATTACACTGCAGTGCTAAAATTAATGTTTGGAGCTACGCAAAATTCAAATTCTGCAACCCTGTTCTGATCAGTCTTTGAACAGAACACCATAAGTTAATAAATAAAAGGTTTTTAAAGTAACATATGTATATGTATGTGTGTATGTATGTATATGTGTATACATATATATACATATGTAGTGTACAAGCGTGATAATCATTTGTGTGCGGGGCAGCATGTGAGTGACCCCGATCTGGGGGTTAAGTGACCTGGAGATGAAAAAAGGGAAAAAACCAACAAGAAACGCAAGTAAGGTTGTAAATGACAGCTTTACTTTAGAAATATAGTCAGATAGCTGCTAAACAGTAAAATCAAAACAGATCTGCAGAAAATAAATATATAAACTATTCCTCAGAGCGCTCTCAAAAAATTGCAATTGGATTTGCTCTAATGTTACATAAGGCCTGCTTGAAAGCATAGTAAGCATTAAATTCTGAAAATAACCAGTGCAGTGTTAAATAAATTCTGTGCTTAAAATATTATATATATATATAGAGAGAGAGAGAGAGAGAGAGAATAAATAAGTGACGGACTGACTTACTTAAAAAAAAAAAAAGGACTGTGACAAACAAAGAATGTCTCTGTGCCTTGTGAATGAGTGAATGCGTGTCTTCTTGCATGAGAAGTAAATGCTGCTTTCGCTGGATCTTCTCCTGAATGACTCAGTTTTTAATAGAGGGAGCAGCTGCTTGAGAAACAGGGTGCGGTCCATGTTTTTGCTAGACGGTTATTTAGTTCAAGAGACTGTGGAAACAATAGAAAAAGAATTTATCGTTAGTGTGATGACAAGTAAATCCTTTAAAATACAAAAGTTGTATGGTTGTGGTTATAAAGGAAGTATTTTGTCTGATTATGGGCCGTGGAGTCAGCTGGACTCCCTCGCTCTCACTGTTTTTCTGTGTAACATGCAGTTTTAAGCAATTTGTGACTTTAGAAAGGATATTTTTCGGTGTTTTGGACGTACCTTAAGGCTTCTGGTTAGGGTATTCAGGAGATCCTTCCTCTCGGACAGATCTAGTGAGAATGACTGGAGTTTCAGCCTGGGGACCTGACTCCACCCACTTTTACACACAAGAATCCTGTAGTCTAAAAATAGCACAGGGTGCTGCGAAAAGCAGCTCTGAACTTCTCAGGATCATCTTTATGAAAAGCATAAAATTAACAAATAATCTGTCAGGAAATAAAATATTTGTTAAATCTTGCTATAAAACAAAATCCAATAATTGTCTTGCCTCAACTTTAAGAACCATTAACGTTAATGGCTGGATTTTGGGACGCTGAATAATGAAAAAACAGATAAACTAAGTATTATTTCCTGTAACCTGGCTAGAAACTGTACCAGGCTGTTTTGAGTTAAAAACTGGTAGTTATTTTCCTAAAATAAAAATAGATAAATAAAAAATGAAAGGAGGGATCTTGCATTTGGGATAGATTGTGCCTAATGTTTAAAACCTGTGTAGAACTGATTTGATGATTCAGAACAAATTGTGCATAGGAAGTAGTCTAGATTTACCTTTGGGTAAATAAAGTTGACTAATTATTAGAAACCATCGTTGATTTTGATTTGTAAAAAGAGAAAGTTCTGTCATTTCAACCCAATCAACATATTTAAGGAAAACGTTTGCTGTGCATTGTGGCGGGCATGAACTTTACTGGGTGGGCCTGTCACAACCAGCTGCAAAGAATGTTTGGGTCTGACTTCTATACAAAGAGAACCTGGAAGCCCTCACCAAAAGCTGTGACTTATAACATCAAGACGGGGAGCACTACAAGATGGACAAAGAGGCAGAAACTTATTTGCCCTGCTGCTGATGAAACAAAGTACAAAAGGGGGAGCATGTGTGCTAACATGTGAACTTTAATCAATGACGGTGGTCATCCTGGACTTACAAAGAGAGGCTCAAAAGAGACTGTTTCCTATGGTTACACCCAGTAAAAGAGTGCTTGCTGCAGTCAGGTAATGAACAAGGCTTTTTGGCAACAACCAGTTGAATTGATGAAATGTCAGAACTGTGGAAAATTTACTAAACTACTGTAGAACATAGTTAACTGAGAAAGTTAGCTTAAAAAAAAAAGATAATAATAATAACAATAAATAAATAAATAATAGGATTAGTAACCTGGATTTCAGCCCAACTCACCATTGGACGTCAATATAATCTTTATTGTCTTAGGATTCTCAGCTGCAGCGGACATGCAGTAAAGCCTTATTTTCTTTTCAAAACGGAATACATCAGCGTTATCACTTATTTTCATTGGTTAAGGAAACGGTGTCTATTTATAAGTCTAGGGGAACGCTTTAGGCTTCAACAGTTCTCTCCTTCAAGCAAACATGCGCAAATTTCCGGACAGTTTATAGTAACGTTCCATCCCATTCCATTCATTGCATAAAAATAAACATTAAATGAATAATTTGGCATTCAGCTGACTAAATGATTCATGGAACATCTCATCCGAGACAACAGTGTTGTTTCAGCTCCGTTGAGTTTCCCAACAGATCTAGCCAAACCTAGCTGATCCTATATTTTTCTATCAGCTGTAAGTTCTAACGTAGAAAATAATGTTACAAAAATATTGAATAATGGTACCCCTCATTCGATAAAAATTATGTTCACATTTTTATCTTGTGAAATCTTTAACATAATATTTTTAATTGGCCTTTTTGATGACAATTGGCTAAAAAGTCTTTAAGATTATCATCACGGGATGGCATGATAAATAAGTAAATAACATAAATAAATAAATAGATAAAAATAAGAGAGAAAAAGCAAAATTAATTAAATGAAACGTAATAGTAATAAAACATTAAATTGATCTAAAATCTGTCATTCAGTGCCACTGGAAAAAGGAAGAGGAAGAGGGGAGTATTTCTTAGCACAAATCACGTTATTGATTTAGCAATGCAGCTTAATTTCAGACGCTTTAAGGATGATACTAATTTGTGTTATAGATGGAGGAGTAGCACAGAAACACACTTCTAAATGAGGAGATAAGGAAAAACTGCTGATTACCAATACTATGCACAAACAAACCTGTAACTGCAGTCTCGTTATTTACAAATTAACCTTAAGTAGTGAATTAATTCTTAGGATTTCTTGTGCTAGTAAGGTTCTAAAAAAAAAAAGAAGAAAGAAGGTAAGAAAGACAGGTGGTTTAGGTAAGGGACATTGGAAAACCTGAAACTATTTTGTGAAATTGATAGTAAAGTGGTTGTCCTAATTTCTAATTGAAGAGATCACATCGCAACGTGAGTTTAGAACAGCAGTTATGGGAAGTTTTGTTGGATTAATTTGATCACACGCTTTAGGGCTTATTTTTTCTTTCCACTGATTTAGCGTTAGGTTAAGTATTTCACACTTTCGCTTCAGTCTGACATTTGCTTGGTGTGTGAGGGCACAGAGACGTGTATGGACCGTGTGTTTGACTGTGTTTGTCTTGTTTGTTTGTTTATTTATCTATATGGGCATGGCCGAGCCTTGAGAAACATCAACAAAGCCATTGGACTATTCTGAGTAAATTGACCAATTCAACTTCAGGATCCTGAAACAATTTGGCTATAACCTCTAATTGATGAAGGACATCTTAAGAATTCATTGTACAAGGCTTCCTCTCCAGTGTTTCCGGAACTGTTATAAAACCCATGCATGGTTGTATATTTTAGTTTGATCATTTATACTCATTGAATTATTGTTGTTTGCTTTATGTTTTAATTTCTTTGTAATTTTTTCCCTGTGACACAGGTGGAGATGCTGGTGGCAAAGTGGATCCCACTCATTTCTTTCTCCCACACACATTCTTACTCTCTCTCTCTCTCTCTGTGTATGTGCATGTGTATGTGTTTGTGTGTCTGTGTGTGTCCATGTCGTGATGTCACTGTACCTTTAATTGCGCTTGCTGTTCGTAACTGTATGTGTCTGATGTTGAAGGTATCAGAGGCTAGGGTCAGTAAGAGCTAGGACATTTTTGTGCATAACCTTTAATCCCTAGGCGATCGGTTCGGGGAACTTCTGGTCCGGCCAGAGTGTGAATCTTCCTACCAGCTATCTGCCGAGATCAATTGGACTGCACAAGCCGAGAAAGCCTTCATTGGACCACAACCACACACACGAAGATACTTCGCCTTCGGTGCCAGGCGTCTGGGTCCTGCTGAAGGTCACCAAAAGAAAGTGGACGGAACCGAGGTGGACCGGACCCTACAGGATCACAGAGAGGACGTCACACGCTGTCCGGCTGGACGGCAAAGGAGACTCCTGGTACCATTGGACCCAGTGTGCTGCAGCGGAGGAGCCACACCGTGCCCTGACCGAGGTCCAAGAGAACCTGTCACAGAGGGAGGAGCCTAACCTGGAAGAGAAGCAGTTGACATCTGCCTGACCTAAAAAAAAAAAAAAAAAAAAAAGGGACCCAAAAACCAGGAAGAGAAGTAGCTGACTACAGTAGCGTGCCAAGCTACCAATTCTGCGGGACGAGGTAGCATGCCAAGCTGCCACCACATCCAGCAGGACGAGAATCTTGATATCATCACCCCCTGCAGCTGCCTGGAGCCAGTGGAGGGACCTCAACAGGGGGAAGAAGTAACCACCATACGAACATTCTACAAGGGTTATATTTTACACCCTCATTTATTTTACAAGGATTGATCACCATTGCCATCTCTCCTCCACCTGCTGACCCAATTATCCAGATGCCCTTGTTACTAGCCAATCCTAACATCTATTTGGGAAGGGAACCCTCTGATGATAGTGATGACTCTCATGATGAAGAAGATGATGTTGGAGTGTGAGAATGTTCAGTGATTTATGTAACAATCCCTTCACCTGTTCATTTCTATGAGTTTTTTGATTGTGTTGTTTTTATTTTTTTGATCATTGATGTCCTAGGCATGCCCACTCTGTGCCAAAAGGCGTTCGCCCCAAAATGGGGGGACATGGGGGAATTTTCCCTATTAACGTACGACAATTAGGGTTTTTCGCCCTCATACGGTGAGCATGCGATCCATTCATGTTGTAACATGTTCAGTTAAAAATATGATCATGTTTTTTGTATTACTTTACTGCTGGAAATATGAGAAGCTGTAATCTGATTGATTGTTTGTATTTGTATTTTAAAACTTTGCTTATTGGATTCTTTTTGATGGAATTTGGTGTTATTGTTTTGATTTCTTATATCTTTATTGAACTCTTAAAAGAGTTCAAAAGGGGGATTGAAAATATATGTAACTCTCATATAAGCTCTTTTATTATTCATTGTTATATGATACTTTTTTCATTATGGAATCATGTTATAATATCAAAGGCCTCTCTGTGCTTCTCTCCTGCATGAGCTCTAAACAGCTGCAGGAACTCCAAAAGGGAGTGAAAGTGTTCCTTCCTTCAGTTCCTCAATACAAGAACAACTGTCTTTGTTAGCAAAGGATGTTGCAGGATGTGTCCTGGTCATCTCAAGGTTGCATGTCCTTGGGATGAATTGGTCTTTCATTAACAAGGCTATTAGCTGACGTGCATCTGCAGGTGCAGATGGCAGAATCACGTGTGTGTATGGCAAACTGCGTATGTTACATTCCTGTGCTTGTCAATAAAAATCAGCCGTTTCAGCAGAACGGAGAGAGTCTGTCCGAAGCAACTGACAGGAGCAGATCGCGGGACCTGCTGAATGTTGCAAAGGCTCTCCCCCTCATGAGCGGTGAAAACAGTGACTGGACTTCTGATCATTTGTCTCCTCATTCTGCCAACTCAAAAGGTGTTTAACTCCATCTTCTCCGTACCCGTGCTTGGTCTAACAGCAGAAAGACCAACAACACCTTGTTGTTCAAGTATTTGCAAGTCTTTAATCAGTGGTTGTAGAACTGCATCATATCCATGTTTTTTAACATCACTACTGTGACACAGACAAGCAAGATAGATTGACTGCACAGATGACCTGCAATCCAAAGGCAAATTCGACAAGACCCAGTATACAGCGCAGACTTTGTGGATTTTTTTGGATGTCCCTAGTGAGTTACAGGTTTCAAACTCATCTATATAAAGCCCCAGAGCAATTCGTAGATCTTTAGATGTAAAGAAAGTATTGTCTTTGTAATATGAACTGTCCCTGTATGTTTTATACTGGCAGTAGTGGCCCTTGGTTCTGCTGTGCTCAGCTTCAATAATTTTATCTAACACATCATTACGATTTAGTAATTCAGACAGCACTTTTAAAATTGGAATATATGCAAATTTACGATGCAAATGGGCATCTAAAATATATTCTACTGCCTCAATTACTTTAAAATGGGTCTTGTAGTATGTTGTTCTTTTGTAATCGGAGCAAAAAGGGCCGTTCCTTGACAGAAAGCTTAAAGGGTTAGCTTTTTTAACAATCTCTGTTATAGCTGCAGTGACAGAACTATTAACAACACAGTTATGTTTGGTTATAACATTTTCAATAAGTTTTGGGGTGAACTCTTCTAAAACTAAATTTAAATTTGTTAGCTCATTTATTATTTCCTGAGTAGTTGCCTTTGAAACATGTAAAATTGTTTGCATACGCAGTAGGAGGGAGGCAAATTGGTGCTGAAGTAAATCACTTAGATCCTGATCATTTAATGGCTCTTCAGTTGTTAACGCATGAGAATCTGACTCTATCTGTAATTCATTTTGAAAGCCCACATTCACCAAAGCGCAATTCCTATGCAAGTTTGAACGAAATTTTTCTACAGAACACTGTTGATGCTTCTTACATTTATGCGCACGAAAAGTGCTATACACATTTGACTGAAAATCACAGTCTATGAAAGGGCATTTCACAGTTTCTTTGTGGTTTAAGTGTTTTTTTAAATGTGCAAAATATTCTGTAATTGTGCAAGTCTCTGAAAAGCAAAGTTCACAAATCAAATTTAAAGTAGCTGGATTTTCAGAGGAAGAACAGCTGTGATCTCTAGCTAAATGTTTCCTAAGGGAAGATTCAGTCCTGAAGGAGCACACACAGTCTGCATAAAGACATGGAAGAGGAAAATGTCTTGCCTGAGTACAATGCTTCAATTTATAATGGGTGATTAATGTGCGACGGTTTGGTGAGGAGAAACTACAGCACTTGCAGAACCATCTCATGAAGACCAACACCCAGAAACAGCCAAAATGAGTGGTGAAACCTGAAATAGACAAAATAATAAAAGGGAATCATCAATAATGAACAAACCTAGGAGTTAAAACAGTATTAAATGTTATATAGGTTCTAGCATTTGCATGCAACCACTAACTTCAGTAAACATACACATAACCATGCATGTAAGAGAAGGCAGACCTGATTATTAATTAAGTTAAATGATTCAGTTGCTTTGGGATGGGGAATTATGTGGCTACCATGACTGGGTCAGCCTCTAAAAATGTTCTAGTAAATTATTTTACATTATTCACATGCTCAACAAAAATAAAAATATAACCTGAGATGCACAATACAGGCAATCATAAGTGTAAGCTTTATAATATTCTTTGCAACAAGAATAAAGTGCTCAGTTAATGTTCTTGTGTTTAAATATTTGTACTGGTGTTTAGTTCTTTTCATATTATCTCTTTCTCTCACTCACACACAGACGCGCGCGCGGACACAAACACGAGCCATCCTTCCTTCTCTGCAGCTCAGCAGTGCTCAGTGGTCTTCAACAAGCCCAAGAAAAAATAACTACACCCATGCGCGCGTGCCGCTTCTTAACGGTACACCATGGAGAAATATGTCCGGTACACGGTGTCTAGTTTGAGGTGCGAGTTCATAATCCCATCCTCTATTGTGCGGTCAGCTACACCGAACCGGACTCAGCCCGCTCCAAGTATGGCATATCAAACCCTAACCATCTCGGATGGAGAGGGAAAGGGTCAGCAGGTGAGCGGGATGAGAAAAGGGGTTACTCAAGCGGGAGAGTGTCAGCTAGCTTAACCGCACTGAGAGCGGGAAACCACAGGCGAACGAGTGAGAGGAGAAAATGGGTTTTTAATGCTGTAAAACTCAAAGTTTTACATTTTCCCCCGAAATTTTCATAAAATCGATCGGACGAACGGGCAGACAATACCAACTTTTTTACCGGGTGGGGTGGTGGGAGTATATGTGCTCATAAACTAGCTAGTTCAACAAAATTAAACAGAAATATAGCATAAAATATTGAATTAAAATGACGAAATAGTAGAGTTAAAAACAAACATCCTAGTTACCGAATGTTAAGCCGAAATAAATCATTAAAAGATTAAAAGTATTGAATTAAAATATACTCACTCAGAATCTGAGGGACCAAGTCCAAGCGAGAAAGAAAATGGTGGTGACTTGTTCTGGAAATTTACCGAAGATTGTACCATGTGACTTTTACGTCACAATGTGGCGCATGCGTATTCTGTACAGATCGCCTACAACCAGTTATCCCAAGTAAACAGAACTTAATATTTGGAGTTTTTCTCTGTCTTTTTAAGTTGAAGTTCTTCTAACATATTTTCATCAGTTAAATGAGGTCATGTGTACAGTTAACTTGATTACATCAGCCCAAATGACTAAAACACTTTATCATTTATTACAGTGTGGGAGTAAAACACATTGCGGGTGGTCAGAAATTCAAAACAAGCTGGCGGGAGAGCGATGAAAACAGTATAGTGCAGTGGTAAATTATGCATCTATCACTCCTGTGAGATTTGACACAAACAATACAGTTTATCAGATCTTAACTTATTTAATTATCTAGCATGTTATTGTATGGCTGTTGTACCTTTCATTTGGTAATTGATTGTTTTGGCCCCTATAAAAATGTGTCATATGAGAGTGTTTGTGCTTGAATTACATAGATCATGTACCTGAAGGTAGCTGACAACAACCGGGCAGACACCCACCTTGCCTCTTCAGTGAAGCTGTGAATGAGCATGGCTTTCCTCTGAGGTGTTCATGTTATTCCCAACTTTACCCTCTGTTACCCTGTTACAAATCTGCTTTTGCCTAAAGTGTGTTATTGACCAAAGATAACATGCCATTTGAGGTCATATAGTGACATTTATGGGGGGGGTGAACATTTCCCTCTTTCAAAAAAAATTTCCCCAGCAGAGGGTTAATAATGCCACATTGTTTACTCACTTAGTAGCAAGGTACATAAGGACATTTCTGTGAAACTGAAATTGATGTAGATTGTTATAGATGTGCATTAAAATGTTTGAAGCAAGATTCTAATGTTTGTTTGTTTTTTCAGGGTGAGAGGAGATTGTGGCAGAGAAAATGTAGGTGTTGCAGAATTAATGTTCTCAGTTGGTGGAACTGACACCAACAGCTTCATTGCAGGAAAAAGTGTACACAATCAACTGTGAGTTTAACCTAATTTGGAAGCTCTCTGTGTGTGTGTGTGTGTGTGTGTGTGTGTGTGTGCGCGCGTGCGCTCGTGCCTGTGCCTGTTGACCTGCCCTGGGTGTACCCTTCGTCTCACACTGTGACTGCTGGAGATAGGCACCAGTCCCCCTTCAACCATTCAAAAGATAACTCAAGTTGAAAATGGATGTATGGACATGTAAATGTGTGTGTATATTATAATTTTCTTTTATTTAATCCCCCTCCAAATCCAGGATTGAGCGCCTCTGGCGTGATGTCTTCATGAGTGTTACTGGTTTATATTACAACATCCTGCACTCTCTGGAAGACCAAGACTTGCTCGACATCAGTAACATCCTTCACCTGTTTTGTTGCCACTATATTTTCTTGTCTCGCATCCAGGCTAGCCTGGATGTCTTTAGAGATGCGTGGGACAACCATCCAATCAGGACAGAGGAAAACATGACACCAAATCAGCTGTGGCATTATTATAATAAATATTGTGTTTGACAAGTTTTTTGTGCTGCCAAATATCTCATTTAGATTCCAGTTTTGATATTTTAATGGATATTTATAAATTACATTGATTATCACATTTTTGTTGCATGCTTAACTAGCTCTATTGTGATGAATTAAACTAGCACCTCACTGTTAAAAGCTCGTTTTAATTTCAAGCATGTTTAAGTATTTATGGACATGAACAAAAACAGGAAATATATAAATTGAGATTTATTTAATTAATATAACAAATAAGGGGGAAAGAGTCATTGAAAGGCACATTCTTCTGGAAGCTCCTGATCCTGACGACACCAGACCAGCTGCAGACACCAGAGGACTTAGAACCGAGAGAGCAGCTGTTATTAGTAAATAAATAAAGAAATCAGGGCAGTTTTAGTGGGCTGAACACATTACAGAATAATTTTCTCATGGGGTATTTTCATAACTTTATATGCAGCAGACTGTAACTTGAGCCCAGGGCTACCGGAGAGCTGCTATCCAGCACGTTTCAGTGGATTTTCCTGCTTTAACAGGTTAGATTAGCTGTTAAGCAGCTCAGCTATTTGTTGCTGATTAAAACCAGGTGTGCTGAAGCAGATAAACCTCTAAAACATGCTGAATACTAGCTTTTTAGGGCCGTGGAGCCAAACACTGCAGCTAATCCAATGCTATGGCTAAATGCTACTTACCGTTCAGAGGTGGTTCTGTTGGGTCGGTTCTGGGAGTTTCAGGCAACTCACAAGCTCAAAACAATAAGACTCAGGTCCGCTTGTCCCCTCCAAATAGACTTGGTCCCTTTCTTCTCGAGTGTCTGGGTAAGGAGGGGGAGAAACGTCCTCCACTTCTAATAACTGCTCAGAGTGAAGGGAGCTAGCTTCGTCTAGTTAGCCATCGTCTTCGTCACTGCTGCGGCTCCGCCCTCTCGGTCCTCCAGGCAACGCCTACTAATATTGCATTTTTTAAAATTGATACGTGGGTGGAGAAGGACTCCGAGGCTCAATTGACCCGCTCTTTAAATTGCAACTGGACACACATACCCACATACAGTTTGTTCATTTGTTCTCAGAATGAGAATAATGTCTTATAGAGTTAAAAAGTTATTTTTTTCTTGATGTCACTGAAGGCTGTGTTAGAAATATATGCAGCTCATTAAAAGGAAAAGTAACTGATGTAACCAAAAGCCTGAACACAGGAGAATAGAGACACCTGCCAAGATAAAGCGCTGGAGCTTTTGCTCCTTTTCAGAGTCACTCCCATGGACACTCCTCTGCAGACAATGTTTAATATGAGCTTCAAGAGGTCTCTGCCCCTAACGGGGTTTGCTTTCACATAGTAAAAATGCATAATTTTTCTGAATAAGATTATTAAGAGGCCACCCATAGGGTGGAACTTTGGTTATGTATTGTAACCCCAGATTCTATGAGTATAGCGTAGCCCTTTGAGCAATTGCCTATTGGATTAATTCCATCCCCTTAACTGCGCAGATTAGACCAGCGGTGATCGGCGAGCAGTGCATGCCGGTTAGATTTGTTGTGTCCGACTTGACGCCGACTTGCTCTGACGTCATGCATACGTAGGCAACGATAACCTTGTGAGATCAAGGCGGCTGCAGATTTTGGAGCAAGGCGCTGCAGTTGCTCTCCCTCGGCTGCAAAACCTAGAGGATGACGGGAAACGCCTGGCTCTCACCTGATCTAAGATCTGATTGGTTCATATTTTGATCCAAACATGGTAGAACATGAAATGTTAGTTGAGCCCTTTTCAGACAGACATTCTGGAACATTTGCGGACAATTCAATCCGGTTTTTAACCGGAACTGTGTTTACAGACACACCACTTTTGTACCGGAACTTGTCCTTTCGGCTGCGTTCACACAGCAGGGAAAAGTTCCAGATGTCTGACGGTGGCAGGGGCGGGGGGGGCGGGGGAGAATCGGACTCATGTTAAGAAGAAGAAGAAGAAGAAGAAAATATCATTTCTATAGCACCTCTCAAGATAAAAATCATGAGGCGCTTAAGCATAATTCTGCGCACACGAAGACGCATAAGAGACCTGGATGATGAAGCTCAATGGTTAAAGGAATCACTGAAGCGGTGTGAAGCGCTCCGTCACGCGTCTAGACGGTACCGTAGGAGGCGAGCTGCCGTGGTTCGCCGCATGCTGCAGCAGCGGGCTATCTAGGTGCGCACAGCGTCCCCCGGTCCCCTCCTCCTCCCCCTCCCTCTTGTCCGGAACTTTACCTCACCAGTCTGAAGCAGCCACCCTGTCCGTAACAAGTCCGGACCTGTTACTAGGGGCTTCGTCCGGATAAATTCCGGAACACGTTATCCGGATGTTTGTATTCAGACAGAAAGGTCTTACGGACAGATTCCGGAACATTTCCGTTTTTCATGGCCTGTCTGAAGGGGGCTCTGGTCACATGTATTCTGTAAATCATGTTACGTTGATGATAACTATATAGGCCATAAAGAGAAATGTGTTTTGTTTTCTTTTGTCACGTTTCCTATGAGCACACTAAACCTACAGCTGATAACCTTTACTTATTATTACAGTCATGTCTTCATATAAAATATATGATATCCACAAGCACATGAGGATGTGTGTCAGCTGCTAACATGCACCAGAATTAAAATTGAAAACTAAACAAGTGTGAACGCTAACGCGATATCTTCAGCCATCGTTACCCCCGAGCTGCACATGCAGGAAATTGTGTCCGACTTATGCGCACAGCAGATCTGTTCTGTAACATAAGGAGCCATATGATTGGCTGAAAGCGAACAGCCCTAGCAGAATCATATATTTGATTGACAGATTCATTAGCCAATGGTGACGTTTGTTGATCTGCGACGTTAGGAGAGTCTCAAAATTCAGCACACCGATTTCTCTCACGAATGCAGGAAGGTTCACAAATGAGAAGCTGTTCGTGAATGCACATTCAGCAATTCGTATGATCTGTGAGTTTATATTACAAGTGTTCTTACAAATTATATTTGTGAACCACAGAGTGTGAACTTCAGAATTAGCGTGTGCATTTGTGGAAAATGTTGCGTGACTTATTTTTTCACATTATATTTACGTGTCAAAGAGTGTGAATTTCCGAATGAGCGTGTGCATTTGTGTTCCTCCGAATTATATTTGTGAAACACAGAGTGTGGATTTCCGAATGAACGTGTGCATTTGTGGAAAACGTTGTGTGACTTAATTCTTATTGAGACTGTTCTGGCCTCATACGTAAACGCCACGCAAAATTACCCCATCGGTCATCCCAAAATTCATGTTAAAAATTTCAAAGATCCGAGTCAGTATTTTGGACTGATCAAAGCGGTTGTCTCTCCACCCAGAAAACTGTTTTTCCCTGTTCTGCCTTTTAAAACATCCAAAGGTAAACCAGTTTTTACACTATGTCGTACATGTGCTGAGATGAATAATCAATTTGATTCTTGTTCACACAGTGCGTCTTAACGTGCTTTGACGGGTGTATGGGTGAGTGTTGAGTTCAATTACGCTCTGGAGTCAGGCTACCGTCTGGTGAAAATGATTGAAGTCTGGGATTTTGAGAAAAGCAGCAAAGACGTATTTGCAGGTTACATTAAGATGTTTCTGAAACAAAAACAACAAGCCTCAGGTTTTCCTGAAGGACTGAGTGACGATGAGTCGAAAAGAAAATACGTTCAGGACTACGAGCTTCATCAGGGGATACAATTAGATGAGTCTAAGATTCAACACAATCCAGCTAAGCGTGCCATT
Source organism: Nothobranchius furzeri (assembly GCF_043380555.1). Classification (NCBI taxonomy): domain Eukaryota; kingdom Metazoa; phylum Chordata; class Actinopteri; order Cyprinodontiformes; family Nothobranchiidae; genus Nothobranchius; species Nothobranchius furzeri. Next base: position 22,949,695 of record NC_091752.1, on the reverse strand, counting down.
TCAAAATTATGTCTCAATTCACTCTGGGGAAAGTTTGGCCAAAGAGATGATCTTGTGCAGACCACATTTGTTCAAAAACCTGATGAATTTTTTGACCTTCTGTTTTCAGGAAAATACGAAGTTAAATTCTTTAGCTTTGTCACTTCAGGAGCCGTTTTGGTGCAACACACCTTGACAGATAAATGCCTCGTGACTCCTGGCAGAACCAACAACATTTTCATCGCAGCTTTTACAACAGCTCATTCCAGATTGAAATTATTAAATGCGTTGAACAAACTGGGAAATCGCGTCATTTATTACGATACAGATTCTGTGATTTATTCTGTCAAAGAGGATGAGTTTGCTTTACCGACAGGGCCGCTTCTGGGAGATATGAGCGATGAGCTGCAAGGTGACACCATTCAGGAGTTTGTGTCTTCTGGTCCTAAAACGTATGCATACAAAACCCGGGACCACCAGCAGGTGGTGATAAAGGCTAAGGGTATCACACAGTCATTCATTTCATCTAATCACATCAATTTTGACAGCTTGGCGCAGCTGGTGGAAGGTTAAATCGCTGGAGAGAGGGGGAGGTTTTTGCAAACTCAACAGGATGTCATCAAGAGAGATAAAAAAGGCCTCATTCTCTCGAATGTTTCATTTGTGAAAAGGTTTCGTGTGATTTTTGATAAACGGAGGTTATTTGCTGACGGCAGTACAGAACCATTCGGATATTAAAAATGGAAACTGATTTTGACGCTAGACTGAAAGCTCCATTCAGTGTACAAATTGCTGGTCCGTCAGGCTGTGGAAAAACCTTTTTTGTAAAAAGTATTTTGGAAAATTGTATGCAATGTTTAACTGAAATGCCAAAAAACATCGTGTAGTTTTTTTTACATCTTATTAACCAATGTATGATGATCTTTGTAATAAAAGTATTAGATTCATTCAAGGTCTCCCGCCTTCATTCGAAGATGATGATCTGTTCCCATAGGGTCAAAACCACTTGGTGATCTTGGATGATATGATGTCTCAAACGTCCAGCCATCCTGGAGTGTTAAAATTATTTACACAGCTGAGACATGACAGAAATATGAGCGTCATTTTAATCACTCAAAATGTTTTTCATCAAGGAAAACATAGTCGTTCCATCAGCTTAAACACTAATTATTTGATTTTGTTTAAAAACCCTCGAGATAAATTGCAAATCAATGTTTTAGCAAATCAAATCTATCCTACCCAGAAAGATATTTCATGGAGAGTTTTCAAGACGCTACGTTAAAACCATACGGATATTTAATAGTGGATTTAAAAGCGGAAACGCCAGAATCTTTTCGTCTTCGTACGGGTTTACTTCCGGATCAGCTCACTGTGGTGTATTTACCTAAAACAGAGCCATGTCAGCCAGGATAAAACGCAACGCCAAGATTCTACGTGCTTTGTCACGTATGAAGCCTCGCCAACGTCAGGAGTTTTTAAAAGGGTGCTCTGAGGATGTTCTCAAGGCTTTGTGCGAGATAGCTTTAAACGTGATCAAAGGAAATATTCGTCTGTCACCGCGTCAATTTCAAAAGTTGTCTAAAAGCAAAACGGTGCTCAGGCAGTTGACTCATGACAAAACTAGCCTTTTAAAAAAAAAGAAGCTTTTAGTCGGCCAGAAAGGCGGATTTCTACCGATACTCTTAGCAGCAGCTGCGCCTTTGATAGGGGAACTGATAGGTGGTTTAATAAGGAAGTAAACGATGGCTTCTCAAAAAATGTTCATGGTGACCCCCCAACAATTACGTCAACTCGTTAAACCTACGATACGGGACGTGGCTGAAGAGAATCTCGACTCTGAAATGAAATTAATTATGCAGGAGATGGGATTAACGCCGTATGAGAAAATTAAAAAATACAACGTGCTGCTACAGCGTTATTTAAAGCTGTTAAGAAGCGGATTACATGAAAGTGCACCTCCCACAGAACCACCCGCTGTGACAGCAACGTCAGCTGCAGAAACAACAACAACTGCTGACACAGTCATTAATGAGACGCTACAGAATCTTCCTGTAAGCGGAAGGAGAAACGCCGAGTGTGAGGGAATTATCTCCTCACTAATAGTTATGTCTTTTGTTTCTGTTTACTCCTGTATTTTTGTGTGTTTTAGGTCAAATACACTTGGTAATCTATAAATTACTTTAAGTTAAGTTGATCTACTGGTGTTCATCACTCCCTTCTTTCTGAGGTCATTTGTTTAAGTGTTGCCATGGAAGCGCGCCCATAGGCAGCCATGATCAGTTCCTGGTGTGCTTAATCAGCTCTACTGAGGGAGAAACTAACTGACTGAAGAGAAGGGGGAGAGGAGGTTATCTTGTGTTTGTTTAAATGTAGTTGTTCTTGGTTTTGCCTGGTATGACAAGACAGCCAGGCAGAGAGTCTTCAACCCAGGTCAGAAGGTTCTTTTACTACTTCCTACATCTGATAATAAACTGTTGGCGAAATGGCAGGGTCCGTATACTGTGTTGAGGAGACTAGGTGGGACCACCTATGAGATTGAGATGCCTGAGAGGAGGAACCCAAAGCAGGTTTTCCACATCAATCTTCTCAAAGAGTGGAAATCTCGTGAACCCCCACTTTGTGAGCAATGTTTTGTTCAGAAGGTGGAAGAAGAGTATGAGGTGGAGAGAGAGTTGCCACCTGTGAATGACAGTCCAGCCTCACTTGATTTGTCCCATCTCTCTCTCACGCAGCAGCAGGAGCTGGAGGCCATTATTCCTCCAGATCTGTTTCAGGAGCGACCAGGAACTACAGATCTGGTGCGACATGACATCCACCTAAAGAGCAGCACTCCCATCAGACAACGGATGTACCGCGTCCCAGAGAAAATGCTTCCTGTGCTCAGAGATGAAATTGAGGTCATGTTGAAGCTTGGGGTGATTGAACCGTCTAATAGCAAATGGAGCAACCCCGTGGTTCTGGTAATCAAAAAGGATGGGAGTATTCGTTTTTGTATTGACTTCAGAAGGGTGAATGCACAGTCAGATTTTGATGCTTACCCATAGCCGAGACTAGATGATCTTATAGAGTGTGTGGGCCAAGCCAAATACATAAGTACTCTGGATCTCTGTAAAGGGTATTGGCAGGTGCCTTTGACTGATGCTGCTAAGCCTCTCACTGCTTTTAGGACCCCTCGAGGACTGTGGCAGTTCACAAAGATGCCTTTCGGACTCCATGGTGCGCCAGCCACCTTTCAGAGGCTGATGAGCAAGGTGCTGTCCGGTATGGATTCATTTGCTGCGGCTTACCTTGATGATGTGGTTATCTACAGCAACACATGGAAAGAACATCTCATCCACCTGAAGGAGGTCCTGCAGAGGATAAAGGAGGCGGGCCTGACCATCCATCCCAGGAATTGTTGCTTGGCCAAGAAGGAGCTTCAGTATTTGGGCCACACCCTGGGACAAGGGGTTATTAAGCCCGTGAAAGACAAAGTTGATGCAATCAAAGCAGCTGCAAGGCCAACCACAAGGAAGCAGACCGATGCCTCCACTAGAGGGATTGGTGGAGTCCTCTTGCAGGGAGAAGGAGCGGAGAGGAAACCGGTGGCATTTGTCAGCAGGAAGTTGTTCCCACGTGAGACCAGATACTCGGCGGTAGAACTGGAGTGCCTGGCCGTTAAGTGGACAATTGATTCTTTCAGATACTACCGATTGGGACGTGAGTTCACCCTGGAGACTGGCCATCGAGCACTCAAATGGTTGGAGGTGATGAAGAACACAAACAGCCGTATCACCAGATGGTTCTTGTCTCTTCAACCATACCGGTTCAGGATTTATCACATTCCAGGGAAGGAGAATGGGGTGGCTGATTTCCTGTCTCGCTGGGGGCACAGCGAGTCATCTGAAGGGGAGGGAAGTGTGAGGGATTTATCTCCTCACTAATAGTTATGTCTTTTGTTTCTGTTTACTCCTGTATTTTTGTGTGTTTTAGGTCAAATACACTTGGTAATCTATAAATTACTTTAAGTTAAGTTGATCTACTGGTGTTCATCACTCCCTTCTTTCTGAGGTCATTTGTTTAAGTGTTGCCATGGAAGCGCGCCCATAGGCAGCCATGATCAGTTCCTGGTGTGCTTAATCAGCTCTACTGAGGGAGAAACTAACTGACTGAAGAGAAGGGGGAGAGGAGGTTATCTTGTGTTTGTTTAAGTGTAGTTGTTCTTGGTTTTGTTATTTTGAGTTAAGGTAGGAGGTAAATATGTAAATAGATTGTTTGACATATTTTGTTGATGTTGATGTTGAGATGTCCTTTATTGATTGCAGGATTTCAAGCTAATTGTTTCCCCTGCCCATGTCATAATGGCTGGTCCCAAGTTAGCTTTAAAAAGGGTGGATTCAGTACTGTTGTGGTGGTTGATTGCTTGTTAAGGGGAATCCATGCCCCAATGTCATGGATTGTTTGCAATCAAAAAAAGGATAAAAAGTCAGAGCTCTGCAACATCCTGGACTCTTGTTTTTTCTTCTGTGGACAAACCGCTGGTAACATCCTGAGTGAGTGATGTTGGTCCTTTCTTCTGTTAGACCAAGCACGGGTACGGAGAAGATGGAGTTAAACACCTTTTGAGTTGGTAGAAATGAGGAGACAAATGATCAGAGGAGTCCAGTCACTGTTTCACCGCTCGAGAGGGGGAGAGCTCTTTTGCAGCAGGTCCCGCGACCTGCTCTTGCCAGCTGCTTTGGACAGACTCTCCGCCGTTCTGCTGAAAACGGCTGATTTTTATTGAAGATTACAGGAATGTTACATACGTAGTTTGCCATGTACATACGTCAATGATTATGACAGGTAAAGAATAACAGCCTTGTTAGCAGCTTGAGATTACCAGGAACATCCTGATACATTCATGACAGGAGAAGATACATTCACTGGTACAGAGAGGAGCTGGAATGTGCTCGCTCCCTACAAGGTTGCAGAACAGAACATGCTGCTGTAAATCTTTGTGTAGAGGCCTTGAGTATCTGAGCAAGTGTACATATCACAGAGTAATACAAATGAGCTTAAAAGGTAAATATATAAAAGAAGCTTATAAGGTAAATACATATATTTTCAATCCCCCTTTTGAACTCTTTTAAGAGTTCAACAAAGATGTAGGAAATCAAAACAACAACAACACCAAATTTCATCAAAAAGAATATAATAAGCAGAGTTTTAAAACACCAATACAAACAACCAATCAGATTACATTTACTCATATTTCTAGCAGTAAACTAATACAAAAAACATGATCATACTTTCAACTGAACATGTTACATATGAATGGATCGCATGCACACCCGTATGAGGGCGAAAAACCCTAATTGTCGTACGTTAATAGGGAAAATTCCCCCATGTCCCCCCATTTTGGGGCGAACGCCTCTTGGCACAGAGTGGGCATGCCTAGGACATCAAAGATCAAAAAATAAAAACAACAAAACAATCAAAAAGCTCATAGAAATGAACTGGTGAAGGGATTGTTACATAAATCACTGAACATTCTCACACTCTAACAACATCTTCTTCATCATGAGAGTCATCACTATCATCAGAGGGTTCCCCTCCCAAATAGATGTTAGGATTGGCTAGTAACAAGGGCATCTGGATAATTGGGTCAGCAGGTGGAGGAGAGATGGCAATGGTAATCAATCTCTGGACTAAGTGCCTAAGACAGGGGATACAGCAACAGCCGCAAGTAACAAGAATGGCAGCGAAGACAGACATGGACACCAGGACGGAGGAAACGAGAGATTTGTATTTACCAAATACATCAAGCCAAGAGTCCCACATGGAGGTGTCTACACCAGAGTGGGATTTCATTTTTTCTGTCAAAGAGCGGAGGCCGTCTAAGGCCTTAGTTAAGCTACCGTCCGAGGCCGTATTGTTGGGGATAAAAACACAGCAATCGTGAGAAAACATGGCACACACGCCCCCTTTTTCAGCTAACAGCATGTCTACAGCAATTCTGTTTTGGAAAGCCATCAAGGAAGTAGCCGATAGTTGTTGGTGAACTGCCTCAAGAGCAGTACGAGTGTAATTACTTGAGTTGAACATTGAAATGGATGTAGTTAATGCGGTCGACATTTTTATTGGGAGTTATCCAGACAAAAATAGATTCCCATCCGGCGGCTATTTGGTCAACTAATTTGTATTCGTCTGGAACGCCTCTGGGAACGCCAATTGCATCTATATAAGTGGGATTGTGAAATGCAGGTAAAGCTGGTAAAGATCGCTTTCGTCGGGTGCTAGAGTAAGAGCTGGAAATAGGGGCATCATGAAGGGTTACAGGAGTAACAGTGACAGGTAACAGTAAAGTAATAAGGGCACACAAACCTGAAGATTTCCTGGGAAAACCATTATAGAGCTGAGGTGCACCACACCACCACCATAGATTGGCACGCTTTTTGGGTTTGAATTGTGAAGAAACTGACACGGTTGTATTAACGCACCAATTTGTGGTGACATTCCCTAGAAAAGGACCGCCTCGTCCAATTAGATGAATACAACTAAAGTTATTAGGGGCCACAATGTTGGAAAAGAAGGGCGTACCAATGTCATCGCCTGGTTTTTGCTTTGGAAAGATTTGTCCAAACTTGGTACAATTGGAATTTAGGGAAGTTCTGTTCATCAAATGAAGAAAACATTCTGGAGGAATCGGAGGTGGTACAATACGGAGAGTAGGACGAGCTGAAAGGCAAACAAGACAATCCTGATCAGAAGCATTAGCTGCTTGTTCAGCCAGGAGTAACCAATTATTAGTGCTAGCGGAAATGCCGGTAACCGTCTGAAATGTCTCATCAACCGAAGGGTTTTTAGTCTCAATAGTTATCGCTGGAGAGGGTTTATTCACTTCAGCAATGTCAAGTACCACAGGAGAGGGGGGAGATTTACTTAGCCCGACAATATCAAAGATGGTAGAGGTAGGTGAAGTAATATTACGGACACAGAGGTGCACTGTCCAGTAGTAGCTCCCACTAATCCAAGGAGCAAGTACAAATAGGGTACATCCAAGGGAGTTTATTGGACTAATTATGAAAGTCAAAGGGCCTGTTTTAGATCCGCCTTGTTTTATCAATTTGATTCTGGTACGCCAAGTTGTAGCTACTCCTTTGGAGTAGGATGACCAATCATCGCCTGTTTCAGCAACAAGACTGCTCCACTTCCATTGAGAGTAAGATCCCCACGTTAAGTACCAAACATGCTCTTTCAGATCAGATGGCGTGTAATGACCATGTGCAGGGTTCGAGGGCAAAATTATCGCGTCATACCCGTGTCACAACCCGTGCACGCGCATTGGGTCCACAGCGCGCGTGTGAACGGGACTCGCGCGCGTGTGAACGGGACTCGCGAGCGAAAATATACATGGCGAGAGGTCATTTGTGCACAGAGAGGGAGCAAACTGTGTCTGTGAGCGCACAAGGATGTGCACAAGTGACAAACCTGCGTGCGCGCGTTGTCAACGAGCACACGGCAGAGGAAAACGTGCGCGCGCGGCAGCCTCTGTGCGCGCTCGGCAGCCTCTCTGCGCGCTCGGTTTCTGACTCCTGCTCGCTCGGCTGTAAGGGCTTTTGGCACTCTGGAGGCGTGGCCTGTGGCAGATCTTGTCTGTCCTCTGATTGGTTAGTTCACCCCGCACTTTACCCTCTATCTATATAAAAAAGTCTGATGTTCAGTAGTTGCTGGCATGGCGCTCCCCGACTCCTGTGCGACGAACAAAATCTTGGTAGTGTGATCCAATCACGAGGCCTCCTGCTACCAAGATTCTACCAAGAATTAGTAGAGACGGCCAATCACGACGCGCCCTGCTACCAAGATTTGCCTGAGCTACAGGGTCGTTGGCCAACCACAAAGAGCCCGCCTCCAGCTACAATGGACGAATCACAGTGGAGGAGTGCCGGTCAGAGACTCAGGTAAACAGTTGTTTATTACAGTATCATTGTGGGGGATCGTTCTCAGACAGTGGAGAGGGACATCAAACTTTTCGTTTCGCCATCGCCATTTTGATTTTTTATAAACTCAGAGCTAGCTTGTGGTAAGTTTCGTACTTGTCCCGTTGTGAAAAGTTTTAAATTACAACTGTATTAGCTTTCTTACCACCCGGGAAAACGTAACGTTATTTTATTTAATCTTTTTTTCTTTCTTTCTTTCTTCTCCTTAGTCATCGTGCTTAGTATAGCATCTTGCCAACGGACTACAGTTTAAAATGAACCTGCTGGCTAACACTGGCACATTTACAGAATTTTTTTATTAATGTGCACGGTCCTTAAATAAATAAATGAAATGAAATAAAATAAATCGCTATACTTATACCGAGTTTAAGTATAACCTTTTTACTCGTTTTGTTCATGAATGAATGAATGAATGAACTCATTTTTGTCATTATTCATTGTTTGTAGAATATTGAACATTAGTAAAAGTACTTTTCACAGTCGATGCAACTGAAAAGTGTGTGTGTGTGTGTGTGTGTGTGTGTGTGTGTTTGTGTGTGTGTGTGTGTGTGTGTGTGTGTGTGTGTGTGTGTGTGTGCGTGCGTGTGTGTGTGCGTGCGTGCACATGTGTATGGTTGTGAAAGAGTCAAAGATGACAGAGTTTTAGAGACCTGATTTGAGATTTATCTCTGTAAATGCTTGCCTAAAATCATAGCATCCTTTTTTTAATGTGTTTATTTCCATGATTATGGAATTAAAATGTTTCATTGATCTGATTTTAATATTGTCTTTCTTTTTCTCAAGTATGGTGGAAAAATGGACCCTAAATTTAGGAAGAGAGTGGATGGCAGCACTAACTTGGTTGACTCACAAGCTGCAATGGAAGTCAAGAAGGAGAGGAGGCCATGGTTTAGAGCTTCATCCCCAGAAAAGGTGATGGAGTCTGCAGAGAAGTCTGTCCTCCGTGTTGGTGGAGACAAAAGCAACCCCATCCATGTTCTCAGCCAGTGTGAACTACAGTTTGGGATTTTCCGTGGACAGACATTCAAGTGGGTTGCCGAAAATGCCCTGGGCTATGCAGGTTATCTGGTTGCATCCATGTCAAGGGAAGACTTTGAGAAGAAGGATTCCAGAAATCATTCCGAAAACAAAAAGGCTTTCCGGAAATACATTGAACATTTTCCTGAAGGTCGCTTTGCCATTCGAGTTAAATCAGCCAGCCTTACAGAATCTTCTGGTACTGCTAGCTTGCTAACAAGTGATCAGCCAGCATCCACATCTTCCACCTCCAGCGCTGCAGCTACCAGGACTCTGTCCTCCCACCCTGCATCTCTCAGTACACCATCCACCAGCACCTCAGCCAGCAGCACAGTGTCACAAGGCACATCTTCTGGGAGCGGCCTTTCAAGAGCTCAGAGCTCATCCTTGCTTTCACTGTTGAACAGGAAAACATGTACACCACGGACCTTGCAGACCACAGTGAAGAATCTGATTTCTCCCAAAAAGATTCCTACTAGTAAGTAATCAATGAGCAACATTTTAAGGCACAACACATTATGATATTTTTCATCACACGCTGTTTCTAAAAATATTTTTCCAGTTGTTCCAGATGTGACCTGTGCTGTGTCAAGTGATGTGCCTGACGGTGAGATGGTTGCTGCAGCAGAACAGATGGAGTCAGAAATGACACGTAGGTTATACAGTTTTGTGTTAACTTAGAAAGATCTTTTAGATTTATGTGAGATATTGACAGTATTTAATGACATTATGTTTACTTTTTATTTTTGTGACTTGCTTACAGAGAGGAAAGTCTGTCTTCCTGCCAAATGGATTCCAGCGCTGCCTGTGGAAGATCAGCAGTGGATTTCAAAAGCACTCTTCAAGTGGTCCAGGAATGGACAACCAGAGCTCAACCTCCTGAAGCTGGATAAACTGTGGTGGCACCCTCCTGACCCACCACTTGTTCCCCACGGCCTGCCAGCAACAGAGAGGTACTTTGGCCACTCCCTGTTTCTTTGGATGCCCAGAAAACTTTGGCGGGTGAGACTGGTTTGTCCACATCCTGATTGTGGCAAAGAAGAGCTGACCTCTGCAGGACTGCATCAAAGAGTTCGGCAAGTTGTCAGCATGACCACATCATATTTTATTGCTGCAGAGTACCTGGCATGCAAGGGCTGCAAACGGAAAGTCATCAGCTGGAGCAAAGACATTGTGTCTCAGCTAGATGTAGGACATCAGATCCAGTTTCCCTGTCTTCTCACATCCAAACTTGGATGTGACATGGGAGTGGTCCGCCAGATGAGACAGAGGGGCCTTGGAAACAGCAGCAGCCAACTTCAAAAACAGCTGGAGGAGCAGCATGCAGAGACATGGCTTCAGAAGTCCATTCTTTTCATGTCTCACCAGAGGGGCTTTGCCAGAGCTGCATCCACAGGTTTGGTTGAGCCTCTGAATTTCGGAGAACTGCCAACGCTGTTGACTGTTCCAAAACACCGCTGGCTGATGCAAGTCTACGCGCAGGATGTGCTGAGCAGGTTAGACGAAATCAAGGCTTCCATCACGTCAACCTTTGGGCGTGTCCTGAAAATAGACTCCACTAAAAAAATTGTCAGGAAGCTGGCAGGACACAGCCGTGGAACGGCAGCATGGGCCACAAACATGGGGAACGAGCACGGCCAGATCATCATGTCTGTACTCACAGTGAGCGAAGGTCATGGGTTAGGCAAGATGGTTGAGGGAGTCATTAAGCGCTACCACGATGCAGGAGTGTCGCCTCCAGAAGTGCTGTATGTCGACCGGGACTGCTGTGGGTCTTCTCATCTCCACAAAATGATCAGGGCGTGGCAAAACACCAGCATTTGCTTGGACATTTGGCACTTCATGAGGAGGATTGCAGTGGGCTGCACCACCGACTCTCATCCACTTTATGCCGGCTTCATGAACAAACTGAGCCACTGCATTTTCATGTGGGATGACCGTGACCTGCAAGCTCTAAAGGAAGCCAAGCGAGCTGAACTGGAGGCCAAGTTGTTGCACCCCACAGATGCTGATCTGCTGCGAAACATCAGCAGAGCTGAGATGGCACGTCACTGCAAAAGGACAACCAGAAGCAGCTCAGAGATGGAGACCTTGATATCGGAACTGATTGAGGCCTACAGCGGGCACAAGGGAGGCAACTCATTGGGAGTTCCGCTCATCAATTCAGAGAGAATGGTAGAGATATGGAAGGCTCAGAAGAAGCACCTCAGCTGTCTCCAGGACCCACCAGGAGTACTCCTGTACATGGAGACTGGCACCATCAAGAAGGGGGGGGCACATTCTGAAAACCTATCGATGTGCAAGAGGCTCCACTTCCCTCGAGTCCTTCCACCTGCACATGAACAGGTTTATTCCTGGTAAGGGAAAAGCACTTTGTCCTCACACACTTATCCATGGGTTTTTCTTCATGTTCACAACCCATTTAAACATATTTATGAATATTTTTCAGGAACACTGGCAAGTGACACCTTTTTTCAGGCGTACCTGTTGGATGGCTTGGCCAGGTGGAACGAAGACCGGAGCATGTCAGCAGAAGGAAGATCAGAGCCTCACTCCTACAGCGGCCTCCTGAGGCATGCTGCAAACCAGCTGTCACAGGAAGTCCTCGGGAAGAGCTGTGTGAATTACACAGGGCCACAGGCGTACACAGGTGTGTTAGCAGAGCTGATGCACCAGTCAGAGGAGACGGAGTTCAGCTTTAACCAAGCTCTGATTAGATTAATATTTCATGCTAGCTAATTAAAAGTCAACAATGTGTTTGTTTGCTGAAATTGTGTCATGATAGTGAGTTAGTTAAAACAAACGTTAATTAAAGTTAAAGCTGATTTTTGATTGCTTTCAAGGGAACTCATTGGGGTCGAGTATCTCTACAACCAAACAGGAGATGTTCTTGAGGACCGCAGAGTGGCAATTGCAGCTTTGGAGACAGAAGACGTAGCTGTGGCAGAAGATGAGGGCTTTGAAGAGTGTGAGGTTTTTGTGGATCTCACAGTTCCCATCTTGGAAACCACGCTCCAGACTCCTCAACCTGCCTGTTCACATGACTTCTTAACATCACCTGCATCTGAACCCTTCCTAGAGATACCAGCTGTGGAAGTTAAACATGCTCCTGTGGATGACCTGGAAGAAAGTGAGTGATGTTCATGCCCAAATATCACATAAATGGGAAAGTCAAGATGGTTTCTTTTATTATGTAAAGTGACATAAGTGACTTTAGAACCAGGTTACTGATTAATTTTGTTCTATAAACCTGTGTCTGAAAGTGTGTGTGTGTATGTGTGTTTAATAAAAGGTTTTGATATTTATGTTTAGCTGCATCTCCATCAAGGCTGCCTGATTTCCACTCTGATGACACTATTCCAGGGACATCAAGGAGACAGGTAAGTTAGATATGATTTGGCTACTTTTGCCCATTTTTTTTTTAATAAGTACGTAACAAACTTATCATTTAGGACTCCGTTGGCCCCGACAACACCGAAGCTTTCACAGCTGTGCAGGATTTGGCTGAAGCACTCTTCAGTCTGAGAGAGCACAGCCTGGCTCTCACCCTTGAAGAGTCCAATAACATTGTTGCTCTTTGGAAGAGATTGTCAGAGCACGACAAGGAGCGCACCGTTTTTTCTCCACGCCACCAAACAACCCTGAACAAAGGCCGTTTTAGAGCAACAAAAAAAATTGTTGCACCAGGCGTGGAGTCGACAAAGCGGTATGTTGGTCACAGCTGTTCAGCCACTGATGCATATTTTTCTACAGATCTTGCCTGAGTCCATTTTTCTTGCCTTTGTCCTCCTAGGTGCTATTCTGGAGCACGCATTCCTGGACAGTGGCCAGATTGCAACCGGATTGTTGAGGCCATTTTTGTCCAGCTCTGCATGGCTTATCCAAACCCAAAGAGAGTGGAAGGTGTGGCATTTTCAAGGTGGACCCTCATCATTCGTGCTTACAAGCACATTAGAGAGTGCATCCTGAACAACATCACCATCATGGAGGAGACGACCATACAGTTGCCAGAAGTCAACAAAACAACCCTCACACAGTGGTGAGTTAAGACTGTGTCATGATGGATAATGATGGACTCAAATTAGCTGACCCAGAGACAAACAGAATAACTTAAAGAAGTTTTATTCACAAGCGAGATACACAAATAGTACTCCCCAGGAGGATCAGTGGGGTAATGATAATTCACTTGGAGTGCTCACTCTGCTGGAGGTACGGTCTGCTCAGGGGGGTGTGAGAGAGAAGGGTGAAGATTAGATGGATCCACAAATTATTTGTAATCTTTAAAGGGGTCAAAGGATGGCTTACAGTGTCCTTGTGTAACCCGGCAGTGGTGGCAGGAATCACCATCGGATTGGAAGAGGGGGTTTCCAGCTGAGATGGGTAGGTAATGCAGTCTTATGCTGCATCAGCGTTCCTCTGGAAGCATGAGTGAACAGAAAGTTAGTTGACTGCAGAGTACTTACCTGAGGGTTTTCTGATTTTACTGTAATGACTAACCAACTGGCCTCTCAGATAAGTAGATGAGACTCAGCTACAGAAACTGGGACTGGTGTCAGGGACTCCTCTGCTGGAGAGAAGATGAAGAAGATGAGAATCAGTAGAGAGAGAAGCAAGCCAACAACTTCATGACTGCTGGGATATGACAAACTATTAACTTCAGTGATAAAATCTGAGTGACTTTAAAAACAGGACAGAATATTTGTTGGTTTGTATTTCACAAACATCACAGAATCTGTAATATCGATAAGAACATTATTCCTTGAAATTAAAATCAGCTATTCTATTTATTTCATATGCAGGTATTGCAGACGCACCCGGACACAGGAGAAAGACATTCTTGAACAGGGCATTCTGGCACCAAAGCCAGCCATTTCCGGTGAAACCAGTCAGCAGTCAGCACCACAGCACAAAGCCATTCAACCTGCTCCATCACACAAACCTTACACCTTCGTCCTTCATCCCGACACGGCTGGAACGGCAAAACTGAAAATCAAAAAGTCAGATAGAGCACAGTGCCCACCTCAGCCTCAGCCACAGAACACAGGACAGTTGTCTGTGGAAATTTTTCCACCAGCAACCTCATCTGGTCCCACCTATTCTGTCCCTTCTTTTATTCCGATCCAGCCACTTCCTCAACCCATCCTGCCACAGTTTATCTGTGCTCCGACTCCCTCTGTGCCAGTGTACCCTGTTGTGGCTGGGCCATCAGCACCTAAAAGCCAGACACCACATGTACCCTACACCACACAGCAGTACAGGAAGAGGAAGGAAAAAGAGGAGCAGGCTGGACTACAGACACGAAAATATGTAAAAAAAACAGACACAATAGTTTGCAAGAAGTGCCAAAAAGAAAGAAAGCCATCCTGCCATAAACAGTATTTTGGGAACTGGTACTGTGAAGAGACTGCAAACCAGTCTTTTGAAGACTGGAGAGCTGAAATGGCTGCACGTGGCTATGGTAAAAAAAAATCTTAAATGTAAATAGCTTCATTTTTTCTGTTTTTGATGTTTGTGTGTTTACTGTTTGTTTTTTAGCCTGTTTGTAAAATAAACAAGTGTGAGTTTTTGTATTTTCTTGTTTTTCTTTAATTAGACTAATCAAAATATGTCCTGTTGGTGTCAAATAGTAAAGGTTCTGGTGAACACAGTACCAGTAAGTTCATATCCTGACAGGGGCAGAAAAAAGGTTTATCTTTGAATTTTATTAAGAAAACTACAGATTGCAGCTCAGAAAGGTTTCTCCTCTCTCTGCTGTGATTTCATTTGCAGATGTAGGAGGACATTGAAACAAAATGAAAGGGCCTGTGTACACTGTTGTGATTTTGAGTTAGAATTAATTGAATTATGGTAGATTGTATTTTATTTTGGTTCAGCCAAGGTGAGTAGATAGATCTGAAAAGGTGGAAATTAATAAACACCTGGAATGAGTATGTTTTCATTGCCATAGAGGGTTTTGAAACTAATTAGAATCAGGGGTTCAGGAAACTTGACATCTTTATTTCAGTGGCATGTAAATAGACTTATATTAAAGCTCATTCATTTATTTTATCAGTTTTTATGCATTTACTTTTGCTTGAAATTTATTTATAAAAACGCCTACATAGTTCACGGAGCATTGTTAATTAAGGTGTCAAGAATGCTCCGAGCGGGACTCGAACCCGCTGCCTCGCACTCAACAGCACACCAAAAATAACTACTACCAAAATCGATTGTGAGACTTATGCACGCAAGCCTTAGCTCAGCTGGGAGAGCGGGTGACTCTCACCCCGGAGGATCCAGGTTCGAGTCCGGGCAAGGAAAATGTAGTAGATGTCATGTTAATTTTTCTTAATTTCAGGTATTTTACAGTTGTGACCGTTCAACTGTCATTAAACGTCCGAATGTTTGCTGGGCAGTGTTTTAAAAAGTGCACATAAGCTAGATGGTTTTAACCATATAAAATTACATTTTTTGTGATACTGGAAAAATACATACTGAAATAAAACTACTGATTGAAAACTTTATGACTGTGGTTGTACAATATATGACTCACTAATACACTGCAAACTCCCTTAGAGTGGGGCTTCCAGAGAGAGAGAGAGAGAGAGAGAGAGAGAGAGAGAGAGAGAGAGAGAGAGAGAGAGAGAGAGAGAGAGAGAGAGAGAGAGAGAGAGAGAGAGAGAGAGAGAGAGAGAGAGAGAGAGAGAGAGAGAGAGAAAAGTTCTTGCCTCATTAATGAATTGTTTATTTTTTTCAGTATTTAATTGACAAATTATCCTTTCAAATAATTAATTGATGAGTTACATAATTGTCCATTTCATAAAGAAACTGCATATCAAGCTTTCATTCAGATGACCTTCAACAGTGCTGCACCCTGCTGAGGGACATCCGAGTAAAACCTTGAGATGGCCATTTTCTGTTCACTAACTTGCTTTAGTAAATCCTTACTTTTGTTAAATAAATCAGTTGTTGAACCCCCACTCCTCTGTTTGGTCTCCTTTCTTATTACAGCCCACCACTTCCAGTCTGGGTTGTAACAATCTGCAGACAGATTTCTGAGTATCTCCTCCTTTACACAGATCCTCACTGAGCCATGTACTGTGAACAAATAGTTTCTCCATGATATTATCCAGCAAGGTCCCGTTTTTGTCAAAACAAGGGTGAGGTAATGAAAAAATAGAAATATTTCATTAAATTAACATTTAAATTATTTATATGCATCATTAAAATAAAAAAAAAACATGTTTTGAAATATATAAAGTGCACCAAACTTGACTCAGTCCATTCAACAATTCTAAATGGACAATTATGTAACTCATCAATTAATTATTTGAAAGAACCCAATACTCAATGCGCTGACGGCCGATTACCGGACACAGCAGCGTTTGAAGCTGATGGCAGCTCGTTAGCAAACATTCACAAACAATTCAGATGCATTTTTGCCTAATTTAAAAACTGACAACGCAAAAAAATAATCTGGTAAGTATAACTCGCTCAATCTGGAGGTAAGTGAAGAAAATTTAGAAAGTTTACAGAACTTTATTGACGGAGTTTTCGAGTTATTTGTTATGGGTCCGAAGAAATCAGCGGGTGAACCTGAAACACCTGGGACGAAGCGGAGCCGCCCTCAGGACTCGCCTGAGGCCTCATCTCCCCGGAAGGACATATTGGAATTATTAGAATCCATAGATAAACGGCTTGTGGGATTTGAGGGGCGTCTTCATCTGCTTGAGGTTCTGCACCAGGAGTTTCAGAACCTCCGCCAGTCCCTGGAATTCAGCCAGGAGCAGGTGGAGCGGCTCGCTGCTGAGAACGCGTCTCTGCGGGAGTCCGTTTCTTCCCTGGAGGAGGGAATGACGCGGATCACCCAGGACAACAAAACTCTGAAGGAGACGGTTTTGGACCTTCAGGCCCGTAGCATGAGGGATAATTTGGTGTTTGCAGGTCTGTCGGAGGAGGTGGGAGGGGCCGAGGACTGCGAACGCACTGTTAAACACTTTCTCCAGACCCAAATGAAGATACCCGAAGAAACGGTAAAAAACATCACCTTCGACCGAGTACATCGCCTTGGAGCTAAAAGAGGGGACAGCAGACAACCTCGTCCCATCGTGGCTAAATTTGAACATTTTAAGCAGAAGGATCTGGTTAAAAGTCACGGAAGAGAGCTCAAAGGCAAAGACTTCAGCGTTAATGACCAGTTTCCTAAGGAAATCCTGGATCGGCGCAGAGTTCTCTTTCTGCTGCGTAAAAAGTTTATCCAAGATGGGAAGAGAGCTGTCATCTCAGTGGATAAGCTTTATGTGGATAATAAACTTTACAAGGAGCGAGGAGTGACAGACTGGCTGTATTAGCCCAACATCAGGTCAGACCATTATTTTTCTTATCAGATTCACTGGGTTTGAGCACGTCAGTAATAAACAGCTGCTAGATCCGTGTTTTAGATGATGAGTTCACCTGTTCATCATCACCTCACACCCCATCACCTTTTCTTTTTAGTTCTTTCTTCTTTTTTAACCTGTTTCTGTATTTTCCTTTCCTCTTTTTATCTGCTTCTTTACACCTGTATGGCACAACCACACAACTTTCCAACACTGCGTCAGACTCCACACACACACACACACGCACACGCACGCACACACACAGACACACACATGCACACACAGACCCACACACACACAGGAACACGCACACACACACACACACACACACACACACACACATACACACACACACACACACACACACATGGATATATTTAAGTCACAACACAATATCATAATTTATGCGTCAAATAATACAACCACAAACACTGTTGAATCCTTATTATTATTTACTTTTCTGTTATTTATTAACATACTATTTTATACATTTAGATACTTATTCCATCTTATTCACATGAAGGCGTCATATTTTAGCTACTCACACACACATCTATGGGTGCACTAAGATTTGTCTCATGGAACGTACATGGAACTGGCTCAAGAGATAAAAGATTAAAGATTTTTGATCAGTTAAAAAGAATGCAAGCAGACGTAATATTATTACAGGAGACTCATAGATCTGCCACATCGGCAGATGAACTTAAAACACCTGAGTTTCCCAGCATGTTCTCTGCCTGCTATAACTCTAGGCAAAGAGGGGTAGCTATTTTAATACACAAAAACATCAATTTCACAGTACTGGACACAGTTTCTGATCCAGAAGGTAGATTTATAATGTTAAAAATAACTATACAGAACCAACGCTTATGTATTGTGAGCATATACTGTCCAAATATTGATGACCCTCCATTCTTTCATAATTTTTTCTCTGTACTCTCCGAACACTTGGACTGTCCACTTATACTTGGAGGTGATTTTAATCTTTGGATGCATTCCTTAGACAGGCTCAGTACAGCTGGGACTCGGCGCAATTGGCAATCCACTTATATAGTTAAACAGTACATGAGTGATTATGGGCTTTGTGATGCATGGCGATCTCTTCATCCTAACCGTAGAGAGTATACTTTTTTCTCACACGTCCATCACTCTCATTCACGTTTGGATTATTTTCTAGTCAGCAGCTCATTGCTGGCTGACATTTCAGACACTGAGATACACCCTATTGTTGTCAGCGACCATGCTCCGGTTTCTTTAACTCTAGTAAACAAGAAAGCAATCCCACCAAGCAAAAACTGGAGGTTTAATACATCACTGCTTAAAGATGAAGGTTTTATAGAATTTTTTAAAAAGGAGTGGGCTTTATATTTAGAACATAATGACCTGCCTGGAACATCAGCATCTATTCTCTGGGAGGCAGGAAAGGCAGTGATGAGAGGTAAAATAATCTCTTTCTCATCACATAAGAAAAAAACAGAAAATAAACGTATCCAGGAGTTAGAAGAAATCATTAAGTCTTTAGAGACATCCACAGAAGAAGAGTTACTGAGCAAATTACGTAAAGCTAAATTAGAACTTCATGGAATTATTGACAAAAAAACACAATTTTTAGCACAAAGACTACGAATAGAAAACTTTGAACATAGTAATAAATCCGGTAAATTTCTGGCCAGCCAATTAAAAATTAATAAAGAGAAAACTACCATATCTGCTGTTAAAGACTCAACTGGGAATATAGTTTATGACCCTGAAAGAATAAACAACACTTTCAGAGACTTTTACCAAACTTTGTACTCACCACAGATAAACCCATCAGATGACGAGATCGATGAGTTCCTTGATAGGATAACACTTCCTAAATTAACAGACAGCCAAGTTGCAGTCCTGGACTCACAACTAACATCAGCAGAGCTCCAGGAAGCCCTTAAATCCATGACTAATGGGAAAGCTCCAGGTCCAGACGGGTTCCCAGCAGAGTTCTACAAAGAATTCTGGACCATTTTGGCTCCAACATTTTTCAGAATGGTGAGGGAAATCGAAGAGAGCGGCAGATTACAGCCAAACATGAACTCAGCCAATATTAGTCTCTTGTTAAAACCAGGCAAAGACCCAGCATTTCCAACCAGCTATCGCCCAATTTCTCTTATTAATGTTGATCTCAAAATAATTTGTAAAGCCCTGGCAAAAAGATTAGAGAAGGTAACCCCCTTCTTAATACACCCTGACCAAACTGGTTTCATAAAGGGTAGACAGTCGTCCACTAATTCGCGTAGATTACTTAATTTGGTAGATTTCTCTTACAGTAGAAATATAGAAACTAGTATATTATCTCTAGATGCAGAAAAGGCTTTTGATAGAGTTAACTGGAAGTTCTTATTTGCAACTTTACATAAATTTGGTTTTGGGAACTTCTTCATAAACTGGCTACAAACATTATACAGTTCGCCAATTGCACGTGTTAGGACGAACGACCAAATATCAGCTAGCTTCTGTCTTCAGAGGGGGACCAGGCAGGGATGCCCACTCTCCCCCTCACTGTTTGCTATCTTTATCGAACCACTAGCAGCAGCAATTAGGCAAACAACAGGTATTAAAGGGATAAAGTGTAATAAAATAGAACATAAGATCAGTCTTTATGCAGATGATGTTTTACTCTTCCTCCAGAATTCTCAATCGTCTCTGTCTCATTCAATAGAACTGATAAACTCTTTTTCAAAAGTTTCAGATTACTCTATAAACTGGTTAAAATCAACAGTTCTACCAATTAATTTCTCTTTTGTCAATTTACTTAATACTCAACTGGAGTCAGGTAATATCACATACCTGGGAATTAATGTCTCTCCCAAGTTAGCAGATCTAACCAAATTAAACTACATCCCACTTTTAAAGAAAGTGGAGGATGATCTTGCTAGATGGAAATCCTTACCAATATCACTGATGGGAAGAGTTGCTACAATTAAAATGATGGTCTTACCCAGAATAAATTACTTATTTTCAATGATCCCAAACAAACCACCAGCTGACTGGTTTAGATCTCTGGACTCCTCAATTACCAAATTCCTCTGGCAGGATAAACCTCCACGAATTAGCTTAAAAACGCTTCAGAAGAGCAAAGACAGAGGAGGACTGGATCTACCCAACTTTTATTATTATTTTTTAGCCAACAGGCTGCAATATATACCAAGATGGTTGCAAGATAACCCATTAGACGAGTCCTGGTTAGATATAGAACAGACACTTTGCAATACGATAGAGCTTTCAGACTTACCATTTATTAGCTCAAGCGTAAGAAAACATGAAGGCTTCAAAAGTATTAGTATCAGCACTTCTCTGACAGCATGGTGGGAGTATCTTAAAATGACAGAGTCTTCACTAGTACCATGCAGACGCACACCTATCTGGAATAATCCTGATATTTTGCAAAATAATAAAATGATGAACCTTCTGGACTGGAAAAATAAAGGAATCCTATACCTGGAAAACATATATGAAGGATTGGACTTCATCCCATTTAATAGAATAGTCTCCCAATTTGGAATAGAAAATAATAGCTTTTTAGAATACCACCAAATCAAATCTGTAGTCAAACAAAAATTTAAGCTCAATAAAATAGAATTACAAACCCCGCCAAGGGTTTTAGACTTCTGCAATCTCAAACCCCCTAAACTACTGTCTAAAGTATATAAGACACTGTCCAAAATAGACGATAGAATAGCAATCCCTATTGAAAAATGGGAGGTGGATCTATCAGTCAGCTTTGACCAGAACTTCTGGTCCCAAACTTGTTTAAAAACTTTTAAAATGATCAGACACCCCAATTTACAATTAATTCAGTACAAAGTTCTACACAGAGTACACTATACAGGTCATCGGATGTTCAAGATGGGGTTTGTGTCGTCTGACATCTGTACACACTGCACAAACAACATTCCTGACAATTACGTTCATGCACTGTGGTCCTGTCCACCTGTCCAGGAATTTTGGGGTAGAGTATGTGAAGACCTGTCAAAGTCTCTGAAATGTCATATCCCAATCACCCCCTCTCTTTGTTTACTGGGAAACCTGGATGATGTCCCGATTGAAAAATCTTTGGTTCACGTGGTTCTGACTGCCATATGCATCGCTAAGAAAACTATCCTCTTGAATTGGAAAAATAGAGAAAATCTCTGCATTAACCAGTATAGAAATCTTTTGTTAGATCATATTGCACTTGATTTAGCCTCTGCTTCCACTTCAAATAAATCTCTCTGGGCTCCTTTGATCGGTTCCATCACATGGCGGTGATGGGGGGCCGTTGATGATGTCCTGCGGGATGATGTGGGTGGGGGGGTGGAGGATCTGAGTTTGGAGTATCTGGATGTTCCCTGGGGATGGGTTCACTGGGGATGTCTGGCACTGGGGGGCCGTTCCCCCCCTCTGGAGGTGCTTGGGTTGCCTCGGGGGGTGTACTGCTGGCGGTTGTGAGTGGAGCCCCTTGGAGGTCTTGGCGGCGGCCATGGGTCACTGCCTGGCGGCTGCATTGCCCCTGGGTGGGTCTGGGTGGGGGCCTGGGGGCTCGGGGTGTTGGGGTGGCCGGCCCCGTGTGGGGATCTGGGCTGGGCCTTGGGGGTCGGGTCCCTACATGTACGCTGCCGGGAAGAAGGCAGGAATACGCAGAAGTACCTGGCCCGGGTTCAGGGGCGTAGGGCAGGCCCTGGCTCCTCTGTTGTCCCATCACAGGGGAGGGGGAGGTCCAGGAGGGGGAGGACCCAACCTTACCTGGATGTCTTATGTCTTATATATTCTGGAAGTTGTGCAAATGCAGGGATGGGCATAGATATTCTGCTGGGGTGGGGCTGGGTCGGCTCCCTCGGGCTCTGTGGGGCTCTGTGATGCTGCTGCTTTGGGCCCTGGCAGGATGGGCTGGGGTCTCCATGCCCTGGGCGGCGGTATGACAACGGAGGTGCCTATTGGGGTCAGTGGGGGAGCTGGCTCCCTGGAGGGCTAAGCCCTACCAGCCATTCCTCCCCATCCCCGTTTATTTCTCTCCTCCTGCTCCCTCACATCATCACACAAACATGCACATAGGACCTTGGGGGGTGGACAAGTCGAGGAGTGCGGGTATGGACCCCATTTCCGCATTCCTGTGGCTTCCTGCCCCCCAATTTTATTTGCACCTTATGCACTTCCACCGACGACATTCCACGCAAACATACACTTAGGGCCTTGGGAGTGAGCACATTCAACGGCACTTGGCAGGGGGAGTTCTCAGCCTCCTCCCGAGTGCCGGTGCCCACTTCGAATTTTAAACTGCATTTAGACACCAAGGGCTGTGGGTGCAAGTAGGGTGGTGCAGTGGCATCAGCTGGCATAGGCCAGAAAATGCCCGCACTGCCCGCTCACCACAGCAATAGAATACACCTCATTAACACACAACACTATGTTGGAGCAGGTGGAGGGAGACCAGGGGGTCTTAGCACACCTCTGTTGTTGCTTGGCTGCCTGGGGCTGGAGACTAGGAGGGAGATCTGGCCGTCTGGTTGGGGTCTGGGGTGGTGGGTTGCTGTGCTCGGCGGTGGGCGGGGGAGCCTGCTCATCAGCACCCCAGCAGAAAGGGTCAAACTCTGGTAACCGGTGGTGGTTGTACCCCATGTGCAGCATTACCGGGACCAGAGTGAATAGGGTGTGTATGGGGAGCATGAATGGGTGTCCGGCGTGTATTTTTGTAAGTCTTTGGTTGTATGTGCATGTGTGAGCATGAGGGAGGGAGTGTGTGACTGTGTTTGTGTATGACTGTATATGTCAGGTGGGGCCTTTGACTCCTCCCTTCTCCTGGGACCTCCTTTGATGATATAGATCTTCGTCTCCCCTCCCCCCTGTCACACCTGGTGTGGGTGTGATGCCTTGGTCTGCCTGAGTGTTCGTGGCTCCCGGGTCAGGGAGTTTAAGATTTTTGGCATCTGCCTGATCAATCCCGGTGGCGGCCTGGGGGGGTCTGGGTCCCTGGGCTCTGCTGGGTCCCCGGCGGGGGTGGTCGCCCCTGGGTCCCGGGTCGCTGGGTCCCGGACTCGGCCGGCTAGGGGGTGGGAGGCTGCGGGCAGGCCTGAGGACTTGCCGCTGATATCTCCCGGGGCTCTGCCGGCTGCTGATTGTGGCCCCCCGGGGCGATCCTCTGTGCCTCTCGAGGGGGGCGGGGGCCTTTCTGGTTGCGGGCTCCTTGGGGTTCCTGTGTTCTGGGGCAGCGCCTGGATCTCTGGGACTTGGAGCTCCCCCCCGTCTCCTACGCGTCTTTGGGGGGCAGATCTGTGGTCCCTCACACTCTCTATTGGACGCTCCTATAGATAAACCTTACATAAACAAGCGCGTGTACACACACAGGTGCTCACATGGTGCTCTCATAAGTATGGGCTTGGGCACGTTCAACACATGTCTTAAGACTATGGTGGGCACTCAATGCACTGTGGTATATTATCGTGTGACTGTTTAGTTAAACAATGATTGATTATATATTTCTTCATCAAGTTGACGCAGTGATAGCTTGATTTTGTTATATTGGTGTTGTGTCCCATTTTTTTGTTATGTTTTGCTTTTTTCTCGTCTCATTTTGCAGGTCTAGAAGCAGACTCTTGTTCATTATTGTTTATTTTTGTTGAATCCCCCCCCCACCTAACCCCCTCTCTCCCCACCTTTTCTCTTTTCCTTTCTCTTTCACCTCTGTCTCCGTGTCTGGTCGAAATTACAAAGCATTCAAAAACAATAACAATAAAGTTTTAAATATCAGGTGCGACATTAAAAGCAGACTCTTTGATGCTCCACCTGAGACATTAAAAGCAGATGCTCTGATGCTCCACCTGAGAGTAAAACTGTAAGGCTTGTTACCAGCATTCAGACATCAATTCTGCTTGCTTCACAGCCAGACAGGACACGTTAAAAAAAAAATTAATTATTTGAAAGGATAATTTGTCAATTAAATACTGAAAAAAATAAACAATTCATTAATGAGGCAAGAACTTCTCTCTCTCTCTCTCTCTCTCTCTCTCTCTCTCTCTCTCTCTCTCTCTCTTTCTCTCTCTCTCTCTCTCTCTCTCTCTCTCTCTGGAAGCCCCACTCTAAGGGAGTTTGCAGTGTATTAGTGAGTCATATATTGTACAACCACAGTCATAAAGTTTTCAATCAGTAGTTTTATTTCAGTATGTATTTTTCCAGTATCACAAAAAATGTAATTTTATATGCTTAAAACCATCTAGCTTATGTGCACTTTTTAAAACACTGCCCAGCAAACATTCGGACGTTTAATGACAGTTGAACGGTCACAACTGTAAAATACCTGAAATTAAGAAAAATTAACATGACGTCTACTACATTT
This sequence comes from Nothobranchius furzeri, assembly GCF_043380555.1. Classification (NCBI taxonomy): domain Eukaryota; kingdom Metazoa; phylum Chordata; class Actinopteri; order Cyprinodontiformes; family Nothobranchiidae; genus Nothobranchius; species Nothobranchius furzeri. The sequence goes on along the minus strand of NC_091752.1, from coordinate 22,925,036 downwards.
TCCTTGCCCGGGCTCGAACCTGGATCCTCCGGGGTGAGAGTCACCCGCTCTCCCAGCTGAGCTATGCCAGCAACTACTGAACATCAGACTTTTTTATATAGATAGAGGGTAAAGTGCGGGGTGAACTAACCAATCAGAGGACAGACAAGATCTGCCACAGGCCACGCCTCCAGAGTGCCAAAAGCCCTTACAGCCGAGCGAGCAGGAGTCAGAAACCGAGCGCGCAGAGAGGCTGCCGAGCGCGCACAGAGGCTGCCGCGCGCGCACGTTTTCCTCTGCCTTGTGCTCGTTGACAACGCGCGCACGCAGGTTTGTCACTTGTGCACATCCTTGTGCACTCACAGACACAGTTTGCTCCCTCTCTGTGCACAAATGACCTCTCACCATGTATATTTTCGCTCGCGAGTCCCGTTCACACGCGCGCGAGTCCCGTTCACACGCGCGCTGCCATGTATATTTGCGCTCGCGAGTCCCGTTCACACGCGCGCTGTGGACCCAATGCGCGTGCACGGGTTGTGGCACGCTTTAAACGCCATACAAAATGTCGTAGGGGAGTGTAACCGTGGTGGCTGTGGATAATGGGATACACAGAGTGATTGCTTGGGTTAGATAGAGAAAATCAGAGTTACAAGGAGGTGAGGGGGATGGAAGAGGTAGGGATCGCTTGTGCCGGTCAATAGGTGGTGGAGGATGGGCCGTTGGTGTTAGCGGGGTAGGCTTAGGGGATGAGGGTGGCAAGAGTGATAAGGGGAGATCATTGCAGAGGAACAAAATAGCCAATGGGATACATAGCAGGATAACAGTGAGAAGTAGGATCAGGAGACGCTGTCTGCACGTGAGGATGGGTGGGAATGGCCAGGACATAATTAGGCTTATAAAGGTGTTAATTTAAGAAATTGTAAGGGTTATAGCTGCTGTAATCAGTGCCAGAGAACGCACTATATGCTAAAATTGCTTTTGTTACCAAATCTTCTAGGTCAGTGAAATCGCGAAAGTATCTGTCGTTCCACAACCCCAACCTGCTGTCCCTGTATGCCAACCGGTTTAGTTTACTTGGATACCAGACTATTGGAAAGGATTCTCGTTGAATTATGTTACCCTCAGAATCTTCTTCCGGCCAGGACAAATGAGTGATCAGAATGTACATTAAGTTTGTAGAAATGCAATGAGCGCAAACATATATCTAATACTAAACAGGTAAATGAGTAATAATAAAAATGAGTAGTGAGTATAAAATATAATCCTTGTAAAATAAATGAGGGTGTGAAATAGAACCCAGATAAAATAAATGGAGGGTGTTAAATATAACCCTTCTAAAATAAATGAGGGTGTCAAATAGAACCCTTGTAGAATGTTCATAGGGTGGTTACTTCTTCCCCCTGTTGAGGTCCCTTCACTGGCTCCAGGCAGCTGCAGGGGGTGATGATGTCAAGATTCTCGTCCTGCAGGATGTGATGGTAGCTTGGCACGCTACCTCGTCCCGCAGAATTAGTAGTTTGGCACGCTACTGTAGTCAGCTACTTCTCTTCCTGGTTTTCTTTTTTTTTTTTTTTTTTGAATCCTTTTTATGGTTAGGCAGATGTCAGCTGCTTCTCGTCCTGGTCCTTAGGTACTTTTCTGGTCAGGCAGATGTCGGCTGCTTCTCTTCCAGGTTAGGCTCCTCCCTCTGTGACAGGTTTTCTTGGACCTCGGTCAGGGTGCGGTGTGGCTCCTCCGCAGCAGCACACTGGGTCCAATGGTACCAGGAGTCTCCTTTGCCGTCCAGCCGGACAGCGTGTGACGTCCTCTCCGTGATCCTGTAGGGTCCGGTCCACCTCGGTTCCGTCCACTTCCTTTTGGTGACTTTCAGCAGGACCCAGTCTGTCCCAGGTTGTGGAGATGGGGCATCTGTGGTGGTACGATCAGCCTTAACCTGTAACGAGAACTGAGAGACAAGACTATGCAACAGATTATAATATGACCTTGAGTCGAGGGAGTCAGTCAAGTCAGCAGTCAGAGGTAGTTTTGTGGTGGGTCCTGGAAACGGCCGTCCAGTCTGTAGTTCAAAGGGAGTGAACCTTGTGGTTTTGTTAACTGAGCTCCGTGTGGACATCAGAGCAAGGGGAAAAGCATCTAACCAAGTTAATTTGGTCTGTGCACAGATTTTAGCCAATTTGACCTTTAGCGTTTGATTCATCCTTTCCACCTTTCCCTGGGACTGAGGATGATACACTGAACCAAACTTGTGTTTCAGTCCCAGCATGGTTTCAACCTCTTGTAGATCTTTGTTCTTAAAATGTGTCCCATTGTCCGATCTGATTTTTTCCGGAAACCCGTGTTGGGGAATGTAATGATTGATCAGACATTTGATGACTGTTTTGCTGTCTTCTTTTTTCGCAGGCCAAGCCTCCGGCCATCCAGTGTAGGCATCTACACACACTAGGAGATACCTGTAGCCTTTTACCCTGTCAATCATATCTGTGAAATCTATGATTATCTCTTTTCCAGGGCATGTTGGTATTGGAAATTGACCTTGGATTGGTTTCAGGGTAGGTCTAATGCCAAACTGAGTACACTCTGTACAAGTTTTAACCAAATATCTGGCCATGTCTGTTAGGTATGGATGCCACCAGGGGGACAAATTTCTCCTCATCTGTGCTACACCAACATGTCCAACACCATGTGCTTCTTCCATTGCTGTTTGCCTGATGCCAGGTGGTAGTATGGGTCTACCATCTGGACTTCTCCAAACATCTGTGTTAGTTGCACCTCTTGCCAACCATAAAGTTTTTTCCTGTGCTGAGGCTTGATCTTGCATGTCTTTCAGTGTTTCTTTTGTGATGGATATTCTAGGATCAATGCTTTTTTCAACAGTTACTGTTTCAACCACTAGGTTATATACAGGAAGATATTCAGCTGTTATCTTGGCAGCCCTATCTGCCTCCTGATTTCCCTTAGATACAAAGTCAGAGCCCTGACTATGTCCTTTGCATTTTATCACTGCCACTTCTGCTGGAAGGAATAAAGCTTCTGCTAGTTCCCTCATCTCAGACTCATGTCTTATGGGTTTTACCCCAGCAGTCACAAAGCCAGCTCTCAACCACTGTTTCAATTCAACATGCACGGCTCCTACAGCATAAGCTGAGTCACTGTAAATATTTACTTTCTTCCCTGTGCTCATTTTGAGAGCGGCAATAATAGCTAACACTTCTGCTCTCTGTGCTGACTGTTGTCCTTTCAGCTTTTCCGCTCCTGCAGTGAACCACTCGCCTGTAGGGAGTTGCTCTACTACTGCCCATGCAGCTTTTAATCCATCATTGTCATCTCTGTAGCAGCAGCCATCTGTGAACCAGTTCTTATCAGGGTTTTGTAGTGGGATTGCACTTAAATCTGGTCTGACTTTTTCTTCTTTTGCTGTTCTTTGTTCGCACGAATGAGGCTCCCCATTACCCATGTGGTCTGCCATGTTTATCCCTTCATGTGTGTAGGTGATGTGTGGGGCCTCTAGGATCTTACTGATTTTTCTTTGTCTTAGTGGGGTCATGGTGAAAGCTTGTGATGTAATGTAAGCCACTACACTGTGTGTTGTTAGTACTTTCAGAGGATAGCCCATTACAATGTGTGCTGTTTTTTGTAAAATTTTTGCAAGGCCTGCTACATGCTGTGTGCAAGGTGGGTGTCTTTTTTCCATGTTGTCTAGCATGACACTTATGTACATCAAGACTTGTCTCTGACCTCCCCCTTTTTTCTGGAACAGAACTCCATTCACATGAGTTTCTGATCCAGAAACATCAAGAAAAAATGTAGAGTTGTAGTCTGCAGTAGCTAAATCACTAGCAGTGGAGAGTTGTTGTTTGAGTTTTATGAAAGCTTCTTCTGCTGGAATAGTCCAGTTCAGGTGAGCTGTGAGCTGACGCATCCCAAAAGGTGCTATAAGAGCACGTAGTGGGGCAGTGAGACCAACATAGTTAGGGATGAAGTGTCTACTGTAGCCTGTCAGGCCTAGGAAAGATAACATGTCTTTGACTGTTTCAGGTTTAGAGTGATGGAGAATGGAGTTTCTGTGATCTGGTGACAATGACACACCAACTTGTGAAACCATCCTGCACAAAAATGACACTTGTTTCCTGGCTATCTGAAGTTTGGACCGGCTGACCTTAAATCCAAGCCTGGCCAAATGAGTTAGTAATGTTTGAGTAGCTTGCAGACAGGAGCCCGCAGAGGGCGCTGACAAGAGCAAATCATCAACATACTGCACTAAAACACAGTCATCAGGTAGGGGGCATGTGTCTAGGAGCTGACGCAAACATTGGTTGAACAAACCAGGTGACAGGGTGAACCCTTGTGGCAAACGCGTGTATCTGAATTGCTGCCCTCTGAATGTGAAAGAGAAAATGTCCCTCAGAGACTCATGAAGTGGGAGACAAAAGAATGCATTTGCTAAATCTATGCAGGAAAACCATGCATGTGAAGGTGGTAAGTTTGTCAGAGCCACATATGGGTTAGGGACGGGAAGTGAGTCTGTGTTAAGTAGGGCGTTTATACGACGCAGGTCATGAACCATTCGATATTTACCAGTATTTTTCTTTTCTACAGGTAAAATCGGAGTGTTCCATTCTGACATGGATGGTTCCAACACCCCTGCCTGCAACAGGCCATTGATGGTGTCTGCTATCCCCTCTTCAGCATATGGTTTGTGTGGGTATTGTGGAACCCACAGGGGAGCATGATCTTTTAGGTGAAAGGTCACAGGTGGGATGGACACCAACCCAACATCAGTGGGGCCTGTTGACCACAGGGAGGTGGGAAGCGAGTCTAACATTGTTAGAGCATCAGGGTGATCGGTTCGTTCACGGCCATGAGATCTGCTAATTGTTTCTTGTTGTAAATGTGTTGAATTAGTACAAACCGCAGTGATTTTAAATGTCTGAGTCGAGTCTGAATACGACACTTGTGGAAGAGGAGTTGAACGCCAATCAGTCGTTGCTAGGGAACGTTTAACCATCCCTCCTAGTTCTTTTGCCTGATGGGCTGGATGTAAAGCAAGAGAGACATGAGGTACTGCCTCATCTTCCATCATGTACCATGCCAATTGTTCTTGGGTTAGGTTGGCTGCAGCAGCCACACCTTCTGGTGCAGCATAAATATCTGTTGTTTGTACACACCATTGCTGTCCCTCTAAATGATTTTGGAAGGCTTCTTTGTACCAAACTGAATCATGTCTGTCATAGAATAATGTTAGGTGAGGAGGGTCAGGGGGAGAAACATAAGGATGGACCTGAGTCAGCCAGGGTTTCCACTGCTGGTACAGAGTCATTAAGCCAGGAGTGTCCTTGGTTTCTGTGTCCAACAGAGCCCAATAAATCTCAGCACAGTCTGATATGTCAGGCAGTTTTTGGGCCAAGTACATGCCATCACTGGCTTCTCCGGTGCAGGGCAAAATAGTCCCTTCTGGCAGAGTGACAGTAAGTCCCGTAGGTCCACACAAAATGGTGGCTCCCAGCTTGATGAGATCTCTTCCTAGTAAGTTGACTGGAACTGTTGGTGAACAGACGAAGCTGTGCAGTACTGTCTGGTTTCCCACCGTAGTTGGGAGTGGCAGGGAGAAAGGCAGAGTTTGTTGTTCCCCAGAGAAGCCCGTAACTGAGATAGTGCGCGTAGATGTTTTAGAGGGCGGCACAGTTTGTATGGTGGAGCAGGTGGCACCAGTGTCAACCAAAAAAGGTTGATGTTGTCCATCTACAGTTATTGACAGCAGGGGGTCTGCCGTGGCTCCCTGACCGTCGGAGTTTCTCTGTGGGGCGTCCTATTGTCTTGGACCACCCTCCCACTGTTCCCAGCCCATCATTGGCATCTGGGTGTGGGGTCCTGTAGGCCCTCCTCGTCCTGAAAAGGTGCCTCTGCCTTGACCTTCCTTTTGTGGGCTGTATGGCAAAGGGCAGTTCCTGTACCAATGTCCTGGTTGACCACAGTTAAAGCAAATGTCTTGAGCACGTGGTCCCCCTTTGCTGCCCACTGGCCTCCACTGTCCCCTTCCCCTGAAACCGCCTCTGGTTCGACCAGCAAAAGGTGGTCGCTGGGCAGCGTATGGGTTGGGTGTGTTTACATATGGCCCTGAATATTGTGGCTGTGGCTGCCCTGAATATGGTGGCTGCGGCTGCCAAGCTATAGATGAAACCTGATCAGGAAGTGTCTGCTGTGGTGGGGGTGTGGCTGTGGACGCAACCATTTGTTTCTTAACCTTGTCCCCCTTTTCACCTAAAGTCTTTTTTGCGGCTTGTAATTGGACCCTGAGCAATTGTTTCTGTAAATCTTCTAAGTTATCAGAGTCTTTTTCTTCCTTTACCTGCATTTTATTAAGGTTAAAAATAAGATGTTTTTTCCATTTGCTAAAATCACAATCCTGCAAATCAGGGTTGTCTTCCATTTTATGAGTCACCGAATCAGGGACTCCTTTCAGGACTGCATTTTTAAACCACATGCTGCTCGTGCCCCGTTTGGATGGGTGTTGGCCAGTTTGGGCCACCCAGGTGTCAATGGCTTGGTTCAGGTGAATTGAAGGATTTTGTTTAGCATCCCATTTAAATTTGCACATTGAGCTGCTATCTTTTAGTGGAAACATCTTTCTGACAGCTGGGCCTAATTGGGCTATCACTCTACCGAGAGGTACAGAATTAGAATCACGAGTTGTGCCAGCATCCTTTTCTAAGGCCTCCGCCTGTGAGCGTGACATGCATCTAGTGATTACTGCTCTGAAGTCTCCCAATGCAAGATCCTGTCCAGCAGTGAGGGTGTCAAAGTCTGAGAGCCAAGTGTTTCCACCCTCCTGTATGTCTGGTAATTTATCTATTAAAGCCTGTATGTCCCCAAGGGAATACGGCTGATAGACTTTCTGGGCGTTGGGTTTGTTCTGCACCAGGGGTAATTGGTAAGTGGGTGGTCCCATGGACCTAGTGTGTCTTCTTTCTGGCTCTGGGGATGGAGGGTGGGAAAGCAAATCCCCTTCTCCCCCACACTCTTCCTTAGAGGGCGGCTTCTGCCATTCCTCCTCTAGGAGAGATTCATGACTCTGACTGGCTGCTGGAGGGAGATCAGATGATTCATGTCCCACCAGAACCATCTTAACCACTACACTTCTGTTAGGGTCTTCCTGCTCTTCACCCTTTAACTGAGAGGATGCAAAAATTGGTGTTGGCTTTTGTTCAGGTGCTTTAGGCCATACTTGTGGGCAGTTTGCCCAAGGCGCTGGAGGGGGAGCATGGGAGCTCATCCCCGTGCTGTAGTCAGGAGCGACCAGGCCCTGACTGAAGTAGGGAGTAGTGAACTGTTTCTGTGAGTTATCTATTTCCTGACGTTTTGCTCTTAATTCGAACGGCGCAGCTGGGTTGTTCGCAGACGGAATGCTGTTTAATGTTTCATTGCTTCTCAGATAAGGATTATGTGTCTCAGGGGCTGTGGGACTGACTTTAACGTCTGATCCTGAGGTCATAGTTACACTTGACCACTCACTCTCATTATCAAGTGGGACTTCAGGCTGAATGTCCAATGTACCGCTTGTAACTTTAATTAATGGATACATTCCAGCTGTCGGAGCAGTAGAAGAGTAAGGAGGTGGATGCTCCTTTTTTACGCGCTTCATATTAGGTCTGGCGGTGTTCCATAACATTATCCACTGCATGTATTTACTCATACGAGCTGCCTGCCTGTCAACCTCACTTTTTGCTTTCTTCCTTGTCAACATTCCAGCTTCCCTCAGAGTCTCTGCAGCCTCCTGCCTTTTCTCTCTCGCTTCTGCAGCTTTTACTTCCCAGATCCTGCTCCAATTACCTCTGCTGTTAACATCTACTCCTTTTTCCTTCATCGCCTTTTCTGCTGACTTTCTCAATAAAACCTTATTTCTCGTAGCTTCAACCGGGCTGCTTGTCAAATTTATTACAGTCTCCATACAAGCTAATTGTTCTCCCAGTGTACTCAGAATGTCATCAGATCCCCACCCATCATCCTCCGTTCCACAAACATGTTCTTTTTCCATCATTCTGTTAGTATGTTGTATGTTGCTGATTTTTGGTGACAATTTGGACTGACGAGGGGTTTAGCCCATAGGGGGCTCTAGCTCACCAGTATTGATTAGTGAGACAGCGCCAATGACCTCTGTGGTATTTCCTTCTTCAACCTGTGTTTCAGGTGAGGAAATCTTGCCTAGAGCATCCACAAGGGCGCGCTGTATTTCTCTCACTTACACATACAATTTGTTAGTACAGTTCATTCATTCGTTACCCGTCTTCACTGCGGAGGGTGTGGTGGTCTCCGCTTATTCAACTAATCCCTATTAGTTGTGATATGAAAAAATCTATGTGTTTTTACACTTATCCTTACTATCTGCGCTGTGAGTGCAGATGATATGTTCGCTAAGCCTAAAGAGACTTATTCACTCTCATTTGGAGTTTATCTGTCTCTTTTATTATGTAATTCAAGTTAATCAGTCAGCTCCATCTGTTTTACCGACAAAGCTGATTGAGACTTGACATTCATACAGCGTGTTTTCTAACTATAACGTGTGTTTTGTGTCAAAAAAATACAGTTTCATATCCACATTGCTTATTTCATGCAGAAACAGCCAAAAACATTGCTCATTTTTACGCAGAAACAGCCAAAAGCACTACTCACTTCACGCAGAAACAGCCAAAAACATAGCGCATTTTATGCAAAAACGATCAAAAACATTTTTCTCATCTCATACAAAAGGTCCTTGACCTTTAAAATCTAGGGAGCTCTCTTTAGCCTCCCCTGCCCTTAACCCGAACCAGGTCCTCGACCTGTACTTTAGGGAGCTCTCTTTAGCCTCCCAGGGCCTCAACACAAACCAGGTCCTCGACCTGTGGACTTTTAGGGTTCCCACACCTATGGACTCTTTCGCCAAGCTCTTATATAACCTCGTTATATATTCTATTCGCTCGTCAGCAAATAGTGTGGTCAGCCACGACCTGGAAACGGAACTTTAGGGCTCTTCTAATAACCCTGGGCCACCATCCCTTCTTCTGTACTATTTCCTTATCTCATTTACCATTAAACCATTAGAAAAATCTTCATTTCATTTCACCATTAAACCATTACAAAAAATCTCTTATTCTTCTGCACTTGTCTCCACTTTCTTCTCCAACTATTATTTTAGGACCACAGCTACTATGATTCTGGACACAAAGGCTTTGGATAAATCCAATGAGCAGATTTTAGAAAATAAGGCCTGCTTACCTTAGTTTTTCACCGCGGTGTTTTTGTGCCAAGATCGTTCGCTGGGTCAGCTGGTCGAATCGTCCTCCAAAAACTCCTTTTTCTTCAAAAAGAAAAAATCCTGTTCGTGACGCCAAATTTTGTTGGTCCTTTCTTCTGTTAGACCAAGCACGGGTACGGAGAAGATGGAGTTAAACACCTTTTGAGTTGGTAGAAATGAGGAGACAAATGATCAGAGGAGTCCAGTCACTGTTTCACCGCTCGAGAGGGGGAGAGCCCTTTTGCAGCAGGTCCCGCGACCTGCTCTTGCCAGCTGCTTTGGACAGACTCTCCGCCGTTCTGCTGAAAACGGCTGATTTTTATTGAAGATTACAGGAATGTTACATACGTAGTTTGCCATGTACATACGTCAATGATTATGACAGGTAAAGAATAACAGCCTTGTTAGCAGCTTGAGATTACCAGGAACATCCTGATACATTCATGACAGGAGAAGATACATTCACTGGTACAGAGAGGAGCTGGAATGTGCTCGCTCCCTACAAGGTTGCAGAACAGAACATGCTGCTGTAAATCTTTGTGTAGAGGCCTTGAGTATCTGAGCAAGTGTACATATCACAGAGTAATACAAATGAGCTTAAAAGGTAAATATATAAAAGAAGCTTATAAGGTAAATACATATATTTTCAGTGACAAGGCAGAGGCTCTGTCTGGGCCAAAACCTTACACCGAGTACTTGCTGAAGATGACACGATTAAACTGGACTCCGACGGGGGAATTTAAATATAAAGGCGATGTGCAGAAAGGATCACACATCCTTGACTTGATTAAAAACATCAGCAACCCGTTAAAAAAACATCCACAATCAGAACCGACGGGTTGGATTCATTTCCTAAAAACTCTGGTAGAAAAAAATGTACCCTTATCTATTGTGTCCAATCCGCTAGCTAGACGTCAGATTACGCAACTCAGGAACGAAGGGGGTGTGCTTACGGCTTCTGAAGCCTGTGTTTTGAAGAAGAAGAAAAGACCAAGGAGAGATATCATTTTATCACCAAGTTGGACCGATCTCCCCACTTTGAAGAAATGGATCAGCTTTCCCCCTTAACTCTATTGTTTGTTCAATAAAACTTTATTCAAAAAACAAATTTCACAGTCCGTGACATTCTTTAAACATTTCAAGAGTACAATTCATCTGTGTAAAATATAAATCATGATGTTTGATACAATTTGAACATTTTTTAACAAAATGATAAACCATAGCATCATTCTTATCTACATTTTTATGATATTTAGACATAATTTGTTTCAGAGAAAGTCCACAAGCCTTATGACACAGGAAAAAAACACAATGCTGGCCGCAACAGTCGGTTGCAAAACTCTGTAGCTGATGATCTTGATATTGTATTCGCGAACAACGTTGTGTTAGAAAATTCAGGATGTTTTCAGGGTAATATTTAAATTTAGGCGATAGACCGTAAGAGTCAAAAAATGTCCCGAGGCCATTTTGTTCCACAGCTAGCGCCAACCAGTGTTCACCAGGTAAATGGGCAGGATGAGTGTTCACCACAAAGTAGGCCGGTAATTGAATGTTTTTTGGGACGGTAGACAGCTGATCAGATGCGTACACGCTGCAAAAATAATCTCCCAGCAGGTTCGATAATATGCCGTCCAATTCGTGATTATCCATTAATAATAATCCACCAATACCTCTCTCTTTGAGTTTATCTCCAGAATGGAGTCGTAACACGCATACACAATGAGTGTAGCCGTGGCTCTCAGAGGTTCTCCAAAGCGCATCTCCATCCTCAGGTTGCCAGTGGAAACGGGTGAAAGCGCCTCCGAGTCATCCGCTGTGTTCAGATTAAAGGCAAAGAGTGTATACCCCTGTTGATATTCCAACCTATTAATCGATAGAGGCAAATCTTTCAATTGTCTTGAGGTGGCTGTAAACAGATTATAAAATTCTCTGACCGATGTTCCCTGGTAAAAAGTAGGTTGAAAGGCTTTCGAAGGAATCTGTTTTCCGTCTCTGGACAACGCCAGATATTCCACACTTATGTGGCAAAAATTAAATGGAGAAAGGTCCCTGCGTCCTGTGTAAGCCTCGTGGTCCACCAATCCCAAGACGATATATTTAGGAATGGCGCCGAGAAAGAGGTTCTCCAGATTACCTATCCTCGAATTTTGTGGAATGGAATAAGTTTTGACGGTAACGCGTGAAAGTGGATACAAGGCGTTTGCTTTTAGTAAAGCAGACTCGTGACCCAAACGTACGGCGGGTGAAATATTAACTTTCTTCACAAAAAGCGATGCACCCATCAGTTTCAGCTTGTAGGTGGAGTCACGCGCACCCATCAAGCAAAAAGCATTGCACGCTCGTGTCAGTTTAATTCTGAGATCGACAGAATTTAAAAGAAGTCTTTCACAGAAAAATATATCAGAATGCAGGGGTCCTATCAGATCCTCTTTCTGGAGTTTTCTGTAAAAACTGCTCGTTGATTAAGGCCTGAATTGGGGCCGTTAATTACAACGGTTGAATTGTGCGCACCTGCGCTGTCTTTGAAGAACAAACCCGCACTGAATTGAAATTTCAAACTCGCTTCAGAAAAGATCAGCAGGGTTTCGATAATCGCCCTGTAGGGATGCGTGGCACTGGACTGTGAAATCAGACGGTCGCCGAGAACCACGTCACATTGTGAGAAAATCGTGTTTATCGGGTAATTAATCAGAGCCGTGGCAGCACCATCAGCCAGGGGGCTGCCGTCATCGTTTGTAATTTTCACCCGCAAAAGTAGAAGAGTGTCGTTTAAATCCAAATATTTCTCTCCATCTTCGGGGACAAAAAATTCTACAGGCCCGCCGTCCGTCAGGGCCGCTATGGGTAAAATTTCGCTGTAGATCTTATCTTCGATAGACAACTGCGTCATGGGGACGGTGAAGAGGTCCAGTTCACTCATCGTACATTCTGACGATTTACTGTGTAGCAGTGACATGATTAAAAAATATTTGAGCCCGGCTGACGAGACTTCTTCCTCTTTTGCTTGTGTTTTGTAACTGGAGCTTTGATGAGCCGGTCGCTTCGTGATGTAGATGTCTTTAAACGCCTGCCGGGGGGTCTTTTGCGAACTCGCCTCGACAGAACCATGAGGCCAGACCCCTCTTGGGCATTAGGGTCAGTGATTTTACCGACGGCTCTCGTCAACACATCTGACGCGATTCCGGTAGCGGCCTTTTTGAGATGCGGTTTAGCCAGAGCAAATCCTTTTTTAACAAAAGGTGATATGAATCGAAACAGTCTTGAAAATATCTATCCAAAGCCACATCCGTACATATAAGGAACACCGATAAAACCTGGTAAACCATGACCGGCCTGAGTGACGTAATAATTGATAAAACGGTTGGGATCGTTTCTCTGCAGGTGATAAATCATGTTTGCAAGACATACGAGCGTAACTGACTCTCTCACCCTGTTTCACGAGCGTTATATTATTGTATTTCTCTGATGTGCGGGCCTGAAATGAAGCCTCACCATTGTTTTTCCGTATAAGAAGTGAATCGGCTCATTCTGATCAGATTTTATTTCGATATGAATGCTTTCTATATGATTCGTAGAAACGCTGATGTAATCCACAGGGTTAAACGCATGAGTGACCGTGTGACCGAAGGTCCCTTCAACTTTCACCATACGTAATAAAGGTGCAAAGACGTCGCCGACCAACTGCTCGGTCACGACATCCGTGTAGCAGTAAAATTGATATAGACCGCCTGTTAAATCGGGGGGGTGAGGCGCCGATTTGATCGGTTCATCGAAGCCAGAAGTACCTTCAGGCGTCAACCACTCACCCGCGTTGAAACCTAACAGATAGGTCAGAGGCGCTAAAAATCTAAATTCTATTTCATCGCCGATCTGATATTTGAGAATGGGGTTGGGGAATCTGTGAATGAGATAGAAATCAGGATCAATCTTTCTCATAGCAGTCCCACATTCCATTCTAAGTGTTTGGATAGCTTTATAATATCCGGGAGTAATCGGAGCTCTGTTGATTTTCTTAGGTTCTTTCACTCGTCGCCATTCAACAAACGCACAATCGTTCGGTAAATTAAACCATGAGTGCACGTAAGTGATTTCAGACAGTCCCACTTGCCACCTGCCATTGAGATTGATGTGACGTGCTAGATCGGTTCTGTAACTGGCAATCGTGTTATTTTTAAACACTTCGTTACTGGCATTAGAGGGTAATGTGATATAAAAACCCTCCTCTTGTCTCAGATCTATTTTTATTTTTTGTATCTGTTTTTTAAACGTCGTACAAGTCTGAGGCTTTAATCCAACTGGAAAATTTTTGAGGCCAGCCAAGCCATTTAACAAAAACTTGCTTCTGGCCTCTGTAAGTTCTGCACTTTAAAACTTTTTCAACATGGAAGGATCATTCAGTCAATAAGTTTACTTTCTGCAATTCGGGTTCATAAAATGAGCCTTCAATTTTTTCCCCATCAAAATCTTTATAAACCGGTGGCGATCGATGAAGACACTCGTCCACGGTGAACAGCTCATGCGTGAAACTCTGCTCATATTTTTTATCAAAAACACCTCTGAGTTTGGAAATTCTCACAACGTCACCCCTGTTAAACTTCATTTTCTTTGCAAGCTTCAGTGTGGTGGTCCCGTAAAGGTTGCGAAACACTTTGATTTTCCGTGTTAACTTCAAAGGGGGCCATTTTGATAGAAGAATGGTAGCTATGATTATAACCTTTCACCAAATCTTGAATCACATCTATGTAGCGATGGGTGTTTTTGGCTGTGAAATATCTCCACATTCTACCTTTTAGAGTCCTGTTAAATCTCTCCACAACGCTGGCCTTTACACTGCTGGCTGTGGCAAAATGCACAATTTCGTGTTTCTTCATGAGGGCTTCAAATTTCTTATTAAAAAATTCTTTACCAGAATCCGTTTGCAATTTTTTAGGGACACCGCTGTCTTTCAAAACTGAAGCAAAAGCTTCAGTAACATCTTTCCCCGATTTGTTTTTCAGGGCTCGTACATAGGCTTTCTTTGAAAATACATCAATGACGGTTAATAGGTAATTAAAGCCGTCGTTTGATTTTGACAAGGCCTGCATGTCGCATAAGTCAGCTTGAAACTGTTTTAGCGGCCCTGAGACAAAAACCTTATTTCTCGGAAAATGAACTCTTGCAGGTTTGTGGAGTGTATAAGCGTCTTGTTCTGAGAGAAAATCGCGAGCCTTATCCGATGAAACTTTCTCCCCAATCTCTCGTTGTAAACCGGTTCTAAACCTTTCCACACCACCGTAACTACCCTGATGTTCTGGTGAAAAATAAACCTTTTTCATTACCTCCTCCTTCTCTGATGAATGGTTGGCAAAAATGATGCATATTTGTTTTCATTAGTTCTTTTTATTTCATAAATTGTACACACAACCGTCAAATATAATCCAAACTCTAGTCAGAAATAAAATCTAATCATACTGTAAAAAACAGCCGTCAAATATAATGAATAAAATCACACAGCCTAATCAAAAATAAAATCTAATCATACTGTAAAAAACAGCCGTCAAATATAATCACAGTCTAGTCAGAAATAAAATCTAATGACGCTACCGTCAGAACAACACGTTCTCACACCCTAAGCGTCGGAAACAAACGCTTGGTCACTCACTTTCTGCGTCAGATACCAACGCAGAAAGTGCCCTTTTTCGTACATATGTGACAAAAAGGAGTCTCCGTTGATTCTAATGCAAATCCCAGTGCAGCGACACAGTGACGAGTTTGGATGTTCTCTTGCGCTGCACTGAACACGCATATTTCCCTATTGTTTGGATAACTTTGAGTATTTTTCTGACATCTGTGGAGCCACATTTAAACACGGACTTTGCGGCAGCTTATGCTTACATTTATATAAATTGTGTGGACTTCTGAACGTGACTACGAGTCATCTACGTCATCTATGAGAATCGATTTATTTACAATAGTTATAAAACACCGGCATGTTTATTTAACTGCTCGAGACAACAATTTTCATTTATTTGTCAGTATAAGCCGTGTTTATAAACTTATTTGTTGCGGTATGGCAAGCATAACAAACTGCGTTTCCCACAATGCTCGGCTGCGGGCAGAGAAGAAGCACTTAGTAGTAATAAGCTGGTTTACGTCAAGAAACGAGTTTTATTGTTTCTGACAGTTCTGTAACCCACTCGGTTGTTAAATTTTAAATCTCAAATAGTTGTTACAGTACAGTAATACATTTTAAAGTGACTGGTCCGGAAGTAGATGGGCGTGACATAGGCTCCTTTTTTAACCAAAACAATTTATTTATTGACTGTTGTAATGTAGCGCTACATATAATATAATTATTTTTCATCTAAATAAATTTTCAATCTAAATACACAATTATTTACAAACGTGCTTATATCACGTGATAGAATGCGACAGGTCCCGCGTAAGCTGGTCTTCCGGTCTTTCCGTTTATTCTCCTTTCGGTAAGTAGAACATTTTCTAATCCGTTATGATTGATTACACAAAAACACTTTAAAATGCCGTTCTCATCATTATATGTACACTTTATAATACGCGTGTATAATTTTCAATCACATTTTAAGAATAAGGTATTTAAAGAAAATCCAGATAACATGTAAACTAAGCTAACATGTAAACTTTTACCATGTCAGACTTTGATCTGCAACCGACATTTGTTTTCTCTTTCAACAGCTGCTGTCATTTTGATCTATTTGAACCCCAACTTTTCATCAACACAAAGGCACTTTTTAGAGCCACGTCTATTTTTCGTAATTTGTCTTCTGTTTGTCACACTTGTTTTCCTTTGGTTTCGTCTTCTGTGTCTGACTGTTTAGTTTGTGTACTGTAATAATTGTTCTGTCTGTGTGTGTGTGTGTGTGTGTGTGTGTGTGTGTGTGTGTGTGTGTGTGTGTGTGTGTGTGTGTGTGTGTGTGTGTGTGTGTGTGTGAGTAGTATTCCTCATTAACATTGAGTGAGCTGCAGGATTTACTGCAGAGCGTTGAGGGTGAGGTCATTGAGGACCTAAAAGACGCCGATGACTTCCTCAGTCAGCTGCAAAATGAGAAAAATGCAATACCAATTGCAGCACCGATGCCAACAGTGAGGTGGAAGAAGAGAAACAGTGGTGGAAACCTCATCCACAGGAGACCACGGGCACTAAGGAACCAGTGCACTCAGGGTGAGCATTGTTCTTTCCTTAACCCTTCCACTGTCTTCATGGGTGACCCCGCCAGGAAAGTTGACCATTGCGCAGGATTGATGGTTCACCCCTTGAGGTCCACGTGGCAGGGGTGAGGTAGTGCTGATAAATACGACGTGCCGATGATAAACCATCAATCCTGCTCAGTGGTCAACTTTCCTGGCGGGGTCACCCATGAAGACAGTGGAAGGGTTAAATATAACTAAACTCAACCTAACCCAATCCAAAGGCTTATAACAATGCTTTGCAAACAAATTTTTTGTCAACCTTTATTTACACACACACCACACACACACACACACACACACACACACACACACACACACACACAGTGCCCACAACTGTATTATGTTATACTATATAATTTTATTGATCACAATAATGTGCTGGTAATGTTCAGAAAAGTTTAGTTTCATTATATGAGTATCATTAGTATTTTTATTTTGATAACAGCTGGTCACAGTCTGTTGATTGACACGGTCTCATCTCCTGTCTCAGCATCTGTCTCAGCTCCTGATGTTGTCTTTGCTCCTGAGACATGTGGTATGTTTTTCTTTCTTTATCCACTAGTGTTATTTCATATGTTTGATTTGTGTATTAGTATATGTATAAGATCAGATCAATTTTAAACATTATCTGAACAGTGAACATCATTTGTTCTCTAATTTCATCAGACGAGTTCATGCGGGACCTCCAGCATTCATTTGCTGATGTTGAGACTGAAGAAGTATTTTGTTGGTCCTTTCTTCTGTTAGACCAAGCACGGGTATGGAGAAGATGGAGTTAAACACCTTTTGAGTTGGTAGAAATGAGGAGACAAATGATCAGAGGAGTCCAGTCACTGTTTCACCGCTCGAGAGGGGGAGAGCCCTTTTGCAGCAGGTCCCGCGACCTGCTCTTGCCAGTTGCTTTGGACAGACTCTCCGCCGTTCTGCTGAAAACGGCTGATTTTTATTGAAGATTACAGGAATGTTACATACGTAGTTTGCCATGTACATACGTCAATGATTATGACAGGTAAAGAATAACAGCCTTGTTAGCAGACAGTTTAATACATCACTAGAACATGCATCCTTGAGATTACCAGGAACATCCTGATACATTCATGACAGGAGAAGATACATTCACTGGTACAGAGAGGAGCTGGAATGTGCTCGCTCCCTACAAGGTTGCAGAACAGAACATGCTGCTGTAAATCTTTGTGTAGAGGCCTTGACCATCTAAGCAAGTGTACATATCATAGAGTAATACAACTGAGCTTTATAAGGTAAATATATAAAAGAAGCTTATAAGGTGGATACGTATATTTTCAATCCCCCTTTTGAACTCTTTTAAGAGTTCAACAAAGATGTAGGAAATCAAAACAACAACAACACCAAATTTCATCAAAAAGAATATAATAAGCAGAGTTTTAAAACACCAATACAAACAACCAATCAGATTACATTTACTCATATTTCTAGCAGTAAACTGATACAAAAAACATGATCATACTTTCAACTGAACATGTTACAACATGTATGGAGCGCATGCACACCCGTATGAGGGCGAAAAAACCTAATTGTCGTAAGTTAATAGGGAAAATTCCCCCATGTCCCCCCATTTTGGGGCGAACGCCTCTTGGCACAGAGTGGGCATGCCTAGGACATCAAAGATCAAAAAATAAAAACAACAAAACAATCAAAAAGCTCATAGAAATGAACTGGTGAAGGGATTGTTACATAAATCACTGAACATTCTCACACTCTAACAACATCTTCTTCATCATGAGAGTCATCACTATCATCAGAGGGTTCCCCTCCCAAATAGATGTTAGGATTGGCTAGTAACAAGGGCATCTGGATAATTGGGTCAGCAGGTGGAGGAGAGATGGCAATGGTAATCAATCTCTGGACTAAGTGCCTAAGACAGGGGATACAGCAACAGCCGCAAGTAACAAGAATGGCAGCGAAGACAGACATGGACACCAGGACGGAGGAAACGAGAGATTTGTATTTACCAAATACATCAAGCCAAGAGTCCCACATGGAGGTGTCTACACCAGAGTGGGATTTCATTTTTTCTGTCAAAGAGCGGAGGCCGTCTAAGGCCTTAGTTAAGCTACCGTCCGAGGCCGTATTGTTGGGGATAAAAACACAGCAATCGTGAGAAAACATGGCACACACGCCCCCTTTTTCAGCTAACAGCATGTCTACAGCAATTCTGTTTTGGAAAGCCATCAAGGAAGTAGCCAATAGTTGTTGGTGAACTGCCTCAAGAGCAGTACGAGTGTAATTACTTAAGAGTTGAACATTGAAATGGATGTAGTTAATGCGGTCGACATTTTTATTGGGAGTTATCCAGACAAAAATAGATTCCCATCCGGCGGCTATTTGGTCAACTAATTTGTATTCGTCTGGAACGCCTCTGGGAACGCCAATTGCATCTATATAAGTGGGATTGTGAAATGCAGGTAAAGCTGGTAAAGATCGCTTTCGTCGGGTGCTAGAGTAAGAGCTGGAAATAGGGGCATCATGAAGGGTTACAGGAGTAACAGTGACAGGTAACAGTAAAGTAATAAGGGCACACAAACCTGAAGATTTCCTGGGAAAACCATTATAGAGCTGAGGTGCACCACACCACCACCATAGATTGGCACGCTTTTTGGGTTTGAATTGTGAAGAAACTGACACGGTTGTATTAACGCACCAATTTGTGGTGACATTCCCTAGAAAAGGACCGCCTCGTCCAATTAGATGAATACAACTGAAGTTATTAGGGGCCACAATGTTGGAAAAGAAGGGCGTACCAATGTCATCGCCTGGTTTTTGCTTTGGAAAGATTTGTCCAAACTTGGTACAATTGGAATTTAGGGAAGTTCCGTTCATCAAATGAAGAAAACATTCTGGAGGAATCGGAGGTGGTACAATACGGAGAGTAGGACGAGCTGAAAGGCAAACAAGACAATCCTGATCAGAAGCATTAGCTGCTTGTTCAGCCAGGAGTAACCAATTATTAGTGCTAGCGGAAATGCCGGTAACCGTCTGAAATGTCTCATCAACCGAAGGGTTTTTAGTCTCAATAGTTATCGCTGGAGAGGGTTTATTCACTTCAGCAATGTCAAGTACCACAGGAGAGGGGGGAGATTTACTTAGCCCGACAATATCAAAGACGGTAGAGGTAGGTGAAGTAATATTACGGACACAGAGGTGCACTGTCCAGTAGTAGCTCCCACTAATCCAAGGAACAAGTACAAATAGGGTACATCCAAGGGAGTTTATTGGACTAATTATGAAAGTCAAAGGGCCTGTTTTAGATCCGCCTTGTTTTATCAATTTGATTCTGGTACGCCAAGTTGTAGCTACTCCTTTGGAGTAGGATGACCAATCATCGCCTGTTTCAGCAACAAGACTGCTCCACTTCCATTGAGAGTAAGATCCCCACGTTAAGTACCAAACATGCTCTTTCAGATCAGATGGCGTGTAATGACCATGTGCAGGGTTCGAGGGCAAAATGTCGTAGGGGAGTGTAACCGTGGTGGCTGTGGATAATGGGATACACAGAGTGATTGCTTGGGTTAAATAGAGAAAATCAGAGTTACAAGGAGGTGAGGGGGATGGAAGAGGTAGGGATCGCTTGTGCCGGTCAATAGGTGGTGGAGGATGGGCCGTTGGTGTTAGCGGGGTAGGCTTAGGGGATGAGGGTGGCAAGAGTGGTAAGGGGAGATCATTGCAGAGGAACAAAATAGCCAATGGGATACATAGCAGGATAACAGTGAGAAGTAGGATCAGGAGACGCTGCCTGCACGTGAGGATGGGAGGGAATGGCCAGGACATAATTAGGCTTATTCAGGAGTTAATTTAAGAAATTGTAAGGGTTATAGCTGCTGTAATCAGTGCCAGAGAACGCACTATATGCTAAAATTGCTATTGTTACCAAATCTTCTAGGTCAGTGAAATCGCGAAAGTATCTGTCGTTCCACAACCCCAACCTGCTGTCCCTGTATGCCAACCGGTTTAGTTTACTTGGATACCAGACTATTGGAAAGGATTCTCGTTGAATTATATTACCCTCAGAATCTTCTTCCGGCCAGGACAAATGAGTGATCAGAATGTACATTAAGTTTGTAGAAATGCAATGAGCGCAAACATATATCTAATACTAAACAGGTAAATGAGTAATAATAAAAATGAGTAGTGAGTATAAAATATAATCCTTGTAAAATAAATGAGGGTGTGAAATAGAACCCAGATAAAATAAATGGAGGGTGTTAAATATAACCCTTGTAAGATAAATGAGGGTGTTAAATAGAACCCTTGTAGAATGTTCATAGGGTGGTTACTTCTTCCCCCTGTTGAGGTCCCTCCACTGGCTCCAGGCAGCTGCAGGGGGATATGATATCAATATTCTCGTCCCGCAGGATGTGGTGGCAGCTTGGCATGCTACCTCGTCCCGCAGAATTAGTAGCTTGGCACGCTACTGTAGTCAGCTACTTCTCTTCCTGGTTTTTTTTTTTTTTTGAATCCTTTTTATGGTTAGGCAGATGTCAGCTGCTTCTCGTCCTGGTCCTTAGGTACTTTTCTGGTCAGGCAGATGTCGGCTGCTTCTCTTCCAGGTTAGGCTCCTCCCTCTGTGACAGGTTTTCTTGGACCTCGGTCAGGGTGCGGTGTGGCTCCTCCGCAGCAGCACACTGGGTCCAATGGTACCAGGAGTCTCCTTTGCCGTCCAGCCGGGCAGCGTGTGACGTCCTCTCCGTGATCCTGTAGGGTCCGGTCCACCTCGGTTCCGTCCACTTCCTTTTGGTGACTTTCAGCAGGACCCAGTCTGTCCCAGGTTGTGGAGATGGGGCATCTGTGGTGGTACGATCAGCCTTAACCTGTAACGAGAACTGAGAGACAAGACTATGCAACAGATTATAATATGACCTTGAGTCGAGGGAGTCAGTCAAGTCAGCAGTCAGAGGTAGTTTTGTGGTGGGTCCTGGAAACGGCCGTCCAGTCTGTAGTTCAAAGGGAGTGAACCTTGTGGTTTTGTTAACTGAGCTCCGTGTGGACATCAGAGCAAGGGGCAAAGCATCTAACCAAGTTAATTTGGTCTGTGCACAGATTTTAGCCAATTTGACCTTTAGCGTTTGATTCATCCTTTCCACCTTTCCCTGGGACTGAGGATGATACACTGAACCAAATTTGTGTTTCAGTCCCAGCATGGTTTCAACCTCTTGTAGATCTTTGTTCTTAAAATGTGTCCCATTGTCCGATCTGATTTTTTCCGGAAACCCGTGTTGGGGAATGTAATGATTGATCAGACATTTGATGACTGTTTTGCTGTCTTCTTTTTTCGCAGGCCAAGCCTCCGGCCATCCAGTGTAGGCATCTACACACACTAGGAGATACCTGTAGCCTTTTACCCTGTCAATCATATCTGTGAAATCTATGATTATCTCTTTTCCAGGGCATGTTGGTATTGGAAATTGACCTTGGATTGGTTTCAGGGTAGGTTTAATGCCAAACTGAGTACACTCTGTACAAGTTTTAACCAAATATCTGGCCATGTCTGTTAGTTATGGATGCCACCAGGGGGACAAATTTCTCATCATCTGTGCTACACCAACATGTCCAACACCATGTGCTTCTTCCATTGCTGTTTGCCTGATGCCAGGTGGTAGTATGGGTCTACCATCTGGACTTCTCCAAACATCTGTGTTGGTTGCACCTCTTGCCAACCACAAAGTTTTTTCCTGTGCTGAAGCTTGATCTTGCATGTCTTTCAGTGTTTCTTTTGTGATGGATATTCTAGGATCAATGCTTTTTTCAACAGTTACTGTTTCAACCACTAGGTTATATACAGGAAGATATTCAGCTGTTATCTTGGCAGCCCTATCTGCCTCCTGATTTCCCTTAGATACAAAGTCAGAGCCCTGACTATGTCCTTTGCATTTTATCACTGCCACTTCTGCTGGAAGGAATAAAGCTTCTGCTAGTTCCCTCATCTCAGACTCATGTCTTATGGGTTTCACCCCAGCAGTCACAAAGCCAGCTCTCAACCACTGTTTCAATTCAACATGCACGGCTCCTACAGCATAAGCTGAGTCACTGTAAATATTTACTTTCTTCCCTGTGCTCATTTTGAGAGCGGCAATAATAGCTAACACTTCTGCTCTCTGTGCTGACTGTTGTCCTTTCTAGCTTTTCCGCTCCTGCAGTGAACCACTCGCCTGTAGGGAGTTGCTCTACTACTGCCCATGCAGCATTTAATCCATCATTGTCATCTCTGTAGCAGCAGCCATCTGTGAACCAGTTCTTATCAGGGTTTTGTAGTGGGATTGCACTTAAATCTGGTCTGACTTTTTCTTCTATTGCTGTTCTTTGTTCGCATGAATGAGGTTCCCCATTACCCATGTGGTCTGCCATGTTTATCCCTTCGTGTGTGTAGGTGATGTGTGGGGCCTCTAGGATCTTACTGATTTTTCTTTGTCTTAGTGGGGTCATGGTGAAAGCTTGTGATGTAATGTAAGCCACTACACTGTGTGTTGTTAGTACTTTCAGAGGATAGCCCATTACAATGTGTGCTGTTTTTTGTAAAATTTTTGCAAGGCCTGCTACATGCTGTGTGCAAGGTGGGTGTCTTTTTTCCATGTTGTCTAGCATGACACTTATGTACATCAAGACTTGTCTCTGACCTCCCCCTTTTTTCTGGAACAGAACTCCATTCACATGAGTTTCTGATCCAGAAACATCAAGAAAAAATGTGGATTTGTAGTCTGCAGTAGCTAAATCACTAGCAGTGGAGAGTTGTTGTTTGAGTTTTATGAAAGCTTCTTCTGCTGGAATAGTCCAGTTCAGGTGAGCTGTGAGCTGACGCATCCCAAAAGGTGCTATAAGAGCACGTAGTGGGGCAGTGAGACCAACATAGTTAGGGATGAAGTGTCTACTGTAGCCTGTCAAGCCTAGGAAAGATAACATGTCTTTGACTGTTTCAGGTTTAGAGTGATGGAGAATGGAGTTTCTGTGATCTGGTGACAATGACACACCAACTTGTGAAACCATCCTGCCCAAAAATGACACTTGTTTCCTGGCTATCTGAAGTTTGGACCGGCTGACCTTAAATCCAAGCCTGGCCAAATGAGTTAGTAATGTTTGAGTAGCTTGCAGACAGGAGCCCGCAGAGGGCGCTGACAGAAGCAAATCGTCAACATACTGCACTAAAACACAGTCATCAGGTAGGGGGCATGTGTCTAGGAGCTGACGCAAACATTGGTTGAACAAACCAGGTGACAGGGTGAACCCTTGTGGCAAACGCGTGTATCTGAATTGCTGCCCTCTGAATGTGAAAGAGAAAATGTCCCTCAGAGACTCATGAAGTGGGAGACAAAAGAATGCATTTGCTAAATCTATGCAGGAAAACCATGCATGTGAAGGTGGTAAGTTTGTCAGAGCCACATATGGGTTAGGGATGGGAAGTGAGTCTGTGTTAAGTAGGGCGTTTATACGACGCAGGTCATGAACCATTCGATATTTACCAGTATTTTTCTTTTCTACAGGTAAAATCGGAGTGTTCCATTCTGACATGGATGGTTCCAACACCCCTGCCTGCAACAGGCCATTGATGGTGTCTGCTATCCCCTCTTCAGCATATGGTTTGTGTGGGTATTGTGGAACCCACAGGGGAGCATGATCTTTTAGGTGAAAGGTCACAGGTGGGATGGACACCAACCCAACATCAGTGGGGCCTGTTGACCACCGGGAGGTGGGAAGCGAGTCTAACATTGTTAGAGCATCAGGGTGATCGGTTCGTTCACGGCCATGAGATCTGCTAATTGTTTCCTGTTGTAAATGTGTTGAATTAGTACAAACCGCAGTGATTTTAAATGTCTGAGTCGAGTCTGAATACGACACTTGTGGAAGAGGAGTTGAACGCCAATCAGTGGTTGCTAGGGAACGTTTAACCATTCCTCCTAGTTCTTTTGCCTGATGGGCTGGATGTAAAGCAAGAGAGACATGAGGTACTGCCTCATCTTCCATCATGTACCATGCCAATTGTTCTTGGGTTAGGTTGGCTGCAGCAGCCACACCTTCTGGTGCAGCATAAATATCTGTTGTTTGTACACACCATTGCTGTCCCTCTAAATGATTTTGGAAGGCTCCTTTGTACCAAACTGAATCATGTCTGTCATAGAATAATGTTAGGTGAGGAGGGTCAGAGGGAGAAACATAAGGATGGACCTGAGTCAGCCAGGGTTTCCACTGCTGGTACAGAGTCATTAAGCCAGGAGTGTCCTTGGTTTCTGTGTCCAACAGAGCCCAATAAATCTCAGTACAGTCTGATATGTCAGGCAGTTTTTGGGCCAAGTACATGCCATCACTGGCTTCTCCGGTGCAGGGCAAAATAGTCCCTTCTGGCAGAGTGACAGTAAGTCCCGTAGGTCCACACAAAATGGTGGCTCCTAGCTTGATGAGGAGATCTCTTCCTAGTAAGTTGACTGGAACTGTTGGTGAACAGACGAAGCTGTGCAGTACTGTCTGGTTTCCCACCGTAGTTGGGAGTGGCAGGGAGAAAGGCAGAGTTTGTTGTTCCCCAGAGAAGCCCGTAACTGAGATAGTGCGCGTAGATGTTTTAGAGGGCGGCACAGTTTGTATGGTGGAGCAGGTGGCACCAGTGTCAACCAAAAAAGGTTGATGTTGTCCATCTACAGTTATTGACAGCAGGGGGTCTGCCGTGGCTCCCTGACCGTCGGAGTTTCTCTGTGGGGCGTCCTATTGTCTTGGACCACCCTCCCACTGTTCCCAGCCCATCATTGGCATCTGGGTGTGGGGTCCTGTAGGCCCTCCTCGTCCTGAAAAGGTGCCTCTGCCTTGACCTTCCTTTTGTGGGCTGTATGGCAAAGGGCAGTTCCTGTACCAATGTCCTGGTTGACCACAGTTAAAGCAAATGTCTTGAGCACGTGGTCCCCCTTTGCTGCCCACTGGCCTCCACTGTCCCCTTCCCCTGAAACCGCCTCTGGTTCGACCAGTAAAAGGTGGTCGCTGGGCAGCGTATGGGTTGGGTGTGTTTACATATGGCCCTGAATATTGTGGCTGTGGCTGCCCTGAATATGGTGGCTGCGGCTGCCAAGCTATAGATGAAACCTGATCAGGAAGTGTCTGCTGTGGTGGGGGTGTGGCTGTGGACGCAACCATTTGTTTCTTAACCTTGTCCCCCTTTTCACCTAAAGTCTTTTTTGCGGCTTGTAATTGGATCCTGAGCAATTGTTTCTGTAAATCTTCTAAGTTATCAGAGTCTTTTTCTTCCTTTACCTGCATTTTATTAAGGTTAAAAATAAGATGTTTTTTCCATTTGCTAAAATCACAATCCTGCAAATCAGGGTTGTCTTCCATTTTATGAGTCACCGAATCAGGGACTCCTTTCAGGACTGCATTTTTAAACCACATGCTGCTCGTGCCCCGTTTGGATGGGTGTTGGCCAGTTTGGGCCACCCAGGTGTCAATGGCTTGGTTCAGGTAAATTGAAGGATTTTGTTTAGCATCCCATTTAAATTTGCACATTGAGCTGCTATCTTTTAGTGGAAACATCTTTCTGACTGCTGGGCCTAATTGGGCTATCACTCTACCGAGAGGTACAGAATTAGAATCACGAGTTGTGCCAGCATCCTTTTCTAAGGCCTCCGCCTGTGAGCGTGACGTGCATCTAGTGATTACTGCTCTGAAGTCTCCCAATGCAAGATCCTGTCCAGCAGTGAGGGTGTCAAAGTCTGAGAGCCAAGTGTTTCCACCCTCCTGTATGTCTGGTAATTTATCTATTAAAGCCTGTATGTCCCCAAGGGAATACGGCTGATAGACTTTCTGGGCGTTGGGTTTGTTCTGCACCAGGGGTAATTGGTAAGTGGGTGGTCCCATGGACCTAGTGTGTCTTCTTTCTGGCTCTGGGGATGGAGGGTGGGAAAGCAAATCCCCTTCTCCCCCACACTCTTCCTTAGAGGGCGGCTTCTGCCATTCCTCCTCTAGGAGAGATTCATGACTCTGACTGGCTGCTGGAGGGAGATCAGATGATTCATGTCCCACTAGAACCATCTTAACCACTACACTTCTGTTAGGGTCTTCCTGCTCTTCACCCTTTAACTGAGAGGATGCAAAAATTGGTGTTGGCTTTTGTTCAGGTGCTTTAGGCCATACTTGTGGGCAGTTTGCCCAAGGCGCTGGAGGGGGAGCATGGGAGCTCATCCCCGTGCTGTAGTCAGGAGCGACCAGGCCCTGACTGAAGTAGGGAGTAGTGAACTGTTTCTGTGAGTTATCTATTTCCTGACGTTTTGCTCTTAATTCGAACGGCGCAGCTGGGTTATTCGCAGACGGAATGCTGTTTAATGTTTCATTGCTTCTCAGATAAGGATTATGTGTCTCAGGGGCTGTGGGACTGACTTTAACGTCTGATCCTGAGGTCATAGTTACACTCGACCACTCACTCTCATTATCAAGTGGGACTTCAGGCTGAATGTCCAATGTACCGCTTGTAACTTTAATTAATGGATACATTCCAGCTGTCGGAGCAGTAGAAGAGTAAGGAGGTGGAGATTTATGCTCCTTTTTTACGCGCTTCATATTAGGTCTGGCGGTGTTCCATAACATTATCCACTGCATGTATTTACTCACACGAGCTGCCTGCCTGTCAACCTCACTTTTTGCTTTCTTCCTTGTCAACATTCCAGCTTCCCTCAGAGTCTCTGCAGCCTCCTGCCTTTTCTCTCTCGCTTCTGCAGCTTTTACTTCCCAGATCCTGCTCCAATTACCTCTGCTGTTAACATCTACTCCTTTTTCCTTCATCGCCTTTTCTGCTGACTTTCTCAATAAAACCTTATTTCTCGTAGCTTCAACCGGGCTGCTTGTCAAATTTATTACAGTCTCCATACAAGCTAATTGTTCTCCCAGTGTACTCAGAATGTCATCAGATCCCCACCCATCATCCTCCGTTCCACAAACATGTTCTTTTTCCATCATTCTGTTAGTATGTTGTATGTTGCTGATTTTTGGTGACAATTTGGACTGACGAGGGGTTTAGCCCATAGGGGGCTCTAGCTCACCAATATTGGTTAGTGAGACAGCGCCAATGACCTCTGTGGTATTTCCTTCTTCAACCTGTGTTTCAGGTGAGGAAATCTTGCCTAGAGCATCCACAAGGGCGCGCTGTATTTCTCTCACTTACACATACAATTTGTTAGTACAGTTCATTCATTCGTTACCCGTCTTCACTGCGGAGGGTGTGGTGGTCTCCGCTTATTCAACTAATCCCTATTAGTTGTGATATGAAAAAATCTATGTGTTTTTACACTTATCCTTACTATCTGCGCTGTGAGTGCAGATGATATGTTCGCTAAGCCTAAAGAGACTTATTCACTCTCATTTGGAGTTTATCTGTCTCTTTTATTATGTAATTCAAGTTAATCAGTCAGCTCCATCTGTTTTACCGACAAAGCTGATTGAGACTTGACATTCATACAGCGTGTTTTTCTAACTATAACGTGTGTTTTGTGTCAAAAAAATACAGTTTCATATCCACATTGCTTATTTCATGCAGAAACAGCCAAAAACATTGCTCATTTTTACGCAGAAACAGCCAAAAGCACTACTCACTTCACGCAGAAACAGCCAAAAACATAGCGCAATTTATGCAAAAACGATCATAAACATTTTTCTCATCTCATACAAAAGGTCCTTGACCTTTAAAATCTAGGGAGCTCTCTTTAGCCTCCCCTGCCCTTAACCCGAACCAGGTCCTCGACCTGTACTTTAGGGAGCTCTCTTTAGCCTCCCAGGGCCTCAACACAAACCAGGTCCTCGACCTGTGGACTTTTAGGGTTCCCACACCTATGGACTCTTCGCCAAGCTCTTATATAACCTCGTTATATTTCTATTCACTTGTCAGCAAATAGTGTGGTCAGCCACGACCTGGAAACGGAACTTTAGGGCTCTTCTAATAACCCTGGGCCACCATCCCTTCTTCTGTACTATTTCCTTATCTCATTTACCATTAAACCATTAGAAAAATCCTCATTTCATTTCACCATTAAACCATTACAAAAAATCTCTTATTCTTCTGCACTTGTCTCCACTTTCTTCTCCAACTATTATTTTAGGACCACAGCTACTATGATTCTGGACACAAAGGCTTTGGATAAATCCAATGAGCAGATTTTAGAAAATAAGGCCTGCTTACCTTAGTTTTTCACCGCGGTGTTTTTGTGCCAAGATCGTTCGCTGGGTCAGCTGGTCGAATCGTCCTCCAAAAACTCCTTTTTCTTCAAAAAGAAAAAATCCTGTTCGTGACGCCAAATTTTGTTGGTCCTTTCTTCTGTTAGACCAAGCACGGGTACGGAGAAGATGGAGTTAAACACCTTTTGAGTTGGTAGAAATGAGGAGACAAATGATCAGAGGAGTCCAGTCACTGTTTCACCGCTCGAGAGGGGGAGAGCCCTTTTGCAGCAGGTCCCGCGACCTGCTCTTGCCAGTTGCTTTGGACAGACTCTCCGCCGTTCTGCTGAAAACGGCTGATTTTTATTGAAGATTACAGGAATGTTACATACGTAGTTTGCCATGTACATACGTCAATGATTATGACAGGTAAAGAATAACAGCCTTGTTAGCAGACAGTTTAATACATCACTAGAACATGCATCCTTGAGATTACCAGGAACATCCTGATACATTCATGACAGGAGAAGATACATTCACTGGTACAGAGAGGAGCTGGAATGTGCTCGCTCCCTACAAGGTTGCAGAACAGAACATGCTGCTGTAAATCTTTGTGTAGAGGCCTTGACCATCTAAGCAAGTGTACATATCATAGAGTAATACAACTGAGCTTTATAAGGTAAATATATAAAAGAAGCTTATAAGGTGGATACGTATATTTTCAATCCCCAGTGGTTCCCACTGTGACATCAGCAAACTGGGGCTTAAGGAAAATGAGAGAGCTGGAAAACTGGAGATCTGTGAGGCCTTATTTAGTCAATACCCTGATATCAAAGGAGAAAGTGGAACCCAACTCGTGCCAGGAGTGTCAAAGCAATGCAGCTGCTATCCGGTGTCGGGATTGTCGTCCACGGCCGTTCCTCTGTGGAGAATGTGATTTAAATGCACACAGCCAACATCCATTCCACAATAGAGAGGCCACTATAGGAGGATTCTTTGAGCCATTGCCCCCAACCAAAGTTATTATAAATGAAGCTCTTTGTCATTGTGATGAGTTCTTTTTGAGCATACATGCTGTTATTGTGCACACAGTTTGTTAGTATATACATATATAACATGAACTTATTTTTTCTAGAACGAGTTGTACCTCTAGAGGTCCCTTCCAAAATCTGCAGCTGTCCAGCTGAGTACTTGAAGCTCAGTGCCGGAAAGGTTGTGGCTGTGATCACTATGAACGGTACAAGTATATTGTTGTGCATCAAAATATTTTTCTATTGTGTTTGTGATCTGACAATAGAAAATATGTGAAATTCATGTTGCATTTATGTTTTCTTAAAGGACGTCATGACCTCAATATCCCAAAGCTGACCTGTGGGATGTGCAATGCCACATGGACTGCTTTGATTGAAGACCTGATAAAAAATGACTTCTGGCCATCTACCATGCACTATGAAACAATCTTTGCATGTGATATTTTCTTCACATTTGAAGAAATGAAAATGGTAGCGCCCGGATTGTCTTGTCAGGCATTTATAAGAATGCTGGATCTAAGAACCGTTTGCTTTGGTCGTGTGAGTATATATTTTTTTAATGATCTCAACAGTGTATGAAATAGAGTTCTTTTATGTTTACTTAAATGTTTTTAATAGACTGGAAAGATCTCAGCAGACAGCTTCATGAGAAGTTTTTTTTGAGTGGGAGGCTGTGAGATATGAAGTTGACAGCCACTGCAAATCAGAGCCCTTTGCCTGTCCTGCCTGCAGCCCAGAGATGCTTGCGGTCTCTGTTGATGGAAACCGCAAACATTATCGTTTTAATAATGCTGCCAGGTACAATAAAATGTCAGCATAAAGATCAAACACATTACAAATCACAGGTCTTAGTTAATTATAGATTTACATTTCTGCTTTTTACAGATGTGAGGAAAAGGCCATCTTTGAGGGTGTCTTTATTGCTGACGATGAGGACGTTACACAATTTGTGGACCACATTCAAAGCAAGGCAAAACATGTAAGATGGGACTGTAATTACTGTATAAATGTAAAATATCGTAACGTAGAGGTAGGCTCTAATATTTTCATCCTGTTAAATTTAGGTGTCTGGGAAAGGTAAATGTGGTGGTCAATGGCAGGCGGCCAGAGAAACCTCCTTAAGGTCTATCAGCAAGCTTGATGAGGAGGGCCTTGAGCTTGCAGTGTGCCGGCATGGAGTGCTCCTGCGGGCCCTTAATATGTACAGGGGAGAAATTTTTGCGTATCCCCTGTACTTGCAACAAAAGCTGCCCAACAGCAGTTTTTTTTGCATGGATGTGACCTGCAAATATTGGCCTTACCTCCAGAGGCTGGCCAAAAGCTGCCCAGAGCTACAGCCTCTTCTTGATATGAAGCCATTCCTCTCTGTGTTTCATGCCAAAGCCCATAACTTCCAATGTGAAGTGAGTGAAATGATTATACTGTGTGTTTGTAAAAATCATTGTCAGAGGTGAAAAGTTTCTACATAGTTTCTTTTTGAAACAGGTGAAATGGAGTGGAGCATATCAGGAAGGGGCGGGGTTAACTCTGGGTGAAGAAGTGGAGCAGGTCAATGTCTTCCTCTCTCGCATTGCAGTCACCACGAAGCATATGTCAAAAGCAGGTATGAAAACACGGTATTTCTAATTAGGGATGCACCGATACCAGTACTGTATTGGATGTTGTTGCCGATCCAGGCTTTGTAGCTGGATTGGTGGAGAGGTAAACATGGCTGATACCGGATATTATATTATTTACTGCACTTTATCCAAATAATGAGCAGAGCAATAATGTGGCGAACTACATAACTTTTTACACTGCCACTGACAAATTATTTCCACATTATGAGTTCTTTTCTGTCCCAAGTTATATCATGTTAGAGGTTTATTATGTGTTATATAACAATGTTTTAGTGTTTGCATTAGTATTGGTGGATATCAGGTATCAACTGATCCAAAAAGCCCAAATATCGATATCAGGACTGAAAAGGCTGGTTGGTGCATCTCTCTCTTAATATTCTTACAGTATCTCACAAAAGTAAGTACACCTCTCACGTTTTTGTAAATATGTCATTTTAACTGTTTATGGGAAATATCGGAACATATGACAACATGCAATTAGTCGGTGTACAACTTGTGTAAATTTGCTGTCCAGTGTGCCTTGTCTAACCAAAATGTAAGGGGTGTACTCACTTTTGTGAGATAATGTAGATCTACTATAAATATATAGTATTTCACTAGCAAGGACCACGCATGAAGTGCCTCAAATGTTCTTTATAAAAACACGCGGTGATGGATGAAGGTGTGGAAGGTGATGGCTATGAGCAGACTCAGGATGGGGGGTTCCGTATCTGAATAGCATAGCCGGCTGACTGGAGACCCCCCTACTACAGTCTACTTGAGAGCAGCTGGAGACTGGAAGACAAAAACATAACCCTGAAGGGAGGGTGTTTGAGAGAACACAGACAAACAGCTGGAGATGTTTGTGAAGATAGCAAATGTGGCTGAGATGTGGTAAACCTTGAAGTAGAGGTGTGTTTGAGATGTAGTTGAGTCGTGGTCCTGCTCCCGAACCTACATTTACATGTTCACTTAATGTGTGTCTTTTGTTAAATGACCAAAAATACTCTACTGCTTGCTACGGCCCCTGGTTTTACCACCAGTCTGCCTCCAGTTCATGACCTTGGACAACTCCACTACACCGTACCTGCTAGGGTTCTTCCATTCAGCACCATGAAGAGCGACATTCCCTGAACTCCCTTCAGCTGCAGCCTATTCAGGACAGTTTTTTTTGTAGCCAGATGAGGAGAAACAGGCATAGAGATAAAGCAGAGGGGCTAGAAATGTAGCAAGAGAGCTCTAAGGAAGATTTTGAGAGGTAAACAAGAAGAGTTACCTGAACCAGATAGCAGGAGGTTGCTGCACACTAAGACATAAGGCCCTGAGATAAACTTGGATTGGGATATTGCTGCAGTTGGAGATTGACTCGGTGTTAGTGATCCTAAATCATTTTGTTACTTATCTCAGTCTTAAGCCTTTTTTGAGGACTTGAGTTGCAAATGTTTGGTTTGGGCTCTGTGTTATTTAGTCTCTCCCTTATGAACTACTGACCCTGGGTAAGATAGTTTAGTTTAATTGATAGTAGTTAAGAATATTTTTTGAGTTGCTTGGTTTTTATTTTATTCTATTTTTCATTGTTTACCTTAGGTAAGTCTTCTCCCAACTAGAGAGTTTTTAATCTTGGTTGGGACACATTTTGTAATAAACTTTTTTATTACAAAAAGGTTTATTATTGTTTTGAGCCTTCTGGTTCTTTCCCTCCCAATCTATTTGCTGTGTTCATCCCATCAGGGTTTCCTAGGCCTGTTCGGGTTGCAACAGGGCTTCCAGTACCACCGGAGGCAACGCATGCCCATGTAATCACTGCCTCCATCATGTTTCACATGTATGTTGTGCTTTTAGATCCAGGGCTTTTCCAAACCTTCTTCATACTTCTCTCCATCATTCTTAAAGACTGGTACATACGAATACATAGAAGGCAATTTCAAAACTGGGCTGTCTTTTTCAAAATAATTTGTAAGGCAAATTCTAATCTGTCGGGTTTATTTGGTCTACACAAAACTGTATTGTATACTGTATTGTATTGAAAATGATAGCAGCCTTCCTTTCTGTTGCAGGACGTTCAGACATGCTGACACGAATGGCCATGTGCTGGAATCAGCAAAAGACCTCCAATTTGGCTGTCTTCCTGTCTCACAGATATTTGAAAGTAATAATGGCATCAATTTGTCCTCTATGAATAGTTTATGTATGTTGAATTCAATATCAGTTTTTACTTGTAGACCACAAGAACTCTCGAGAGTCAGCTTGAAACACTGGAGTCCCAAAAATCCGAGTGGGGTGTAACTGACAAGCAGTTGGAGGAGTGGGTAACTGATGTGAAGGAGTGGGCAGAAGGTAGATATTATAATATTATAATTACCTAATAATTATAATGCATGGTGTACTATATATTTTTTACATACATAGGTATGTCAGTGTGCAGTTACCAACTTCCATGCTTTTTATACAGAGACATCCAACAAGACTGATGAAGCTGCAGTTAATCTTGGAAGTAAGATTGAGGGGCTTGTGGCAAGCATCAAAAGGCGTTCACAACGTCTGTACAAAGACACAGATGGCAGTAAAGGCCGAGCCAGGGGTCGCCACAAAATCAGAGAGGAGAAAAGAATCCTGACGTCAGTGGTCGACGAATATAACAAAATGGTTCCAAGCAATGAGTGCCTGTGCATAGAAACGATACTGTCTGAAGATACAGCATGGCCATGGCAAGAGTTTCAAAGTGGTACGTACTTGTGCATCTCCAAAAACAGCTGTGAAAACTGCTCAAATCAGCTTATTATCCAAAAACACCTGCTAAAGATTCCTTAGCCATGAAATGGGCTCTCAGTCTGTTTCAGTAGGAATCACAATCAGGCAGTTTTGAAGAAAATCATCATTGAATCCCTGCATAAGTAGTGAAAGCCTCCAAAGGTCATTGCAAATTCATTTTGATTTTAGGCCAGTTATGAATCAAAGCAGATACATTGAGACCCTGGAGAGTGTTGTCTGGAAAGGCCATTGGAAAGTTGATGAGGACCTTCACAAGAACTGGACTGAGGCTAGAGTTAGTACATCAAGAGCCACCACACACAGACAAATGCTGGACATGTGCCTCAAATGTTCTATTCCTTTTGTTAAGTTGCTCCTGAACAACAATGTCAACAGTGTTCCAAAATCCTACTTTCTGATGAGACAATTTAGCATCTCATTTGGAAGACAAGTTCCCTGAGTCTGGAAGAATAGCAGATTCTTGAAGTGCTGAGGGAAGTATCCACAGTCTGTAATGATTTTGGGAACCATGTCATCTGCTGGTGTTTGTCCATTGTGATTTAAGTCCAAAGTCAATGCAGTCTTCCACCAGAAAAATTTGGAGCACTTCATTCTTCCTTTTGCAGACCAGCTTTATGGAGATGCTGACTTCATTGTCCAGCAAACTAGCGTGACCTGAACCCCAACGCCTCCCAGCTTCACACTCAGCATTAAGGGGTTTGATTGGGGGGTTAAACCACCAAATAGTTCCTGAGCATGGCTGTGTCTGCAGCTCACCGCTCTCCCAGGGGATGTGTCAGATGCAGAGAACAAATTTCACACACACATCAGTGTGTGTGACAACTAATGGGACTATAACTTGACCTTAGAGAATCTATGGGTTAGCCCTAAGAGAAAAATGAGAGTCAATGATTCAGAACAACTGAAGGCTGTTATAAATGCGTCTTGGTCCTCCATAACACCTCAGCAATAACACAGGCTGATAGCATTCATGCCACGCTGCTTTGAGTCAGTAAGTCATGCAAGTGGTGCCCCCAGACAAGTACTGAGTACATATGTATAATATTTTTCTGAGGTCCAACATTTCTTTATTCAAAATCCTATATATACATTTTTTCTGAGGTTTTAAATTAGATTTAAAGAGGATTTCAGGTTGTAAAGGTTTGCTAGTCAGTCAGACTAAGGAGTGCCATATTGTTTAACTATATTTTTCCAGTGATTTCAAATAATAGTACTGGGTGATGTGCCTTAAACCTTCCTTTACAAAACTGTTGGTAATCTATTTTCAAGGAGCATGTTGTAAAGTTAGCCATGGCTTGTACAGATTGTTTGAACCCTAATGGCTTAAGTGCACAAACACATTTCAGTTCAGTTGTTTTTGTTCCTAATTTTAATTTGTATCTTTTAACTGAATGCAGGCTCCGTTGATCTCAGGACAAAAAGAAGAGCCTTTGACCTTGTCATGGCAGTGAAAAGACTGCAAGAGGAGAAGAAGATTCTCATGGCAGAGAAGAACCAACACTGGAAGTACCTTCTGCGTCAAATGGATTCCCTGAAGGAGCTTTCTGAGGAAGTTTCAAATGCTGCTCTCAAAAGTATGTTCTTAAGTACAATCTGAAAATGGGTATTACTGATGACAGGGTTACTAATATGCTTTTTTTGCCAGGTACTGCTACTTCACTGTGGGGCCTACCAGATGAGGTGTTAAAAGGTCTTCAAAGCCTACTTCTTAGGAAAAGGCAGAACACCAGAAAAGCTGTGGCACATGCAAGGAGCTGCTACTTAAAAGTTTTCACGCAAGCAGAGACGAGCAACATCCTCCAAAGCTTTTCAGATAACTCTGACAGTGACTCTGACATGGCTGATGAAATGTTATGAGATCGCAAAATGCGTATGTTATAAAAGCACAGGCTACTTGTATTGCACCCAGAAGTTGGCCGACAATGTTACGCAAATGTGAAGCGTTTCTCTGAAAGTGTTTTTAGCTGATACAGGGTATCCGCGGGTCCTTAAAACGGTCTTAAAAAGTCTTAAATTTGGCTCCCTTAAACCTGCAGATTCACGAGAAAGCAAATTCACATTGAGAAATGTGGTTATACAGTACTAATTTGATTTTGTAATGACAAGTGCAGAAACACAATTTTTTTTTATGTACAGCTTACATTTTAGCTTCTCTTCCATTTTATGTAACTTAATGCTGGGATTAAGGATATAACATGGACTGTCATTATGTAATCGGAAAGAAAAATGTAAATAAAACTATGATTTTGATTTTTTGGCTTAATTTTTTTAGTCACATTGCGTTTGTTTTGAACAATACTGTACATTTAAAATGAAGTTGCACTTTAACACAATGCCTGCTAAATAAGATGTTCTGCAATAAACATTTATATAATTTCTACTTGTGTTTTTTCATTTCCAATTTTTAATTGTGGATATTTCAAATAATACTATTAGTGTGTAAGGGCTTTAGAAAAGATTATGGCAAATGCATTTTGATTGTGTGAGCTACTAAATGTTGGAGTGGCAAAGCCCCCAGTTTAATTACCAAACACTGTAAACTAAACATCTTTGCCACACCTTTATATGACTTTCAAAACTGCATTTAGATTCATAATGTAGATGGAAAAGTCCCTAGTTTGGAAGAGTTTTTCCTAGTTTTTCCTTTTTGTCTGTTCAGCTGAACAAGCTCTTGAAATTCTACGTGTGCTGCCATCCTTGTTCCCATCCACCTCTGCCCCTCCAAAGAGGTCACGAGATCCGAGTGAGACTTTGGTGCATGTTCTTGAGGTGAGCTATGCAAAAACGGAGCAGTCTTTAACAACAGTGCTGAAAGAAAATGTGCTTCTTCTGATGAGTTTCCATGAGTGCCAAAGTATTTCATATTCATATACTGTATGCTCTAAGCATTCATAAGTACCTGAAACATGATTTTGGAATCAGGAGTTTTATATCTCTGTACAAACTTGAATGCATTATGTGGCAGATTTTAACATCTCAAATGTGAATAATTTATAGCCTTGGTTTTAAAAAATTTTTCAGGGAGAGTACACATGCACAGTGAACGCATTGAGAATAATAAAAGCAACAATTTTTTATCTAGTTTATAACATCCAAAGTTTGTTATAATTTATCTTTGTGTTTGAAACAAAAGTGCTTTGTTCTTATATGTCTGTGTTATGTGTTAAAGGACAAAGAAGACCCTAATGCAGGGATTCCCAAAGTGTGGTGCGTGCGCGAGCTGCCGCTAGGGGGTGCGCGAGGTAAAACGTGTAATGGCTGCGGAGCTCAGAGAAGTCTGTCATATGTCACCATTAGCGTAGCCAGAAACTCATTTGTGGGTGGGCCAAAGAAAAAGTAAGTGGGCCCAATAAATGTAATTGAAAACAAGTATATTTTTGCGCGCGTGCGCGTGTGTCCTCCACATGTGCCCAAGCTTCACAATAACAATGCGCCGAGCTTCAGCACTCTGGCCTGCACATGCCGATATGTTCCGTATTTGATCATTTTTATCTGTGTTGGAGAAATCTGAAGGTGGTGAGTCATTCTGGCAGATTGTAATTAACACCCTGTCTCATGCAGGTGTTCTGACGTTGTAAACCTCACACACAGAACATTGTGGATTTAACAAAATAAATCAAGAATTTATTCCCATTCAGGCTATTAACAGCGCGCTGAAGATCTGAAGTTCAGAGTGCGTCTGCCAGAGGTCAGACGCATTCCAGCGGAACCACGGCTCACGGGTGCACAAGTGAGCACATCTAGGCTGGGCAGAAGTAATTTTACAACATTGGTTTAAATAGCGCCAATAACGAGACACGGTGACTTGAGCGGCTCATGGAGCTGAGCTGTGCCGCGCGCGCACACACACACACACACACACACAGATTCAATAAGCGCGCACGCTGCGCAAACTCCGGTGCGCCGTCAGACTGCAGACAGAAATGAGCGCTGCCTCCTCCGTGATAAAAACTTTTAAGAGGTTTTATAACATCATTTCAGGTCAAATTAAGATATTAGCTTCTATTTTGGGATGACGTATTAAAGTCGGGTCCGCTCCAGCCAGTGAATCCTCATGAACCTGACCACAATGTAACTGCAGCATTTGTTATTCCAGCCCGCGTGGCAGTGGATCGCAGATTCAGCCACATCATAAAACAGCAATAAGTCTGTCTGAGGCAAAAGTGAACCTCATGGCTTTTCCATCTTTTCCCGTATAGACATTTGATTACGCACAAGTAGGTGATCAGGTCAGGTTTACGCAGAGCAGAAGGAAGGAGAGCGCTGGAGTCACAGGTTAAACGTTCCTACTTTAAGAAAACCGTTAAATTGCATTGTTTATGTGCTACCAGGGCACTCTAAATATTTATTTAAAATTAAATCAAAGGAAAATGTAATGGTATCGAATGTTTATTAATTACTATTTAAAAAATGAAAGTGATGGGGAAAAAGGTTGATCATATTTTTTTAACCCTGTCTGTTTAGCTTGACGTCTGATACATATATATATATATATCTATATATATCTATCTCTCTCTCTCTCTCTCTCTCTCTCTCTCTATATATATATATATATATATATATATATATATATATATATATATATATATATATACCGGTATATGTAGCCATGCCCTGATTTTTTGGGGGGGGGGGGGGGGGGCGTCGACATGGTCGGGACATAGAAGGGGGTGCGTGGCTAAATAAGTTTGGGAACCACTGCCCTAATGGATACTTGATGAAACGTCCTCTCTCCTGCCCAGTCCTCATCGTGAGTCCGTCCAACTGCCTACTAGCGGTAGGAGATGTGCCAATCACTACGTTTCCTAAAAACGAAGTTACCAACGGTGCTTTATATCTTATGGCATACTATTACACCCTACATCTTACATACCCAATGTGTGTAGCCACTCTGCTTTCAGTTATTCAGACAGAGGTTCTCTTGGACAAAATTCATGAGAGAGACCTCACATCTTCTTACAAAAAGAGCATGACTGAGTGGAATGCCTTTATTGGCCAGTAAAACAAGTCTGGTCAGATGTGGACTAAACAGTTCCTCACTCCAAAGCTCCTATGCAGGGCATGTTGCTTTCTGTTTTGGCCAGGTTTGCTAAGTGTTAAGGGTTCACCATAATATCTGCAAACATGCAAATATTTTGTGATTGATTTTTGTTGTGATGATACTGCCTATTTCTTATATTCATTTTTAAGTTTTCTGTTGTTATTGACTTTAGATGGTGTACTCGGCAGAAGCGCTACAGTGAAAAAGTAAACTGAAGAAGTAATTAGTTTGTTATGAGAATTGCTTTATTGGATAGCACAGTGAAATACTGGATATTGATGAAAAATCCAGTTACATCCTTAATGTTAATTTTACCATGTTAAAATGTGTGAGGAATGTGGTCACATGTAATGTTGCCATAAAACCTTAATTTAGAGGTTAAAAGTGCTTAATGAAAAGGTTAAAAGTTGAGCAATTTTATTGTGCCTAGCAGTTCTTGTGTTTTGGCTGTACTTGTGCAATGCATTGATTTTACAGGTGCATTGAAACGCTGATTAGTCAGAAATAAAAGTGGCAGCGAAAATTTCTTGCAGTCCTCATGTGGCTTAAAGAGCAAGTAACGTCTAAATTAACTTTTTTTTGCTGATGAACTGTATAAATGAGTGTCTAATAGTGTTTTAAATGTGTGTATTTGTTATTTTAGCATTTTGGTGCATTTTCTTTAAAAATTAAAAATTCTGCCTAAATACCACAGTATAGCTCCACCTTCAGCTTAAAACATAGAATTTGACTCATTTTGAATAAATTTTAGCCAATGTCTAAAGAGTAAGATACTACATAAACCAGTAGAGTACTACGTAGCAGCTCTGTGTCAAAGTTATAAAAGCAACGAGCGTCTCGACTACGCCTTGTGGCGAGTTGGGAGTTGGATTTGCAAGCGAGTGTAGGACGGTTAGCGGTAGTTCAGCATTAGCATATAGCATTAGCATATCCTAGTCTTTAGCATAGCTTTTAGTGTTATACATACTTATTTAGTGTTAGTTTGGCTGTTGGATATTGTAGTTTAGTTAGTGTTTGGCTGTTAGTGTTATTAGGAAAGTAGTTCGGGTTTAGTGCTCCACATCGTGTTAGTATGGTTAGAAGGTGTAGTGTAGTATGGTTGCGGTGGCTCTGTCGGGTTGCACTCTTCCGCTGGACTTAGAAATTAGGCGCCAGTTGTTGCGCGCAATCGGTGTCTGGAAAACAGCTCCCATCTGGTGCTGTAGTTTGCAACCAGCATTTTACCCGCGATTCTGCATGTCTCCGTTTGAAGAGGGAGGCTGTGCCCAACGTGGCTCTTCCGCGATTTAGATGCAGCCCACCGACTCAGCTCCCCCACCACGGCGGGCTCCAGTCTGAGGTGAGTAGCCAAATAAAAGGTTTAAACTCTTCTAAAGACAATTCCCTACCTAAATGCAAAGTTTGAGAGACGTGGTTCACTCCATTTAGCTAATATCAGCCTGCACTGCCTTCGGGCTGATTTGTCAAGTTCACAAAATGTGGAACGGGATGTAAGTTTAGAATCAGCGGCAAATCGGAACATGTCTCGAAGCCCTGGCCGACAAAACGGTCCACATGGCTTGGAGAAAATTCGGGTTGCTTTTGTGTCAGTCGGTAATTCTGCAACAGTGACTAACTAACGCAGCACTAGTTGACAGACAGCATTACAGCGTGAAATCCAGCTTGTGACCCGATGCCGTGAGGAATTCTGTTCAGGAGGTCGCATTTCAGGCTCTCCACATCATATGTGACTGACTTTTACGTTAGAATAACGATCACACACTAGGAATGTTATAAAGCGCCTATATGTTTCTTTTGTATATTATCTGACTTTATAAACTCCAACTACAATGTGCTTCTATTTTTTTTTCAGGCTAAATCTACCCAAGACATTGGCTGTCAGACTGATTTAGCTGCAAGAATGCACTTGTCCAGGCTAACGTGAAGCCTTACCGGCATAGCAAAGGTGAATTATTTTTAATAATCTTCTATGTAAACATTTTATTATTACCTTCTAGTTTTAATTTGTTTTACAGATTATTGTTACACGTGATTTTATGCTCTTTTAAACATTTATAAATGTGCTGCTTCTTTGCTTTTTACATTGCTAGAGCTCACAGCCTCAGTGTGTCTTGTGACACAGGGACCATGACGGAAATTCATCTTCCAGAAAGTCCCAGAGCAGCGTCCACACCCCTGAAAAGACCAAGATGTGAGGTGTCTGCTGTTGATTCCAGCTTCCACCTCAGTGGCAGGGCAAGCTCAGTGAACTGTTCAAGGTAAAAAAAAAAATTGAAACTTTCCAGAATTTTTAAGATATTAACAATTAAATAAGTATGTGATTACGTCATGACATCATGAAGGAGGCTACTGATTCTGGCCCTGTGACACTTGGTGGTGACGTGTGAGCTGATTCACCTGGTAAATAACTTTCACATTAAATATTTTGTTCTTTGCTATCAAAAGTAAATTAACTAATAACATGCATTATTGCAGGACACTCAGCAAAATATGGACTCTACACCATGAGGCAGGCACACGTTAATACTCTATAAGAGCACATAAGGTGAGCAACACCACATATTATTATTATTGTACACTGTCCTGGATTTGTTTTCTTTCTGCATGATTTGTTTTCTTTCTGCATCTCATCATTAGCCTGGCTGATCACCTGATAACTCCTCTCATCATGGTTGTGACAGCATGAGGATGTCCTCACACACCTGTAACCTACCAGCTCTTCTGGCAGAATAGAGAGAGAAGAGACAACACCACATCTCCTGTTCCTGGAAAGCCTTCAGCCATCCTTCGATGACTGAGAACCTCCATCAGCTCTGTCTCCTGTCTGCCTACAATTATTATAATAAATATTGTGTTTGACAAGTTTTTTGTGCTGCCAAATATCTCATTTTGATTCCAGTTTTGATATTTTAATGGATATTTATAAATTACATTAATTGAATTATCACATTGTTGCATGTTTAACTAGCTCCATTGTGATGAATTAAACTAGCACCTCACTGTTAAAAGCTCGTTTTAATTTCAAGCATGTTTAAGTATTTATGGACATGAACAAAAACAGGAAATATATAAATTGAGATTTATTTAATTAATATAACAAATAAGGGGGAAAGAGTCATTGAAAGGCACATTCTTCTGGAAGCTCCTGATCCTGACGATACAGCAGGAGACCAGCTGCAGACACCAGAGGATCCTACAACCAAGAGCAGCTGTTATCAGTAAATAAATAATGAAATCAGGGCAGTTTTAGTGGGCTGAACACATTACAGAATAATTTTCTCATGGGGTAGTTTCATAACTTTATGCAGCAGATTGTAACTTGAGCCCAGCGCTCCTGGAGAGCTGCAATCCAGCACGTTTCAGTGGTTTTCCTGCTTTAACGGGTTAGATTAGCTGTTAAGCAGCTCAGCTATTTGCTGCTGATTAAAACCAGGTGTGTTGAAGCAGATAAACCTCTAAAACATGCTGAATACTAGCTCTCGGGCCGTGGAGTCAAACCTTGCAGCTAATCCAATGCTATGGCTAACGGCTACTTACCATTCAGAGCTGGTTCTGTTGGGTCGGTTCCGCTAGTTTCAGGCAACTCACAAGCTCAAAACAATAAGGCTCAGGTCCGCTTGTCCCCTCCAAATAGACTTGGTCCCTTTCTTCTCGAGTGTCTCGGTAAGGAGGGGGAGAAACGTCCTCCACTTCTAGCATCGTCTAGTTAGCCATCGTTTCGTCACTGCCGCGGCTCCGCCCTCTCGGTCCTCCAGGCAACTCCTACTAATGTTGCAGTTTTTAAAATTGATACGTGGGTGGAGTAAGACTCTGAGGGGGGAATTACCGCCTCTTTAAAGTTTGTTTGTTTTCAAGTTATTTGTTTTCCAAGCCACAGGTAAATGACTTGAATCCAGTCCAGTATTACTGCTATTTGTCCTATATGTGACAGTGTGAGCGTCCTGTCACAGTGTCCCGATTGATCATGTGCCCTGGCTACTTGGCCAAGGGGATGTCCCATTGGCTGACTGGTTAGCGCGCGTGACTCTCTCCCGGGAGTCTGGGGATTGAATCCCACCCAGGCCCTTATTTCTCCACCTTGCCACATATAGAATGGTGAATGCACTAGAAATGGAGAATTTTGACTAAAAATTCCAATTTTTATCTCATATCAAGTAAGGTTTTGCACTTAAAACAAGCACAATATTACATTTAGAACTGAAAACAAGTTTTATACACTTAAAACAAGAACAGTGGTGCCATAGCTTCACAAACTTAATCTTGTTTTAAGTGATGTTGAACTGAAATCTAGAACAGTGTCACAGTGTTACAACTGAAAAAAAGTCAAATGCACTTAAAACAAGGATGGTGATGATGAAAGTGTAACCCTGGACGCAGTTAGATAACTTAAGATCAGGAATGTTTAGATAGACCAGCAGCTAGGCTTGGCAGGATTACAATAGGAACTAAGGTGGGTGCAAAAGGAAACGGCAGGAGGCAGGAAATGAGCAAAAATAGAAAATATTTAGTTACAAAAAATGTGAAACGAGAATACAATTTTAACAATATAACACTCAGATTAACAACTCTAAGCTGGCCCAGAAAAATAAACAAAATAAAAACCCCTGTCTTATTTTGGACTCAATAGTTGAGTTGTCCTTTAAGTCGTTAGTCAAGTCAAAGCGTCTTTTAGTTTCAGTTCTCTCTGGTTTAGTGGTTTGAGTTGTTACCACTTGGCGTTTACATTCAGTGAGAAGAGTGATGGGTCTTCAATCGAAGTGTCTTACCCCAAATTCCACTACCTCCGCTCCGGTCCGCCCCCGTCTTCCGCAGCCACTAGCTTCCGAACTCAATTTTTACTGGTACCCGCTCTACAACGGCTCAGCTCTGGTGCAGAGA
Organism: Nothobranchius furzeri; assembly: GCF_043380555.1. Lineage (NCBI taxonomy): Eukaryota > Metazoa > Chordata > Actinopteri > Cyprinodontiformes > Nothobranchiidae > Nothobranchius > Nothobranchius furzeri. The sequence goes on along the minus strand of NC_091752.1, from coordinate 22,881,110 downwards.
CCTGAGGTGGTGTTGGTCTTTCTTCTGTTAGACCAAGCACGGGTACGGAGAAGATGGAGTTAAACACCTTTTAAGTTGACAGAACGAGGAGACAAATGATCAGAAGTCCAGTCACTGTTTTCACCGCTCATGAGGGAGAGCCTTTGCAACACACAGCAGGTCCCGCGACCTGCTCTTGCCAGCTGCTTCGGACAGACTCTCGCCATTCTACTGAAAACGGCTGATTTTTATTGAAGATTACAGGAATGTTACATACGCAGTTTGCCATGTACATACGTCAATGATCATGACAGGTGAAAATAACAGCCTTGTTAGCGGACAGTTTAATACATCACTAGAACATGCATCCTTGAGATTACCAGGAACATCCTGATACATTCATGACAGGAGAAGATACATTCACTGGTACCGAGAGGCACTGAGTGGAGATGGAATGTGCACACTCCTTTCTCTTGTGCAGGAGAAGATACACAGCTATTAATCTTTGTGTGAAGGCCTTGAGTATCTGAGTGAGTTTCCATAGCATAGAATAATAAAATGAGCTTATAAGGTAAATATATATATATATTGCCTTGTTAGGCAGGATCTAACATGTCACAAGAACTTGTAATTCTTAAGATGAGCAGAAACATCCTTGGTAACCTGGTACAAGAAGAGACTGCAATGTCTCACTCCCTTTTGGAGTTCCTGCAGCTGTTTTAAGAGCTTGTGCAGGAGAGAAACACAGAGAGGCCTTTATATTATAACATGATCCCATAATGAAAAGAGTAGCATGTAAGAATGAATAATAAAAGAGCTTATATGAGAGTTACATATATTTTCAATCCCCCTTTTGAACTCTTCTAAGAGTTCAACAAAGATGTAGGAAATCAAAACAACAACAACCCCAAATTCCATCAAAAAGAATATAATGGGCAGAGTTTTTAAAACACCAATACAAACAATCAATCAGATTACATTTTCTCACATTACTAGCAGTAAACTAATAAAAAACATGATCATATTTTTAACTGAACATGTTACAACATGAATGGATCGCATGCTCACCGTATGAGGGCGAAAAACCCTAATTGTCGTACGTTAATAGGGAAAATTCCCCCATGTCCCCTCATTTTGAGGCGAACGCCTTTTGGCACAGAGTGGGCATGCCTAGGACATCAATGATCAAAAAATAAAAACAACACAATCAAAAAACTCATAGAAATGAACAGGTGAAGGGATTGTTACATAAATCACTCAACATTCTCACACTCTAACAACATCTTCTTCATCATGAGAGTCATCACTTTCATCAGAAGGTTCCCCTCCCAAATAGATGTTAGGATTGGCTAGTAACAAGGGCATCTGGATAATTGGGTCAGCAGGTGGAGGGTGTAAAATATTACCCTTGTAAAATAAATGAGGGTGTGAAATAGAACCCAGATAAAATAAATGAAGGGTGTTAAATATAACCCTTGTAAAATAAATGAGGGTGTTAAATAGAACCCTTGTAGAATGTTCATAGGGTGGTTACTTCTTCCCCCTGTTGAGGTCCCTTCACTGGCTCCAGGCAGCTGCAGGGGGTGATGATATCAAGATTCTCGTCCTGCAGGATGTGGTGGTAGCTTGGCACGCTACTGTAGTCAGCAACTTCTCTTCCAGGTTTTAGTCTGTGATCCTTTTTTTTTTTTTAGTTAGGCAGATGTCAGCTGCTTCTCGTCCTGGTCCTTGGGTACTTTTTCTGGTCAGGCAGATGTCGGCTGCTTCTCTTCCAGGTTAGGATCCTCCCGTCCAGTCGGACAGCGTGTGACGTCCTCTCCGTGATCCTGTATGGCCCGGTCCACCTTGGTTCCGTCCACTTTCTTTTGGTGACCTTCAGCAGGACCCAGACGACGCCTGGCACCGAAGGCGAAGTATCTTCATGTGTGGTTTTGGTCCAATGAAGGCTTTCTCGGCTTGTGCAGTCCAATTGATCTTGGCAGATAGTTGGTAGGAAGATTCACACTCCGGCCGGACCAGAAGTTCCCCGAACCGATCGCCTAGGGATTAAAGGTTATGCACAAAAATGTCCTAGCTCTTACTGACCCTAGCCTCTGATACCTTCAACATCAGACACATACAGTTACGAACAGCAAGCGCAATTAAAGGTACAGTGACATCACGACATGGACACACACAGACACACAAACACATACACATGCACATACACACACAGAGAGAGAGGGAGAGAGTAAGAATGTGTGTGGGAGAAAGAAATGAGTGGGATCCACTTCGCCACCAGCATCTTCACCTGTGTCACAGAGAAAAAATTACAAAGAAATTAAAACATAAAGCAAACAACAATAATTCAATGAGTATAAATGATCAAACTAAAATATACAACCATGCATGGGTTTTATAACAGTTCCAGCAACACTGGAGAGGAAGCCTTGTACAATGAATTCTTAAGATGTCCTTCATCAATTAGAGGTTATAGCCAAATTGTTTCAGGATCCTGAATTTGAATTGGTCAATTTACTCAGAATAGCCCAATGGCTTTGTTGATGTTTCTCAAGGCTCAGCCACGCCCATATAGATAAGTAAACAAACAAACAAGACAAACACAGTCAAACACACGGTCCATACACGTCTCTGTGCCCCCACACACCAAGCAAATGTCAGACTGAAGCGAAAGTGTGAAAACACTTAACCTAACGCTAAATCAGTGGAAAGAAAAAAATAAGACCTAAAGCGTGTGATCAAATTAATCCAACAAAACTTCCCATAACTGCCGTTCTAAACTCATGTTGCGGTGTGATCTCTCCAATTAGAAATTAGGACAACCACTTTTACTATCAATTCAACCAAATAGTTTCAGGTTGTCCCTTACCTAAACTACCTGTCTTTCTTACCTTCTTTCTTTCTTTCTTTCTTTCTTTTTTAGGAACACTACTCGCACAAGAAATCCTAAGAATTAATTCACTACTTAAGGTTAATTCATAAATAACGAAACTGCAGTTACAGGTTTGTTTGTGCATAGTATTGGTAATCAGCAGTTTTTTCCTTATCTCCTCATCCAGAAGTGTTTCTGTGCTACTCCTCCATCTATAACACAAGTTAGTATCATCCTTAAAGCATCTGAAATTAAGCTGCATTGCTAAATCAATAACGTGATTTGTGCTAAGAAATACTCCCCTATCCTCTTCCTTTTTCCAGTGGCACTGATTGACAGATTTTAGATCAATTTAACGTTTTATTACTATTACGTTTCATTTAATTAATTTTTCTTTTTCTCTCTTATTTTTATCTATTTATTTATTTATGTTATTTACTTATTTATCATGCCATCCTGTGATGATAATCTTAAAGACTTTTTAGCCAATTGTCGTCAAAAAGGCCAATTAAAAATATTATGTTAAAGATTTCACAAGATAAAAATGTGAGCATAATTTTTATCGAATGAGGGGTACCATTATTCAATATTTTTGTAACATTATTTTCTACGTTAGAACTTACAGCTGATAGAAAAATATAGGATCAGCTAGGTTTGGCTAGATCTGTTGGGAAACTCAACGGAGCTGAAACAACTCTGTTGTCACGGATGAGATGTTCCATGAATCATTTAGTCAGCTGAACGCCAAATTATTCATTTAATTGTTATTTTATGCAATGAATGAAATGGGATGGAACGTTACTATAAACTGTCCGGAAATTTGCGCATGTTTGCTCGAAGGAGAAAACTGTTGAAGCCTAAAGCGTTCTCCTAGACTTATAAATAGACACCGTTTCCTTTACCAATGAAAATAAGTGATGACGCTGATGTATTCCGTTTTGAAAAGAAAATAAGGCTTTACTGCATGTCCGCTGCAGCTGAGAATCCTAAGACAATAAAGATTATATTGACGTCCAATGGTGAGTTGGGCTGAAATCCAGGTTACTAATCCTATTATTTATTTATTTATTGATATTATTATTATCTTTTTTTTTTTTTTTTTTTAGGCTAACTTTCTCAGTTAACTATGTTCTACAATAGTTTAGTAAATTTTCCACAGTTCTGACATTTCATCAATTCAACTGGTTGTTGCCAAAAAGCCTTGTTCATTACCTGACTGCAGCAAGCACTCTTTTACTGGGTGTAACCATAGGAAACAGTCTCTTTTGAGCCTCTCTTTGTAAGTCCAGGATGACCACCGTCATTGATTAAAGTTCACATGTTAGCACACATGCTCCCCCTTTTGTACTTTGTTTCATCAGCAGCAGGGCAAATAAGTTTCTGCCTCTTTGTCCATCTTGTAGTGCTCCCCGTCTTGATGTTATAAGTCACAGCTTTTGGTGAGGGCTTCCAGGTTCTCTTTGTATAGAAGTCAGAGCCAAACATTCTTTGCAGCTGGTTGTGACAGGCCCACCCAGTAAAGTTCATGCCCACCACAATGCACAGCAAACGTTTTCCTTAAATATGTTGATTGGATTGAAATGACAGAACTTTCTCTTTTTACAAATCAAAATCAACGATGGTTTCTAATAATTAGTCGACTTTATTGACCCAAAGGTAAATCTAGACTACTTCCTATGCACAATTTGTTCTGAATCATCAAATCAGTTCTACACAGGTTTTAAACGTTAGGCACAATCTATCCCAAATGCAAGATCCCTCCTTTCATTTTTTATTTATCTATTTTTATTTTGGGAAAATAACTACCAGTTTTTAACTCAAAACAGCCTGGTACAGTTTCTAGCCAGGTTACAGGAAATAATACTTAGTTTATCTGTTTTTTCATTATTCAGCGTCTCAAAATCCAGTCATTAACGTTACTGGTTCTTAAAGTTGAGGCAAGACAATTATTGGATTTTGTTTTATAGCAAGATGTAACAAATATTTTATTTCTTGACTGATTATTTGTTAATTTTATGGTTTTCATAAAGATGATCCTGAGAAGTTCAGAGCTGCTTTTCGCAGCACCCTGTGCTATTTTTAGACTATGGGATTCTTGTGTGTAAAAGTGGGTGGAGTCAGGTCCCCAGGCTGAAACTCCAGTCATTCTCACTAGATCTGTCCGAGAGGAAGGATCTCCTGATTACCCTAACCAGGAGCCTTAAGGTACGTCCAAAACACCGAAAAATATCCTTTCTAAAGTCACAAATTGCTTAAAACTGCATGTTACACAGAAAAACAGTGAGAGCGAGGGAGTCCAGCTGACTCCACGGCCCATAATCAGACAAAATACTTCCTTTATAACCACAACCATGCAACTTTTGTATTTTAAAGGATTTACTTGTCATCACACTAACGATAAATTCTTTTTCTATTGTTTCCACAGTCTCTTGAACTAAATAACCGTCTAGCAAAAACATGGACCGCACCGTTTCTCAAGCAGCTGCTCCCTCTATTAAAAACTGAGTCATTTCAGGAGAAGATCCAGCGAAAGCAGCATTTACTTCTCATGCAAGAAGACACGCATCCACTCATTCACAAGGCACAGAGACATTCTTTGTTTGTCACAGTCTTTTTTTTTTTTTTTTTTTTTTTAAAGTAAGTCAGTTCGTCACTTATTTATTCTCTCTCTCTCTATATATATATATAATATTTTAAGCACAGAATTTATTTAACACTGCACTGGTTATTTTCAGAATTTAATGCTTACTATGCTTTTAAGCAGGCCTTATGTAACATTAGAGCAAATCCAATTGCAATTTTTTGAGAGCGCTCTGAGGAATAGTTTATATATTTATTTTCTGCAGATCTGTTTTGATTTTACTGTTTAGTAGCTACCTGACTTTATGTATATGTATATCCATATATTTCTGAAATAAAGCTGTCATATACAACCTTACTTGCATTTCTTATTGGGTTTTTTTTTTTTTTTTTTTTTCTCCAGGCCACTTAACCCCCAGATCGGGGTCCCTCACATGCTGCCCCGCACACAAATGATTATCACCTTGTACACTACATATGTATATATATGTATACACATATACATACATACACACATACATACACATATGTTACTTTAAAAACCTTTTATTTATTAACTTATGGTGTTCTGTTCAAAGACTGATCAGAACAGGGTTGCAGAATTTTGAATTTTGCGTAGCTCCAAACATTAATTTTAGCACTGCAGTGTAATTTACATATACGAGTTGCAACTTTTTAAAGCTCTTATTTATCTTATTTATTTATTTTCTGGTACCGCATCAGGCCTTCACACACACACCCAGCGCTGTACACACACACACACACACACACGGAGCTCCCAAAACTCTGCTCTGCATTCTGCACTCTCCTAGTGCTGCACTTTCAATCCAGAGCCGTAAGCAGCCTCTTGCTGCGCCTCACACACACAGGCTGAACTCAGCTTACACACACAGTGAAGCTTGTCTACAGCTGTGCCTTTTTCTCTTGATTCTGCAGCCTTCACTTCCCAAATCTTGCTCCAGTTACCTCTACTGTTAACATCTACCCCTTTTCCTTCATCGCCTTTTCTGCTGACTTTCTCAATAAAACCTTATTTCTCATGGCTTCAACTGGGCTGCTTGTCATATTTAAAACATTGCTTATTTTATGCAAAAACAGTTACCTTAGAACATTTTTCTCATCTCATACAAAAGGTCCTTGACCTTTAAAATCTAGGGAGCTCTCTTTAGCCTCCCCTGCCCTTAACCCGAACCAGGTCCTCGACCTGTACTTTAGGGAGCTCTCTTTAGCCTCCCAGGGCCTCAACACAAACCAGGTCCTCGACCTGTGGACTTTTAGGGTTCCCACACCTATGGACTCTCTCGCCAAGCTCTTATATAACCTCGTTATATATTCTATTCGCTCGTCAGCAAATAGTGTGGTCAGCCACGACCTGGAAAATGGAATTTAGGGCTTCTCTAATAGCCCTGGGCCTCCAACCCTTCTCTAAGTGGAATTTAGGGCTTCTTATTACCCTGGGCCTCCAACCCCTACTGTTCTGTTCTATTTCCTTATCTCATTTATCATTAAACCATTGTGAAAATCCTCATTTTATTTTACCAATAAACCATTACAAAAAAATCTCTTATTCTTTCTGCACTTGTCTCCACTTTCTTCTCCAACTATTATTTTAGGACCACAGCTACTATGATTCTGGACACAAAGGCTTTGGATAAATCCAATGAGCAGATTTTAGAAAATAAGGTTCTGCTCACCTTGTTTTCCACCGCGGTGTTCTGTGCCAAGATCGTTCGCTGGGTCAGTAGGTCGAATCGTCCTCCAAAAACTCCTTTTTCTTCAAAAAGAAAAAATCCTGTTCGTGACGCCAAATTTGTTGGTCTTTCTTCTGTTAGACCAAGCACGGGTACGGAGAAGATGGAGTTAAACACCTTTTAAGTTGACAGAACGAGGAGACAAATGATCAGAAGTCCAGTCACTGTTTTCACCGCTCATGAGGGAGAGCCTTTGCAACACACAGCAGGTCCCGCGACCTGCTCTTGCCAGCTGCTTCGGACAGACTCTCGCCGTTCTACTGAAAACGGCTGATTTTTATTGAAGATTACAGGAATGTTACATACGCAGTTTGCCATGTACATACGTCAATGATCATGACAGGTGAAAATAACAGCCTTGTTAGCGGACAGTTTAATACATCACTAGAACATACATCCTTGAGATTACCAGGAACATCCTGATACATTCATGACAGGAGAAGATACATTCACTGGTACCGAGAGGCACTGAGTGGAGATGGAATGTGCACACTCCTTTCTCTTGTGCAGGAGAAGATACACAGCTATTAATCTTTGTGTGAAGGCCTTGAGTATCTGAGTGAGTTTCCATAGCATAGAATAATAAAATGAGCTTATAAGGTAAATATATATATATATTGCCTTGTTAGGCAGGATCTAACATGTCACAAGAACTTGTAATTCTTAAGATGAGCAGAAACATCCTTGGTAACCTGGTACAAGAAGAGACTGCAATGTCTCACTCCCTTTTGGAGTTCCTGCAGCTGTTTTAAGAGCTTGTGCAGGAGAGAAACACAGAGAGGCCTTTATATTATAACATGATCCCATAATGAAAAGAGTAGCATGTAAGAATGAATAATAAAAGAGCTTATATGAGAGTTACATATATTTTCAGTGGGCAAACAAGCATGCGCGGGATTTTCGAGATCTTGCGATACAGTATGAGCAATAAACGCGGAAGTTAGATCCAAACACCCGTTGTGTGGGAGAAGCATCGAAATTAACTGTTTAATCTGCCCATCATTTGTGTTGAGAGATCAGCAGTGTTTGGATCAACAAAGTTTGACTACTTTGATAGTGGAAACTGTATTTATGGCTTACTTTTGTGCATTTAAAGTTCAGCCGCCATTGATAGTTGTTAAAAGGTGTTAAACCTGTGCATATGAAACAAAAAACGCCTTTTGTTTATCGATTTATTGTGAAAAACAGAAGTTGTGCTTGCTCCTTTTCCTGTTGGGTGGTTGTGATTTCTGTCCATTTACTGCGGAGGTGCTCCGGCGTCCGGCAAAAATAGGATCGATTCTATTTTTGCCGGAACAGAGGGCGGCGCACGGCCGCAGTAGTGGAATTGCTCTGATTGACTACAACGGGACTGATTTTGCTCCGGCGTTCGTGTCGGAGCGGAGCGGAGGTAGTGGAATTTGGGGTTAGGGTTCGGGGCAAAGGCTCGCCATCTCCATCCGGAGAGAATCCCGGAATCCGATCCAGTTCTTAATCGGCGAGGATAAAAACTTAGCCTGCACAATAATAATGAAATTATTGTACATAACTAAAACTCAATTTCCATTTCTTTTCACAGCTATAGCTTAATTTTGTATCTTCAGTTCTTATGTTACAACATCAATAAAATACATGCATGTTTTCTTCTTAGTTCAACTCAAAATACCTTTTAAGTTTTTTTTTGTTCCAAAGCGTAACATGGAATACATACAACTCAATCTCATCAAGTAGTATGGGTTTTATACCAACGCTATTCTTTTAAATTCATCCTTTAAATCGGTTAAACCCTACCTGGGTTACCAGAATTAACATTTACAAAAGGACTTTTGTAAACGTACACACAGTGAACTATTAAAAGTACATTTAACATTCAACAAACATTACATTCAGTCAAAATAAAGAGTGCAAAAAGAACTAAAAGTGCTTCCATAAATCAGTGAGTTAACCAAAATAAAGTTTTCACTGCTTTTGAACAGAAAAATCCACCCGCGGTTCGACGGTAATTATTTTACGTTGCAGATTTAGCAGTAAAACGATGCATCTGAGCCCCTCGAGGCTGAACTGAGGGGGATTATTGCGTTACTGATTGTCATAATTAAACATTTTACCTGATAACGATGCAATTAATTGTTCAATTGCAAAATAGTTTTAAACCATCAAAGTTAGATCTTTTAGTCTAATCATTTGCTGTTTAACCAGTAACAATCAGATAGAGCTCTTTAGAGCTTATCATGCATCATAAAACTCAATCAAATGCACCAAGGTTACACATAAAACAAGTGCATTGTTTATTAATTTTTTTAACACGCCAAAGTAATGGCCAGTGGGACTGATCAGAAAAATGTCTGGTGATAATAATTACATCATCTTTCTGGAGTCCTGGGTCTATTTGGTGACATGACAGTGATTTTGTTCTAAAAGTAAAACATGAAAACTTTTTTGTCGGTTGGCTAGCAAAAAGATATTGACCTTTATGGAAGTTTTTGCACAAAACAACATTACAGTAAAGCTGTGCTTCCCAAAATGATTGGGACCTCAGTGTGGGTCGCCAAGAATTCAAAGGGGGTATTGGGATGATTTTCAGAAATTGAAATATAATCTGAAAACAATTGCCAAAGTTATATTTCAAGCATAAAATAAACATGTCTTAAAAAATTCTTATTTTGAGATTTAACAGTGGTCACGAGCTTCGGGTAGTGATTGGTTAGATCGTGGATACAAGCTGCCGTCATGAGTTTTCTCCGCAGGGTGGCTGGGCTTATCGGATTAGGTTTGTGCCAATAGGATCAAGAAAAACACTTTGAAGATCAAACAAATATTAAGAGAAAAAAAATCATTTCCAAAGGAAAACTTACTATCTGAATCAACTTCTTAAAATGAGTAAAAAAGTATGATTCCCTTTTCTGTTTGCCTTTATGTGTTTTTGTTATCAATTTTCTTTGTTTTATTCTCGCTGCACAGAGCTTTGCTCTCACTACCAGATTTGCACTTACACTTTCTGACTTTCTCCTTTGCAATCCCTGAGTTTTTGGTTGCAGTTCTTTCTGACACAACCATTTCGAGTGGGTGGGACTTCTGAGAAGTCCTCTCCCATAGTACAGTGGTTTCTCTTGAGTGACAATTCAGTGACCCGGAAGTGGTGTAGCCTCCAAGACTTTTTTTCCCCCCACCACGGTCAACAACAAGAATTTTGAGCCCCAAACACGTTATTTCTGCGGTCTGTGGTGTCTGCTGAGGATTTAAAGTGAGTATTGATGATATATTTGATCTTTTTTTAGTTAATATGTAAGTTAAGCCTTCCAGGTTGTGAGCTAAGGTGTCCAAGAATGCTAATTTACAGTGTGACATAGATCTGTGGCTTTTTCCAACCAGGGCATGCCCCACTTATTTTATTTTGGTGGCTAATGTGGGCGATCAGGGTTTAAAGACCATTTTCATGTTCAGCACACATGTGGACCGATGGCAACACCTCCTTGTAGTGTATTTTTTCAAACAGGAAATAGGAGCGGAGTTAAGACTCTGGTTAGGGCTGACTTGCTCTTTAAGTTAAAATGTTGTATCTAGTGCCGTTAGGCATGGGCGGCACCAGAATGTGGCGTGGGGTTGCTAAAGCAATGGCAAGCTTTGGCTAAGCAGCGTCTTAGGTAGTCTTCCTTCAAACCACGTATGTAGCTGACTGCTTCCCCCCAGACCTTCCTGAGAGCAGACGCAGCTGTGTCTTTGTTTCCCTGACTGAGAAAAACAAAAGATCAATTATGTTATATTTATTTGGATACTACAACCAAGTAATTTATAATCAATTAATATAAGTCATCAGTTAAGCCAAACTTCTTAAAATCGGATGATGTCCTGTCATCCACATCTTTTAAGGACAAAAAAAAAAAGTACAAGTCAGCTGGAGAGGAAAGTAGCTTCACACGGCCGGGTTTGGACTCTTATTTCCTGATATTTAGACATCTCGGATTGGATAGCAGCAACATGACTATCACTGACTATTTGCTTTGTAACGTTGATGTTTAATCTTCACAAATAACACAAGTCTGAAGGAGTTCTGCTGTGTGGTGGAGTTGCTAATGCTAACGGTTAGCTTCTACTAGTCGAGACCTTCTGTGCTGTTTCCTGGATGCTAAACAAACAGCCTTTCCCATAACGAGTCAAGATGGGTGAGTCCATGAATGTTAAGTGACAGTGTGACAGAGATCTGTCAGGTTTTTTTTAAATCCTAGAGTTTCACTGCCTTTTTTCTATCAGAAGCTAATGCAGCAGATAGGTGTAGGAGACTATTTTCATGTTCAGTCTGCATGAAAAACTCATAGTGACTGATTATAATCAGAAATAATACTTAAAAATGTTTTTGGTGATTCACACCTTTAACATCTCAAGCTATTGCTTTCAAACTGGTTTCAGTGGTTACAGAAACTGCAATAAACCACGTTGGTGGTTCAGGTGGGAACACTAGTGGGAGGTATCTTCCTGCTTTACTGTGCCGGCAGCTCACATAAAGGCAAGCAATTAGCTTTCGCAGTTGGTCGTTGACCATAAAAAAACTAGCAAGAAGAATGAGAAGTTAGAGAGCCTGAAAGTCAAAGAAAAAAATTTCTTTGGAGGCCAAGCAAAGTGCTAAAACTAAAGTGACCATCGACACGGCCTACACTAGTTAGTTTCGGTTTAAAACCATCTAAAAAAAGTAGCAAAGCCCTATTTTTTTCTCTGTTTCCAAACTGCTAATAATCATGTATTTATAAAAACAAGCAAAATACAACATCGTTATCTGGAAAGGCTGCAGCAGGGATGTTTACAACTGTTGTAATTCTGCTTTCAACCAGTAGGGGAGAAGCGGGAATCGTATGAAGTGTTAATTTAATTAGAAACTCAGTTTAGCGTTAAAAGTCTCACCTATAAAGTTAACACTGTCTGGAAGACGCCTGGCAGTCAGTGGTCCAGAGTACTTGGTAAGGCTCTTATCAAACAGGAAGACTATGAAGCTGTCCCATCCACACTAACATAACAAGATACATGAACAGAATTATCACTGCAGTTACTTAAATGTGTTTAACAAAGGTTCATGAAACAATTAAAACTAAAATTTCATTTATTACGCTGATAAGTATTTGAACAAGTGAATAATTATAATGCTCTTATATTAGTTACTTCTAATTTAAGAGCAAATACATCAAATCAGATGGTTTAGGTCATGTTTTTGTCTGTTTTGTTTTCTACATACTAAACCATCTGGCAGACACTGAGCTGGTGGCCAGCGTGGATCCAGAGACATTCCCGACTCCTGCAGAAGCTCCTGACTCAGTGGTGGGATGTGTGCCTGGGTTTGAGTCTCCAGACGAATCTGCAGGGAATGCAAACTCTCCTCTGTTCCCAAAATCATGGAGTGCAGCTGGGCAGAAGTCATGTCCAAGACATGCATAACCTAGAAAATCACATGCAAAATGAGAGGTTGGCCTTGCATGCGGGTCTCTTATCTTGGTGCTAAAACATTCCCAACAATTTGGTTTAAATGACACAAACAGGACTTGTATAACTGACCTTCATATTGAGAATACTGTGCATAGCGGTGAAGCAGTGTGGCTTGTTAGTTTCTGGATCAAGACCTCCACCACGTAAAGCAGGATCCCATAGCAGCAACATCTGAAGAAGACACTCAACAAGTTCCAGCAGAGGTCTATAAAAACACACACACACACATCAGCACAAACAGGTGGCACACTAGTGTTAAGCTTTTCTGACTTGTTGGCTTTACTTGCTGAGATTGTTAGGATACGGCAGTTGCGTCAAAAATCGAACTTCACCATTCATGTCTTCTATTGCCATGATGTCTTTAAGACCCTTGTTTTTTACTTTACTTGTCCTGTAAAGTAGTATTTCAGTCATGTGGAGAAACAAATCTACTAATTTACAGATTACAAATGCTTTTATGACCAAATGGATGTTCATCAGCTCTGCCAGCTGTGCAAAGACAGGGTTCCCAAGCGTCCTGGAAAACCCGGAAAATGATAGTCCAATTTTCCAGTCATGGAAAACACATGGAAAATAGGGGGAATTGCAAAATGTCCTGGAAATTTTTGAGTTGTCCTGAAAAATAATTTTCCCTCCTTGTGGATAAACAAACGGATTAAACATTTCGGGCAATATTGGGCTGTAGCGCTTCTCCTTTCATTTCTGCATCTAGCTGGCACAGTGCCCCACATGATGCTTCCAACCAATCAGATTGCATATTCCCCTTCAGTTCCAGTTCCACTTCTGTTTTTCCAACTGTCTTTTTTGCTAGATTTACAGATTTTTCACCCCTAGATTTATTTCTCCAAAGAAGGGCCAAAAGTAGCGACTCGGTTCACGAGTATTGCTTTATCGCAGTTTATAGAGTGAGAGGTTTTTCTCCTTCTCTCTGTTGAGTGACAAAGGAGCAGCGGAGAGCTTTTGTTTTTTTCACTCATGCGTTGAGACGAGCGAACATGACGAGAGCTTCGGGATAGCAACGGATAGCAGGTAGTCTACCGGACCCGCGCTCCACTCAGTAATTCATACTAGTTCTATCGTCTGACAGCAGAAACAAAAATATGTGAATGAGAAAAATGTCATGAATTTGATTTTATCAAAAATACTAAGTATGTGCTCAGAGGACAGAGCCTCAGCTGTTCATACTGTTTTTAGCTAGCTACACAGACCGCAGCCAGGTGGCAGTGAGAACTGAAGACTGGCATTGTCATTTGAACAAAGTTTTTAACGTAATTAAATTGAATTCAACACAGCTAAATTAATAACTAGAATGATTTTAAGTGGTAACTATATATTTATCATAGTAATGCTACGTACAGTCGAGACAAAAAAGGTAGCAAACAACTACAATTACTTATCTCTGAGGTAGAAAAAAAATTTTTTTCAGGTCCAATATGTCTGTGGTGTTAGCGGGAGATATTAGCCTAGTCATCTACCCTGAATCTTGTTTCTGGATGACTGGACTAACCTAAAATGACCAATACTGGAACAACAAAATGCAGTTTAACATCAGGCTGCCGGCAGGAGGCTCCCGGGTCGACCCAGGACACGTTGGAGAGGTTATATCTCCAATCTGGTCCGGGAACGCCTTGGGGTCCTGCCGGAGGAGCTGGTGGAGGTGGCTGGGGAGAGGACGGTCTGGAGCTCCCTAGTTGGGATGCTGCCCCCACGACCTGGACCCGGATAAGCGGAGAAAGACGACGACGATTTCAATCAGCACAGTGAATTAACCTGGTTCAGTTGCTGAGCAGAACAAAAACATGACATGGAGATGACTTGATGATGCCACAATGTCGCATCTCTGGTATGAACTAAAGTAGAGAATAACTTCTGTTTTAGTTGTGTTGCATTGCAAGTAGAGGAAAGCAGGTGGGATTGTGAAAGACAAAAATCTTTCCACAACTACATTGTCAAAATAACGGTATAGGTAGGTACAATATCATATCTGTTTCTAAATATATCGGGATATTGGCAAACTGTAGTTATGATAACTTGACTTGTACACTGAAAAAAGTCTTGAAAATGTCCTGGAAAAGTCCTGGAAAATAATTTCAAGAAAAGAGTGGGAACCCTGAAAGAGTGTGCACAGCCTGCATCAAAGCTAAAGGTGGTTGTGTTAAAGCTCTCATTCACTCATTATTTCAATAACGCCCCTTCCACATGAAGGCCAGCTCCACTCCACGCAGTCAGCCTCAGCCTGGCCAGGTTAAATATACACACCCTTCCACACATCCTTAGGAATGTGGATGTGACCGAGCATATGGGCAGTCTCCAAAATTGGAGCAAAGATATCAGTGATGTCATGAGCGCATCACCAAGCACATGGGCGGGGCAAAAGACACGCTGAGAAGTCCGCTGTGTCTCCCTTAAACAAAACAAAGACAGACATGAGCTGTGTTGCTTTTGGAGACTGACTTTGATAATGCATTCTGCTCTGCTGTATCTGTTCTGGCGCAGCTCAAGTCCGGCAGCGCTGTATGTGTGTGTGTGTGTGTGTGTGTGTGCTCGTCAGAGAGAAACTTTAGACGGCTCCCCCTAATGGTAGGCATGAATTTGAGCTGGCCAATCAGTCAGCAGTGGGTGCCTTGGACGACTTCAGCCCGAAGCAGACCACCTTGGGAAGAGGGCTGAAAAAATGGCCGGTTGAGCAAGGAATAAATCCAGGCTATGCAGGTGTGAACACTTCCTAGCCCATCTAGGCGGAGAAGAGCCGTTGCTAGTGTGGAAGCCCTATACGTCTGCTGTGGTCTCTAGTATAAGTGAATGCCTCGGTAGCCGTTCTCAGTAGAGAAAAAGCTCTGGCGTTCCTGTTTCAGGAAGTAGAAGTTAGCCGGGTGAGTGGGGGGCAGAAAATGGCAGGATTTGAATTGTTACTCATTAATATTCATGATATTGAGACATCTTGCTTCTGATTGGCTAACAATTCTCAGGTTTATTTGCTGGGCTGGTGAAGGTGCAGAGTGCAGGTGGAGGCCCCATGGAGGCAGGCAGGTGAACTCAAAAAGGCTTTAATAATGAAAACCAGGATAAAACAGTAATGTGGGACTAAACAGGAAAAACAGATTAATAAATGTTTCATGAATCTTTGGAACTATACAGTCTTTTAAATTTTCCAATTGCTTTTGGTTCCTTTTTTAGCTTTGCTTTCATTTAAAAATTCTTTCTGAGTAAATGAAATGAAAAGCAGGTTTTTGAGACTGAATAAAAAAGATGGAGCCATATGGTTTGACAGTTTCTCTCATCATTGTGGTTACTGACTTTTTGTACCACGGCTATAGCTTACATGTTTCAAATAGTTAAAAAACGGAAACACAACGCTTAGAAAATGTAAAAGTCAACAAATGAACTAATTCTGGGTAATGATAAATTGCTTGTATTTGATATAGGGCCTTCTAGTACCCCCCCCCCCCCCCCCCCCCCCCCAAAGACACTTTACAACACAATCAGTCATTCACCCATGCACTTTGGGGATGTTTTCTTTCACATTCACACCTTTCTGTCAAACTACATCATTTCCGTCCTCCTTATCGTCAGTCCTCTCACGTTTCCTGTTTCGTTACCCTGTTTGTGGTTGCTAGAAGTAAAAATAGAGCAGCTGCAAGATGCAGGCTAGCTTATATATCTATTTTTTTCCTTTGTAGGTTTAACTTTAGGTTTTATTCTACCGGTTTGACCATTTTTGGGTTTAAAACCACAAACATCATTTGTTCCAGGAACATGCCACCACTCACTGCCTCAGAGCAACTTAACATAACAAAGTTACAAATCTGGAGGTAGCGCCAGGTGACCAAGAGAGCATTTTTAATTGTTTATTCATGAAATGATGAATTGGTGGTTTGCGTTTGGGGGAATCCAGAGTCTTTCATCAAAATGACCAAATTAAACACTTCAAATTACAGCTGGGTTTTCCCGACTTGTGAAACTAAACAGCTGAATGGCCCACAGTTTATCTAGAAGCTGGAATCATGTCTTTACCAATCCCAAAAAGCTCAAGTCCAAACAAAAAAACAGATAAAGAATAGGAAATATGAATAATCCTTATTTACTTACTTTATTTAAAGAGAGGACAATGCAGATTTATGAACAGCAATACAACTGTAAATGTGCCAGATTATAGCCTTAGGCTAATTTCCATCTGCAGTCCTCTGGCAGGTTAATGTTAAAAGAGATAAGACAGACAACAATATACATTTAGAAAAAAAACCAGGAACATATTTTACGAAACAGACAAGAGTAAAAACAAATAAAAGTGTCATCTATGATTGCATCTTTGAGTTTCCTGTAGACACAGTTTCAATTGTCTTTTGAAACTAACAAAACTTGAGCTTTCTCTCACTTGAGTAGGAATGCTGTTCCAAAAAGTCGAGCCCTGGAATGACAGAACATTTTGAGAAAATGTTGTTTGCCTACAAGAGGGAGCTCACAGTCACCTCTGACTGTAGCTCGAGTTACTCTGGAAGAGTTCATGTGTGATTTTTGAATAATAAAATCATTCAGTGGTGGATGGGCTAGATCATGAATAACTTTATAGACCAGGCAAGCAGATTTGAAATGTTTAAAATCTTGAAAACTCTGTAGAGAATATTTATCCAGAATCGGACAGTGATGATACAACATTGGCTTTTTGTCCAGGATTTTCATTACCCTTTTATAGCTATTGAATAATGCAGGCGTTAAAACTGGAACTACACTGCAAAAAGTGATTTCTAACACAGTGAAAAAAATCCTCATTTTTTTAGACATTTTATTTTATTTTTAGTCTAAAAAGAAAATAAATTCTAAGAAAACTAGCAGTACTTAAAATAAGGTCAATTTAAAACCCAGCCAATGGGGTGGGCAAAAAGTTGCTTAGCTAGAAATCATAAAACTAGCAAAATAATCTAATTTTAGATTTATTATCTAGTTTTAGGAATTCTAACAATGAACTTTTGTTTATCCCATGCACCGATTTTTTTAAAATTTACCTTAATTAATGTTATTTTCTAGAAAATAATTTTTTTTCTTTTTAGACTAAAAATGTGATAAAATGTAAAAAAATGGCTTTTTTAAACTTTCTTATAAATCATTAAAAAATGTTAAACATTACAGATGAGGTAATGTTTGGGGTGATTTTATGTAAAAAGAAAGTTCCCAGTCCAGCATGTTAATGACTGTCGACGGTTTATGAGCTAAACCTCGACACACGAGAGGCAACATCGCCTCTCCCCCATTCATTTCAATGAGACATGCACGACAAAGCGATAATCGCTGGTCTCCCTCGTGGTAAGCCAGACACGAAAATTTTGTATGTGAAATTTTGCGCTCGTGCATGTGTCGTGCACAGACGAGCCAGCGACGTGATCCCAGACAGTTGAAAAGTTTCTACTTTTCCTCGCTGTTGCTCAAACAAGGATCAACCAGCGGAGGTTTTATTAAAAAGAAATAAAATGGCCTGTATTTGATATAGCGCCTTCTAGAGTCCTGGAACCCCCCAAGGTGCTTTACAACACAATCAGTCATTTCATTCACCCATTCACACACACATTCACACGGTGGTGGTGATGAGCTAAAATGTAACTACAGCTGCCCTGGGGCTCACTGATGGAGGCGAGGCTGCTGAGCACAGGCGCCATCGGTCCCTCTGACCACCACCAGCAGGCAAGAAGGGTTAAGTGTCTTGCCCACGGACATAACGTCAGTGACAAACTGAGTGGGGCTCGAACCTGCAACTTTCCGATCATGGGGTGAGCACTTCACTCCTGTGCCACCGTCGCCCACCGACTGACCATTATTGACTGACCAATGAGCGGACAGGATGCTTCTCAGGGCTAACATGAAGGAAAAAATAATACTTGCCATGTAGGATTTCCCAAAGCTTTACAGCATGTTTACAAAAGAATATAAAGATCTTCACAAAAAGGCAGTGGCATGAGAAATTGTTGGTGAATTGGTTGTTGGTTTGGTCTCAGAGTCACCATTTATTTTTTTATTTGGGATGAGCCCATTCATGTATCTTAAAATTTTTTTATAGTAAAATCAGAAGTAACACTTCACTCTAGCAAAACCTTGTGAGACTTCACATCTACTGCTTTTTCAACCCAACATTGCCTCCAATCTGACAGCCAATCAAAACAACAGAAGACTTGCTATTGGCCCTGGAACAGAGCTCGTCGCTGGCTTTTGCTGCTGGCCGCTGCTGCATGCCACCTCCCGTTTGTCAAGTTTTCAAAGCAACAGCGAAAAGTTTAGTTGATCGCAGTCGTTTGTTGCCTCTCGTGTGTCGAACCCATTAAAGGGAAGCTACACTTGTTTAATAAGATCTCCAGAGACTATTGTTGGAAGATGAGATCATTCCTTGTTAGCTGAAGCAACATTTAGTGGACATGTTGCTTATTCATCTATTGCTTTTAAACAATCAGATACCAAGTAGGAATGCAGCTCTGCATCAAAACCCACACACACACAAATGTATGGATGGAATGTGAAAAGTTTGGGAATGACCGGTCATGGGTAATTCCTGGACAGTTGTGTTCATACACATACACCTCTTTCCTGAAATGGGAAGTGTTGGTCATTATTCTCTTGGTGTCTAAGATCGATTTTTGATTTCTGCTCTATTTGCAAAAACTGAACTTATTTGTTCGATTTGGCCACCCTTTTGGCATGCTTGCTGCTTTTTATTATTTTATTTATTTACAAATAAAAAAGTATGAAAAGTAAGGCAGACTGCCATGTGCAGCTCCGCAATTCGCCTAGCCAGCCAGATCAGCCGAATCAACCCTAGCTATCAGTGGGGCGACAGATGTCACAGCCAGATTGCCCTCACATCTGTAAAGCCCAAGATGGCCGAGCGGCATATATAGACACACAAACTAACAGCGCTCTTTGTTACGGTTTCTTCTTATTTTATGTTCATTAGAACGGATAGAATTCTTGTAGATAATTCAACATAAACGTGTGTTGTTGGAAATCGTCGCTAATGTAATCATAAATAAAAGCTAAATCAAGCCTAGAAACATTTTACCCATGAGTCTTAGCAAAATACATGAGAATGAGTCGTGTTCCTATTGGTCCAAACCCACCAATCACAGACTTTAGATGTTTCCCCTCCCTTTAACCCATCCCAGGTGACCTCGGTAAGCCCCTGACTTTAGTTTATAGCAGAAATCGTAAAGCAGAGAGCTCCTTTCTGTGTACAGGTACAAAGCCCAGTGGCGGCTGGTGAAAAATATTTTTGGTGGGGCTGTGCTTTTTTTTTTTAAACAAACTTGTGCTTTCTGAGCTTTGTGCACAACTTCACTATTTCCTGAATTAAGCACAGCTCTTTTATTTCCTGTCTTACATTATTGGACAAAGGAATTAATCCAAGTGTGTCTGACTATTGGCACACTGCCTTGCAGACCAAGGTTGAAAAATACTGCATTAAATTGCACATAAAATAACATGACCATAAATGGTCCACATCCACATTACAGTTTGTGAAACTAACATACTGGAGAATTTCATCACAATAATATTAAATAAACAAGTAAGTACCTGATCTTTTGCATGCTGTTGGTGAAGCTCTGGATGACCCCTGTGATGGAGACAGAGTCAGTGTTCCTCTTCTGCAGCTGGTTGAACAGCATGTCCACATGTGGCATGATCTTGTGACATAATGCCAGCAGAAAGCCGAAATCTTCTTCCTCCAGCATTCTCACAAAGCCTCCTGCCTCTCTCTCAGTGATTGGATCAAAGTCATCCGAGTCTCTGATAATCTGGAAAAATCTGAGGAGGTCATCCTTGTGCTCATACACTGTGTTGACATCTCTCTCTTGGACAAAATGTGCCGGTTCTGATTCACTTCTTCATTGTGTTTCTTCACTGCAAGCCTGTGTCCCTTGTCTCTAGCTGCATGGCAATGTTAGCTCTACCTAGCATAGCTAGCTTCACCGTGTTGTCCATGTGTGCCCGGGATAACTCATGTTTCTTCACCTTCTCAGAAAAATGTTTCAATCCATGCCTCATCTGTCACAGGCGTTTTGATTAACAAACACGGAAAGCAAAATATCGCATTAGCGTGATTGCATCCAGCTAGCCAAGCCTTCCTGGTGTACCAATTTCGGGAGAAGCCTCGTGTGTACATTTTACCTCTCTCCTCCTCCTGCTGGCTTATCTTTACGTCGGGCTGATCTGGTCCAAGCTCTTTGACATTAAGTTTTTCCACCATAGTTCTCCTCTTGAACGGATACTGGAGAAGAGACCAAACTGAATTCAGTGGCTGCTGAGATCCGGTATCCATGCTGCTGGTTGTAGGCGCACTGGCGTCCATGTCTATTACGTCTGCGTCACGACCTTCACGAGTCACGACCAAAAGCGTGCTGGAGTCGAGACTCTCCGAGTTCTACCGAACACCAACGAAAGCCTTTGGCGGTAGCTCTATCGCCCATCATGCTTCTGAAACAACGTAGACGCTGATTGGATACATTCCCATTCCTACCCTTTGATTTTCTTGTCAGCAATTGGACAGCTGGTCCCGTCCTGTTTGGGCGATTGAAACACAGCCCACAGCCTCCACCGCTCGGCAGAGACCAATATATATATATATATATATGTATATATATATATATATATATATATATATATATATATATGATTTGTTTTTGTTACAAAACACACAATTAACTTAGAATATGTGATTATTGTTAATTTTATTTATTTATTTTTTTAAATAAAAGTTAAAAACACTGGGGAAAACTGGGAGGGCGGCGCCCTATCGCCCTCTACTGGCCAGCCGCCACTTACAAAGCCGGTGCTTATTTTCATGTTCTCATCCAAAAGTGATGTTTTTCATGCATTATAACCTTTTATCGTTTTAAAAAAGTTTGACAGATTTGTCCGAAAACCCAACAGCCATGTCTGGAAAAGTAAGTCTGCACTATTTCAACGGGAGAGGGAAAATGGAGTCAATCCGTTGGCTTCTGACAGTTGCAGAAGTGGAGGTGGGTGAAGCTGTTCTGGAGCTTTGCATACTTTTCTTACCCCTCACGTGCAATAAGTGTATTTCATTTGTATTTATGACCACAGTTTGATGAGTTTCACCTGACAACCAGAGATCAGTACCAGAAGCTTCTGGATGGTGAGTTGGTTTTCAGAGACATTCTCAACTTGTGTCAAGCCAGCCTCCAGTTTATTGCCGGTTCCCCGTCTATTCAAAGTATTACGGGAAGGGATGTGGAAACCGGATTTCAAAATAAAACTAAATTTCGAGTCAATTAACAGATTTTTTAAGAACATAATAACATATAATTTAAGCTTATTCACTATTAGCGGCCTGTCAATATCAAGACCATTTTATTTTGGATTTCAGAGTAAAAGCCCTGTGAATTTTCAACTCAGTCTGAAGTTGCCTTCCAAAATAAAGGCCTTTTTAAATTGCCCATATACGACCAAACTTTCAGTGATTTCAAAATGCTCTAAAATGGAAAATTGCTGTTTCCACAGGGTAATTCCACTTTAGATCAACCATATACAACCCCACAGTGAAACCATTTCAATATCAAGTCATTCTGATGTTGCCTTCCAAAATAAAGGCCTTTCAAATTGTCCAAGTTGACCAACATTCAACGATTTCAAAATGCTCCAAAATAGCAAATTGCTGTTTCCACAAGGTAATTTCACTTTAGATCAACAGTAAACAACCCCACAGTGATACTATATCAATATCAAGTTATTCTGATGTTGCCATCCAAAATAAAGGCCTTTTTAATTTGTCCACAATTGACCTAATTTTCAGTGATTTCAAAATGCTCTAAAATAAAAAATTGCTGTTTCCACAGGATAATTCCACTTTATATCAACAGTATACAACCCCACGGTGATACTCTATCAATATCAAGTTATTCTGATTTTGCTTTCAAAAATAAAAGCCCTTTCAAATTGTCCATAATTGACCTACCTTTAACGATTTCAAATTGCTCTAAAATAGCAAATTGCTGTTTCCACAGGGTAATTCCACTTTAGATCAACAGTATACAACCCCACAGTGAAACCATATCAATAACAAGTCATTCTGATGTTGCCTTCCAAAATAAAGGCCTTTCAAATTGTCCATAATTGACCAACCTTTAAAGTTTCCAAATGCTCTAAAATAGCAAATTGCTGTTTCCACAGGGTAATTCCACTTTAGATCAACAGTATACAACCCCACAGTGATACTGTATCAATATCAAGTTATTCTGATGTTGCCATCCAGAATAAAGGCCTTTTTAAATTGTGCACAATTGACCTAATTTTCAGTGATTTCAAAATGCTCTAAAATAGAAAATTGCTGTTTCCACAGGATAATTTCACTTTATATCAACAGTATACAACCCCACAGTGATACCTTATCAATATCAAGTCATTCTGATGTTGCCTACTAAAATAAAGGCCTTTCAAATTGTCAATAATTGACCAACCTTTAACGATTTCAAAATGCTCTAAAATAGTAAATTGCTGTTTCCACAGGGTAATTCCACTTTAGATCAACAGTATACAACCCCACAGTGATACTGTATCAATATCAAGTTATTCTGATGTTGCCTTCCAAAATAAAGGCCTTTTTAAATTGTCCACAATTGACCTAATTTTCAGTGATTTCAAAATGCTCTAAAATAGAAAATTGCTGTTTCCACAGAGTAATTCCTCTTTCGATCAACAGTATACAACCGCACAGTGATACCACATCAATATCAAGTTATTCTGATGTTGCCTTCCAAAATAAAGGTCTTTTTAAATTGTCGATAATTGACCTAATTTTCAGTGATTTCAAAATGCTCTAAAATAGAAAATTGCTGTTTCCACAGGGTAATTCCACTTTAGATCAACAGTATACAACCCCACAGTGATTCCATATCAATATCAAATCATTCTGATGTTGCCTTCCAAAATAAAGGTCTTTTGAAATTGCCCATATATGACTAACTCAACAATTTCAAAATGCTCTTAAATAGATTTTTGCTGTTTCCACAGGATGACTACATGTTCGATCAATAGTATACAACCACACAGTGATTCCATATCAATATTAAGTCAGTCTGATTTTATTTATTAAAATTTGCTGAAGTAGATTTCTTGTCTTTACATATTAATGACACAGTATTTTCTTTGTATTAGTAATGTTATGAAATAGAACCATTTTCATAAAAGTAAGATAGGTAAATCTGTTTATCTTTGAAAACAAATCCCAGAAAAAGGGAACAACTCAATACAAGGAGAGTAAATTGTAAAGTCCAAAAGGTGCAGTCATGATAACATTAAAGGTGCTTTAAAGGTAAATGACAACATCACGGAAATGTGCATTAGATATGTATGAAAATGTTTCGCTGTATTATGTTGCTCAAATTATCACTTTGGTGGAGACAACAGAGTACGTCTTCAAATATTTTGACGCAAGCATCCAAAAAGTCTGTGGTTTAACAGCACAGGAGACAATTCCACGCTTCTTTCTTTGCTTTTTTAAAGACATTGTTGGTCATGTCAAGGCACTGCTCATGGTACCATCTTTGACAGGTGTCACATTGTATCTACTTGAAATCAAACAGACAAGGCAAAAAAAACATTTATACTCAAAGACTTTTACACATTTTTGAGAAATTCAAATACCCTCCAACTCACCCAGTTCATCATTGAAGGTCCTGATCCAAGTGGCTCGGTCAGTGAACACATGGCACAGTTGCTGTTAGTGTCAAAAACTAAAATACAGAATCAAAACACATTAGATAGACATTCGTTTGAAGACCAATTTGTGCATATGTTAAGCTGTGTACTTACAACTTTCTATCGATTAGACAACTGCATAAAGTGCCGTTGTGCACTATAATAATCCTAACAGAATAACACATTTCAATCTACACACATGCACACACATACATTCAAATACATTCTGTATACACACACACACACACACACACACACACACACACATTTTCTCTATTCATCCCCAAACCAACCTGATGCCTGTAGTATCTCCACAGCCATCAGCTTTCTTTTCTCTGCCATTTTCTCTTTTGAGGTTTTAAATTTCATGACGGGAAAATCTGGAAATACTTTCATCACTGCCCGTGCCATCTACAGAGAAATACTCAAAATTTTAATTGTGGAAAAAAAGACACAATTGTACTCAATATAAAATTTCTGATGTTTATAATCTTGCATAAAGAGTATGAAAAACAAAGACCAATAAATAGATTTAAGTCTTTATGAACACCAGGTAACTTCTAACCCTCAGTACAGGGTTGTTGAAATGGACATCGTGGATGAATAAATATGTGATATACCTTGTAAACATAGAGAACAAAGTGGACAGGGTTAAAAACAACACTGCACTCTACAGTAAGGGCCAGAGCCATGTACATTCTTTGAAGCTGATGAGTAACTGAAATAGTGAACATCACTAGTTACTAGTTAATAACACCATATAACACAGTACACAACAGCAAGTATCACAGCCACAACCTAGATAAGTATAAGTAACAGTAGATAGTAAATATTGGTGTCAGCACGGCCCCTGCCGAGAAACATTATCATCTACATGTACTTAAAATTGAGACGTGGGCACCGGCAACTTAGGAGAGTTTGAATACACAGACCATCCCTTGGACGCCATTCAGCATGCCCAGCACAAGTGATGTTGATGTATAGATTGTGGAATAAAATTGAGGTACAGGTGGTTGGAAGGGGACACAGCAGGAATGTCTCACACCCACCTCAGTGAAACAACTGTACGCCAAAGCCCTGCATGTGTGGCGGTGTGATGGAGTGGGAATGAGGAGGGGAGGGAAGTGAAGGCAAAGTAGTCTCTCGTGTGGCCAGGTCCCCCGCTGACCCAAGTAGGCACCCCTAGAAGCCACAAATGCCCATCTGGACGGGGGCCTACATTAGCACCACCACCATGCCCCACGGAGCCTGGGGTGGTGGGCTCACATTCAATAATCTCTCTGACTGCATAAGACAAAAGACACCACGGCTGAGTTTATTCTCCACCTCTGTACTAATTTTAAAGTAAACTATTGTCTTATTTGGTGGGTTTTAAAGGTGGTGAACACTTGACAAACAAAGTAAAAAGAAAAAACAATACAAGACTATTATAAATTAAAGGGCCTTGGAGATGTCATTCAAACTAACACCAATGCACATCAAAAAATACATGTGAGTAACAGAAAGAATAAAACTACAACTCCCATGGTGCTTTGCGGCGTTAGCGCAGAGCCGAAGCGTCCCCTCCTTTGTGTTTTTTCCAGCGTCTGCTGCCGGTGTTCTGGGAATATCTCCTACCCCGTAAACCGTCCTACCTGTCGTTACCAGGCCCCCACAATGCAGCTTTAAAATTGAGGCCAACCCGGAAGTAAGAAAAATTGCAGTTCCACCTTCATCCGCTGGGGGCTGGTATCAGAAGCGAGCAAATCCTCATTGACTCCCATGTTAAAAATGCCAATTTCACAGCAGAAATAAACATGTTTACAGCCTGGCACCAGAACATGTTTTTGTTTAAATTATCTAGTTTATAATCATGACAACTCTGAGGGGGGTGATTTTTTTTCTCACTCTTCTGTTTAAGTGTATTAAAAGCCTAAAATTCTGTATAATTAATGAGCATCAGACCCACATGACCGCAGAGCTAGCTCCGTGGAAAGGCCTCAGTAGAGCCTCGGCCTGGCTTGGAAACTGCTCCAGGATTTTGAGTCTCTGTGTGTGTGTATTGTATGGATATTTTTTGTGCAATTGTTGGACAAAATGACTTGCTGTGGCATTAATTGCACTAATATAGCGTCCAAGGAGTCTCCACTTCATTTTTTTTGGTAAGTAAAATTATATTTATGTATTTTAGGTCACTGCTGAGCTGAGCTTAGATGTAAACATGTACTGTTTAACCATGACATTTAAATGTAATAGGGTAAAACCCAGTGTGTTTAACATAATGCTGCACTTTAGAAAATGGGTTGAAATATAACATGTTGGTGGAGCTGGGTTCCGACTATCGGCTTGTGGAGCTCTCGGGAGACCGATGTTTTCCACCCGGAATGCCGGCTGTTTCTCTCCGCAGCCTGGTCCATCTCTGTCTGATCGCGGCTCCTGTTAGCTGCGCGGGCTGACGGCTGGTTCTCCCAGCAGCTCGGCGCATCGCTGTCTGATCGCGGCTTCTGTTAGCTGCGGCGGGCTGACGGCTGGTTCTCCCAGCAGCTCGCCGCATCTGTCTGATCGCGGCTTCTGTTAGCTGCGGCGGGCTGACGGCTGGTTCTCCCAGCAGCTCGGCGCATCGCTGTCTGATCGCGGCTTCTGTGTGCTGCGGCGGGCTGACGGCTGGTTCTCCCAGCAGCTCAGCACATCTGTCTGATTGCGGCTTCTGTGTGCTGCGGCGGGCTGACGGCTTGTGGAGCTCTGGGATGGAAACCTTTCCACCCGGTTCTCCCCAGCGGCAGCTCTGCGCATCTCAGATCGCAGCGGCGCTTGTCTGCTGTGCGGCTGCCGGCTTGTGGAGGTCTCGGAGACCTCTGTGTTCCACCCGGTTTTACCCAGCGGTCAGCCCGGCGTATCTCTGATTCAGAAGCTCTGGTGTTGTGCACAGTTAACTCCGGTTGTAGCTAGGTTGCTACCTCCGTTAGCTTAGCTCCCACCTCCGCATTAGCTTTGGGTTAACTTCAGGTTAGCTTGTAGCTAGTTCGACCTGGTGTCGTCAGTTGATCCCAGCCTTACAGCCCCGCCCTCAGCTCCTCCTCTCTTCCCTTTTACGGAATTGTCTGGGCTCGGCGGAACCTGTGACACGGTCAAAATGGCGGTGGTGGCCACCTCCCATCTTAGCAGAAACACTTGTTATTGGAGCCCATGGAAACCCATTGTCCATTTATTAATGTCGACGGTTGTTACTGAGCATGTGCGCGCATGCGCACAACACAAAAAGGGAATGCTACTCGCTGTCATATTTGCAGGAAAATAGATAAGTAGTAAGTATTAGTACTTTTTATTGACGTTGATACTTGACTTTTTGGGTTAGGGTTAGGGTTTGTGTCATGTAAAACACCGTAAAATTATCCTACGGGTAGGACGTTTTGCCAAAGTAGGACGTTTTCTCAGAACACCGGTGTCTGCAGCTCTGCTGTCTCGGACACACTATACACTCCTCTCACTCAGCGCCGAGTTTACTCAGCTATTTGCCGACGTTGAAGCCCAGAAACTGAGATTTTAACCGCTCAGTAATGTGTTCATGACTGAAAGAGAAAGTTTTCCAACTAACTTCCAGACAGAGCTGATATAACTCCAGTGAGCAGCGGCAAGCTCAAATCAGCATGACTCTGTGGTTTTTCCTCCCCGACACACAACGTGGTCAAGCTGCTCAGACATGTTCATCAGCACAAACCTATATGAGCACCTGTTGTCATCTAATGTTGTCATTATTATGATGAAGATGAACAAAACAACAGGAGTCTCCTCCTCAGCTCAGATCAACCCCATGATGCAGGTATCTGCTGGAACAGGTGAGCATCACAGTAAACCAGTGGAGCAAACTGAGCTTTAAATATGTTGGTTTTCTGCTCTTTTTCTGCTCCAAAACATGAAAGTTAACAGGTGAAAGATTGCATATTCATTTAAGATAAAATGATATTTTTATTTTGTTGTTGGTCCATGAGAAAAGATTTAACCTACAGTAAACAGGAAGTGGAAAGGCTACAGATAGATGAATAGAATAGAAAATCCCTTTATTGTTCCTCAGTGGGGAACGCTAGATGTCACAGCAGCGATGACACTTATTACAGGAGAAAAAAAGGAGATAAAAAATAAGAAAAATGAAAAACAACAAGAAAACATAAATCTGAATAGATTTAAAAAATGCTGAATATACCACAAGTAATGAATACCTCTGATGCCTTTTATTTAAAATGGACTTGCTCGTGTGTAATTTGGCTTTTCCACATTCAGTGTTGATGCAAAAATAAGTTTGTTTCCAAATTAAAAGGTTCAAAATTGCATATATTTTGATAAAGAAAATGTGCAAATTTGCCGTCACTTTTTCAAAAATTATTAAGTTTGGCCCACGACTCCGTCCCAGATTTTCATTTCGGCCCAGTGTGGATTTGAGTTTGACACCCCTGCTTTAGGTAGTCAAACTTTAGGTTACAATCGTAACCCCGGTTCTCTGAGTAACATGAGTGAGATGTCTCACTATGGGATACTCCCCTCCGCCGATTCCTCAGAAGCACTTATCTCAATACGCCAATCCTGATTGGCCAGTGACCGTGACGTACGCGTCCCCTGCTACTATAAGTAGCAAGCGTCCCAATGCACGCAATATTCAAGATAAACACCTCTTCTCGCTTCGCTCAGCAAGAAGGGTTGTCTGGTGAGACATCTCACTCATGTTACTCAGAGAACCGGGGTTACGATAGTAACCTAAAGTTCTCTTTCTTAACATTCGTTTCGATGTCTCACTATGGGATATGGAGACTCCCGTATTGCCAGACAGCTTATCCAGCGATCACCAACCTACAGGGGTACGTCTTGGCCCGCCAAAGACCCCACACTCAGAATCGTGTGAGTCATTGCAGGGACTGAAACATCAAGCTGATAGAAGCGTGCAAATGCAAGTTGAGAAGCCCAATTTGCTGCAGCACAAATCTCCTGGACTGACAGCCCCCGAAAAAGGGCCCAAGAAGCAGACAGGCCCCTAGTAGAATGGGCCCTGAGCCCTACAGGTGCCTGAATGCCCTGACAGGAGTAAGCCATAGAAATAGCCTCCACAATCCAGTGGGAAGGCCGCTGCTTTGTGACGGGTTTGCCCTTACGAGGCCCACCCCATGACACAAAAAGCTGGTCCCCCCTGCAAAGGTTCTCCGTCCAATTAACATACTCGTTGAGCGCGCGAATCGGACACAGCTTGTGCCACCGCTCCTCCTCAGGAGAGGAGAAGGGTGGTGGGTAGAAAGCTGTGAGGATAATAGGAGAAAAGGAGCCCACTACCTTAGGCACAAAGGCAGGGTTGGGCTTCAGGGACACCTTCATGTCACCTGGTGCAAACTGGGTGCAGGATGGGTGCACAGAGAGAGCCTGTAAGTCACTAACTCGCTTTGCAGATACCAAAGCCAGGAGTAGCACCAC
This sequence comes from Nothobranchius furzeri, assembly GCF_043380555.1. Lineage (NCBI taxonomy): Eukaryota > Metazoa > Chordata > Actinopteri > Cyprinodontiformes > Nothobranchiidae > Nothobranchius > Nothobranchius furzeri. The sequence goes on along the minus strand of NC_091752.1, from coordinate 22,851,347 downwards.
CTTAAGAGACAGGATCTTAAGGTCCAGGCCGTCCATAGGTTCAAATGGAGGCCCGGAGAGGGCCGACAGCACTAGGGTTGTCACGGTATGAAAATTTAACCTCACGGTTATTGTGACCAAAATTATCACGGTTTTCGGTATTATCGCGGTATTTTTTAAACTGTGTTGCATATGTTCAGAAAGCATTGATAGTCCTGTTCTACACAAACTGAAATAGTTCTGAAAAGGTTTAACAGTGTTTATTAAACCTAAAATAACACAAAACCTTAGCAAAAGTGCAACTTTTCACAAGTAAAGGAACAAATAGCTTATTTTTCTGGAACTTGTTACAGTAGTCAGTGCAGGTTTAAATTATACAAATCCAAACATTCAAAACATAAACAATATGTAAACAAATCAAAGAAACACCACTTGTTTTCTCATATACTTGTTTTCTTCATTATCAAAATGAAAATCTAAAACTCCAGTCCACACTTGACTTGAGCACTGTACAAGTCAACCTTAAAAAAATATGTATTTAAAATAAATAGCCACTTTAAACAAATTACTAAAATAACTACTACACTATGTAATCAAATCCAAACGTTCAAGTATAAATGGCATTGAATAAGTAAACAAATCCATGACAAGGAACTAATTGTATATTTCTCTTCATCATCAACAAATAAGATGCTTCATCCAGCAACAGGGTGTCCGTGACACGGTTTAAATGCTGGCAGAGGACGCTGCGGCTGCAGTATATAGTGACTCGTTGCATTCTCCCTCAACCAAAAGTCCTCACGTCATGCATTTAAGCTAAAATGCTAATGTTAACTTACCTTGCACTGGCTGTGGAGACGTGGGTGATCGTCACGCAGATGTGCCATGAGATTTGAAGTGTTGCTGCCTTCTGCAGACACTTGTTTCCTGCACGTTCTGCAAACGGGATAGCCGTCTTCTATTAACTGTCCCTCAGCATTTTTCAGAAATCCCAAATATGCCCATACTTCCGATTTAGTCTTCTTTGAGGGCTGATGGATGTCCTGGGCGCTGCCGTCGCCTCCTTCGGCCATTATTTCAGCTTCAAAGTTTTGGTGCCGTTGCAAACTAAAAAGTGTGTGTGCGCGCAGCGGGAACTTCAGCTGAAGCGACGGTGGCTGGTAAGGGTCATCGCGCCGAAACCGCGGCCACGGTAAACCCACCGAGATAATATAGTTTCTTAAAAACTGGACGGTTATTTTTATTGTCAACTTTTTTACCGGGGTTTACCGCTATACCGGTTACCGTGACAACCCTAGACAGCACCAAGGACAGATCCCCTCGAGGGCACCAGGGGTCGAGACACAGGGAGAAGCCTGCGCGCGCCCCTCATGAAGCTACACACCAGGGGGTGTTGACCTGCCAATTACTTCCCAAAACCCAAATGTGGGGCTGCTAAGTACACTTTAATGGTGGAGAAAGCCTTCTTCCCATCCAATAAGTCTTGCAGAAAAGACAGAATGACGTTCACAGGGCACTGGAAGGGTGAGACCTCCCTGCCCTGACACCAGGCTTCAAACACCCTCCATTTACAGTCATATAGGGACCTAGTGGAGGGGGCCCTAGCATTCTGAATGGTTCGAATGACTGCCTGGAGCAGCTCTGCTGACACTAGCCTGCACCCCTCAGGGGCCAGGCCCACAGGGCCAGCCGTTCTGGATGAGGGTGGAAGATCGAGCCTCCCGCTTGGGACACCAGGTCCCTGCGAAGCGGCAGTTTCCAAGGTTGGCCCTCCAGGAGCTGGAAAATGTCCGCCTCCCAATGCATGGCTGGCCAGTATGGGGCCACCAGAATGAGAGTGTGGCGCCAGGTTCGTACCCTCAGCAAGGTGGGTGGTATCAGGGCCACTGGGGGAAAAGCGTAAAGCAGTCCCTGTGGCCAGTCGTGCGCCAGCGCGTCCATGCCAAGTGGAGCGTCTCGGTCGCGCAGGGAGAAAAACAGTGGACACTGAGCATTGTCCTTGGAGGCAAAGAGATCCACTACGGCTGTGCCGAACCGGATCCAAATCTGTTCCAACACTGCTGGATGCAGGCTCCAATCCCCGTACAGGGGTGTCCCTCTGGACAACAGATCCGCCCCCCCCCGATTCAGAACACCCGGGACATGGGTGGCTCTGATTGAGAGGAGATGTCCGCTGCACCATAGGATCAGTCTGCGTGCCAGCGTGTGTAACTGCATGGAGCGCAGCCCCCCCTGGCGGTTTATATAAGCCACAGTCGTGGTGTTGTCTGTTCTCACTAGGACATGATGGCCGGAGAGAAAAGGCTGGTAATGTTGGCCCTGTATACCTGTCCGCCTTTTCTGTTTTAAATTGGCGCTAGGGCACGCAGTGCACGTCATTGCAACTCTGCCCCCAGAAGTAATTGTAAAACCTCAAAACTTTATTGTCCTCGCATAGACATAGACCAGGGATCGGCAACCTGTTCCCATCAAAGAGCCATTATTACCAGTTTCCCACAGTAAAGAAAACACCGCAGCAGCCGCGGCGTTGTGGGCGGGGCCTACCCTCAGACAGCAGAGCGCTAATGTGTTGGCTCACAACAGGTGACAGCAGCCAGTACCGGTCGCTCGTGTACATCAAAGTTATCTTTCATAAGACGATAATCAATAAAATGATTTATATAAAGTTGATCCAGAAGTTGTAGCCCATCTCTGCCTACAATATTTTGATATTTTTCACCCTGTTGGTGGTTTTACTGAGCAGATGCCACTTTGTCATACGTTTCTTTTAAAACATGTTTAGACTGTTCAGAATACAAATCCAGGCTCTGTCACGTTTGATTGTTGTAATTAAACTTTGTAGGTGGGGAAGGTCAGAAAAGCATCCGATCATTTTGTTTTTCCCTCATTTACAGTGACGGAGATAACGGTGCAGTGTGCCTGGCTCTGGTGTTAATCAAGTTTAATTTTATCTATTTTCACAAGAAAACAAAACAGTTAAAAGCAGGGCTTGTGTTGTGTTGACCGGATAGTTCCCGTATTTAACCGTTTATTTTGACGGAGAAAGAATAGAAAGAACTACCCCGACGCATGCAGACAAACTGACACTTTATTCGTTTCGCTCAGATGTCGCTAAATCACTTAAGAAATGATTCCCATCTGAGCTTGACACTGAGCTCAGCGCAGCTCGCTGTCAGCGCGTACGTACGGCGCACAGCGAGCTGAAGTTGTGGAGAGGGGCTTGGAGCACGTCGCAGAACCAAAGCGCAGGAAGATTCCTCCGACTGAAGCGAGACTTGTCACTTAGAAAATGTTCCCTGATTATGAAACTTTGGCTGAATAGCGCTTGTTCCTGTCTCCAATGTGGCGACACATCCAGGAGCTGAGGAGAATCCCAGAATCTCACGTCCTCGTCAGCTCAGAATGTGCCTTTATGATTACGCACAAGCGTGACGCGTCAACCCGGTCTCACAGTAAGACCGGGTTGAAGCTGTTCAGGTTTACGCAGACGATCTTTACATTTAGAATTGGCATACAGATGTAAAATTAATGCAGTAAAATATAAAACTTTTTATTTAAATATCCATTCATTATTTTATAAGTACAGAGAGCCGCATCAGATGGATGGAAGAGCCGCATGCGGCTACAGAGCCGCGGGTGCCGACAGGGGCGTAGCACCAAATTCTGGGCCCTAGGTACAAGTCTTCTAGGTGGGCCCCCATGCTCAATTACTTAATATCTCTCTTACACATTTTTTGTCATGCTATAAGACAAGATAATAAATATGATCTTAGTTTAACCTTGGGCTGGGCGATATATCGATATTCTTTAAATATCGGTATAATTTTTAAACAAGATATAAGATGACTTTATATCTTTATATCGATATAACTGGCCAAACTGCTATGCTAGCGATTAGCCACTATGCTAGCGATTAGCCGCTATGCTAGCGACATGTTGCTCCGTCTCTAAGAGGCTATTACGTGTATTCTCACAAGTTTGCTCAGTCTGAGAGCCTCTGGGTAAATGTGCTGCTCTAAACTTTGCATTTGGCCTCCTGGTTTTTAATTATTTGGGGACGTTCAATGCCAATGGAGTTCTGTTTTCCATCCTGCTTGTGCGGAGAGACGAGCCAAACCCCTCCCTCCCCTGTGTAATGAGGAAACGGCTACGGAAAGCCGGAGTGGCCAAATGACCTGAAACATATTGTAAGGGTTTGAATAGTAAACTATAGGGTTACCGTTTTATTTTGAATGCGAACTCAACGGGTGAGAAATGTTGTTCCGGTTCCGTTATTTTCCACTCTGGTTTGCTATGCTAGTAAATACTCCGTTACGAGTGATTCTGATGAAAAAAAAGAGTTTGTAAGGTGTGGGTTATGGCAACAGTAGCCCGAAAATAACACTCATAAAAGAGCAACTAGATGAAATTTAAATAATTTTACATTAATTATAAATATATAATTAAAAAGTGCCCGTGGGACATTTGATACACCTCTGGCTCTCAACTGTGTGTGTGTGTGTGTGTGTGTGTGTGTGTGTGTGTGTTAGCAGACAGGTGTACCTGAGTTACTAAAGCTCAGACTGGTAGAGAATAGGCACTACGGTTAAAGTTTGACAAGAATCAGTACATTTTTATGCATTTAACCTACTGATTTATGTATATAATTTCTCAAGAGCTTGAAGTGAGTTAACTTGTCAACAGTTTACAGGAGGAAAAATATCGAGATATATATCGTATATCGGAATTCAGCTTAAAGATATCGAGATATAAGTTTTGGTCCATATCGCCCAGCCCTAGTTTAACCTCTATATTGAGCAAATACAAATGCCAGCATAATAAAAGTGAAATGCCCAGACTTCACATATAATTATTTTTGTTTGCCAACAATGTGTTCAAACAAAAATCCGGGAATTTATTTTCCAGTAAATGCCCACTGACGGGTCTTCATGTTAGCAAAATCACTTATGAGATCTTTAAAGTCCAATCCTTTGGCTAATTGGCTTTCAATAGAAAGAAGAGCTAGGTTGTTCAGTCTATCCTGGGACATTGTTGATCTCAAATAATTTTTCACCAGTTTCAGTTTGCTAAAAGCCCGTTCACCCCCAGCAACAGTCACAGGTAGTGTGCAAAAAATCCTCAGTCAAATACAAACTTCTCCAAAAATTCTCTGTAATTGCATCCTGTATAGATGGCATTAAGCAGCTCAAGAGGAGACCGAATGTGTGGAAATGTGGCACCATATATTGTTCTCAGGCGTAGCATCTCATTCTCAAATTCAGCTGTGAGATCCTTGTAATATTTTCTCATCAGTGCCTGGCATGATATCTTCATCTGCTCTTCAGTCATGTCTGTCATGGTTCATGATGTTAAGCTTTGCTGATATGTATTGATATATTAAATACATATGACATGAAATAAACCAGGTTCTCTCTGTGAATGAAATGTACTCTAAATTTTATAATCCCTGCATTATCAGCCAAATTATAAGATTGTCCGTTTTCAAGATCAAATATAAAGAAATTTAAAATAGGCTTAAAATATCTAACCAAGTCAATAACAATCCTCTAACACCAGTGTCATCATGCAATACGAAAAACAGTGGCAGCTTCTCATTCCTGAGATTACCACGAATCCATCGATACCAAGTTTGTCCTGGTCCATGACTGGGAAGGAGCTGAAATATCCACACAGAGTGAACCTGTTTTTACTGCGAGGTCCGCGAATTAATTGGCGGCGACCGCCCGCAGTAATAATTCTGATTAATATATATATATATATATATTAATTAGTGTTTTCACTGATAACACTAATTAATTTATATTTGATCTTGATGGTGAAACTAAAGGCGTTTAACACTGAACACCTAACATGAATGCAGCTTCTGAGAGCTAGCTAATATCAGCTAAAACTGTGTTCTGCTGCTGCTGCTCACCTTCCTTCTACTTGCTTCTTTTCAATTAACTTTTCCTCCTTCTCCTTCTTTTCTTTTCTTTTCTTTTCTTTTCTGGAAGCCAGATTTCCCTTTCTTGGGAAAAAGACATGACTGACTCTCCTGCCTCCAGCTCTGGCTGTCGGCATCTGCAATGTCTCATTAGCTGTACATGCGGCTGTGCAGCCCCTGGCCGCAGGTGTGGACTAAACCACTTTGCACATTTTTAAGGGGTGATAGATGCCTCAGAGATTATTCAGTTATTATTTTTAAGGCGAAATTCTGTTTCTTAACCTCTTTATCCAGGTAAAGGGAAGTTTATTAAGACATTAAGTAAGTTGGGGGGAAAAACAACAACAATAAAACATTTTTATTCAAAGCTGTCTCAGGGCCCCTCCCTGCAGTGGGCCCTGGGTAAACGGTACCCTTCCCCCGCCAGTCTGACGCCCCTGGTTGCCGACCCCCAACATAGACATAGGGAGAGAATCTCATTATGTCACGTTGCTGCATCGATGCGGAATCGTGCACGGCTGAATCGCGATGCATCTTAGAATCGATCATTTTTCCCACCTCTATCCGGAACTGAGGCTGGGCTCGGGCAGCTGCCTGAGGAAGAGTCGGCCGAGCCGGCAGAGCAGGTGAAGTCTTACGGGGAAGGCAGAGTTGAAGGGCTTCATCCTCTTTCTTTTTGGCCTCACACCATTGTTGCATTGATGCCACAGCAGAGCCAAAAATGCCTTCAGGCACGATTGGCATGTACAAAATGTCCTCCTTTTCTCTATCAGAGAGGTTGGTGAGGTTCAGCCATCGTGCACATTCCTGAAGCACCATCATGCCCATAGCTTTAGCCGTAGCCTGGACCGCGCAGCGCTGCACACGCAGGCAGATGTCGGTCAGTACGGTGATTTCCTCCCACACCTCTGGGTCCGGCTTCGTATTCATGTCCTCACAGAGCTCGGCTTGGTACGCTGAGAGCATGGAGGAGACATTCAAAGCTCGGACCGAGATGGCAGCAGCCTTGTACGCCCTCTCGTTCAGCGCCGACTGGAAGCAGTCCGCCTTTGCAGGGAGAGCGGGAGGCCTGGAGGAAGTTGCCGAGAGCCGTGGGTGCAGGTGGGCTGCAACCAGTGGTTCCATCGGCGGCATGCAAAGCATGCCACCCTTATCCGTCCCCTCAAAGTCCAGCGAGGAGGCTCCTTGAACAGGAGACCTGGAGCTGAAAGGGTGTTTTTCCCAGGAGGACTTCACTTCTTGGAGAAGCTCCGGGAAGGCGGGCAGGAAGGGCTTTGTCGCCCTTGTGGCCTGAGGCAGCTTCTTTCCCTCGTAGCGGGATCTGACAGCTTCAGTGACCATGGTGGGCCAAGGGATGTTGAGCCTGGTCGCAGCGCATCGGCAGACTGACTGCATGTCCAGGTGGGCGGCCGGAGAAACCGCTCCATCCCTGGGAGAGGATGGAAAGCTAGGCATGGAGGCCTGAGCGATGGGGAGAAAAACGTCGTCATCCTCATCCTCCTCTGAAATGAGGAGTTCCGAGGTGTCCTCGTCGTCTCCGTAGTCCAACTCCAACACGTCCTCGACGGCGTGGCTCGGAACGGCCGGTTCGAGCTGTGAGCCCCAGCTGTGTGCGGCACACGGTTCTGGCTCCGGGAGGGTATGTTCGCCGGCGTCCCCAGGCGGTGGCCTTGGGGCCGGCAGGCAAGGGTCCTTCCCCGACAGGCTAGCTTGGCACGCTAGCTGCCGGCGAAGGCTCTTCAGGGTGAAGCAAGCACAGCTCTCACATGACCGGGACTTCCGATGCCAGCTGGGCGTGTTTCAGCCCAAGGCAGCTGGAGCAGACCTTGTGCGGGTCTTTGCGAGAAGAGGTGATTGAATGGTGCGTGCGTTGGGACGCTTGCTACTTATAGTAGCAGGGGACGCGTACGTCACGGTCACTGGCCAGTCAGGATTGGCGTTTTGAGATAAGTGCTTCTGAGGAATCAGTGAGACATCGAAACGAATGTTAAGAAAGAGAACTATAGTTCTTGTCTGATTTCTCACCTGACATCATGTTGTTCTATAAAGTATAAAGGCAACCACACTGTCCAGTTCAGTGTTTCCCTTACATAGGCGTAGCCGTGGCGGCCTGCCACGGCTGAAATCCCACCGCCACGCCTACAAGATCCCAAGTTTTACTGTTTGTTTATGTTTTATTTATTATTTTTTTGAGCCGTTTCCCGAAGAAGCAGCGGGAACTACTGTGTTGTTGCTTGTGATCACAGGCGGCAGGCAGCAAGGAGGAGGAGCCAGGGCAGGGTGGTTACAGCTAGTGATGAGCCTACGGATAAAGCATTTTTGACGAATACAAGCATGAAACGAGTGTAAAACTCGTAAGTATCTGTAATTGTGCTGAAGGAAAATCCTCATTGGGTAACTGACTGTCTTCACGCTCTGTGATTGGCCAGTCACATTGAGCACCCGCCCCTCCCTACACACAAAACTCTGCAGCCGGGATGGGAGCTCAATCCGCTCAGTCCAGGCATCCACGCGCACACACAGAGTAACGGATCTCTCTGTGCTTGCTTCACTGTAGCTCACATTTCTTCAATACTCCCTACGTTTTCTTCAGCTCGCCTCTTTTTCAGTTCAATATTTAAAGTTACTTTTTTCATAACGTACATGGTGCATTTGACAAGACAGAGCTGAAAACAGCTTGTGCATGCGTCAGTCACAGCCGCCGCTGCGGTCGGGTTTTTAAAAATTATTTTAACTCTATCCCTCTCTCTCTCTCCCTCTCTATCTCTCTCTCACACACACCTTAATCAACATTGTTTTTGTTTAACTGTGTGTGGGGGAAAATGCCAACAACATTAGGAAAAAATCTGTTTCATCAAATTTAAATAAAAAACATGTGTCTGGTTCTAGTATTTCATATTTTCCTAGTTCCTACTGCATGAGTTCAGATGTATTAATTCATGCACTTAAATAATAATGTTCTGATTTTACTGAAAAACTTGTTCTGTAATAGTTCCTTTACTATTGTGATCAAAAATATTTAATCTCAGTTCTGAGGCTGCTCTGTAAATAGTTTTCTAATAAACAATAGTTTATAAATAAACAACTTCTGATCAATCCATATCAATTTCAGATTTAAAATAATGAATTGATGTAAACCACACCCACTAATTTCCAAACAATAAATAAGAGGTGCATTCATCTGTGTATGTCCTTTGATCCACATTAGTGATGTTTTCAGCATCAAATAAAACAATATTAACATAAAGGTGAGACGTGTCATAATTTCACCCACCCCTCCACCACCACCACCACAGCTGGAAAAATTCCTAGGGGAAACACTGCAGTTACACTGGTAATTGTAATTTCAGGATTTGTTGTGCGGCGAGCCATGACCAAGCTGTCCTGTGATGTCTGCCATACCAGCCTGGTGATGGATGCTGCATCTGCCTGTGATGACCAGAGCTACCATTTGCTGACTCTGAAGAACAACGTGGGTCTTGTAGTCCCATCTAAAGGTACTGTGAGGGTCATTAGAGCAGCAGAGTGGGCAATTCGCCAGGCAGCAGTGGGCAGACGATCACAGCCCATCAAACCACTGGAGGTCATCTACATTGTGCGCAAGTGGATCGGGTCAGAGGATGTGTTTTTGGAGCACATCAGTGAGACACAGTACAGAATTGAGTCTCACTCCCATACACTGTTGACATCTATTGTCTCCCTGTTCTTTAAGCTGAGGATGCACCACATTGCAAGATTAGCAACTCTTAGCTTTCAGTGTGACAGCGTGAGACCGAAGCTCACAAAAGCTGTCCTTTTCAAAGGTCAGTAGGAAATCACAATGTGCTTTAGCATCTGTCAGTAGATCAAAAACATGTATAATCTGTAATAAACAAGTTTTTCATAACTGTCAGTCTGTCTTTCATTTACTCTTTAATTTTTGGAAGTGTTTATCTAGCCCTTTAACTCACAATTATCCCAGTTTTCTCTTCTCAAACTTTCATTTTAAATGGGTTGCAGGCTGAAAGTGTAAATAAATATAAATTATTATAATAACTTGCCAAAGCCAGTATATATTAGGTTCACATTACTTGCAAATATTAAAGTCAACGTAAATAAAATATATTCTGTATATCTTCATTTGTCTTTTTATAAAATATTTTCTCAGTCGTTGAGGTTCTAGAGTTGTTTTGATTTTTTGGACTGGGTGTTTTAACTTGAAATTTTGTTTGCTGTGTCTGTATATTGGTTTTACTATTTTCTGTATATTAATTCAGGTATTTGAGTTTTTATTTATAAGTTGATATGGTAAGTTATAAGGTATCATAAAACTTATATTTATAAGTTGACCTCAGTGTACAAACTACAGCTAGTTAATCAGAAGCACATCTTGTTGACATTAAAACGGTAAGTCTATGGGAAATTGACAGGATAGGGGAAAACGGCTGGAAAGTGGAGTGAAATAAGGGGAGTTTCCAGCTAAAACTTATGTATTTCATAGCCACGTCTCTACGGTTTCTAAAAAACAAACCGTATGAAAATCGGTTGAAATTTGAGAAAGTTATAGCGCATGCACCACTAAACACCAGTGTTAGAGGGCGGCAGCTGTCCGAAGTAAGATGGCCGCCGCGTACGGACGTCAGGGTCCATTGACGAACAGCGCGGGTGAGGAAGATGGTGTGTACCCACAATATTACTCCTCGTTGTGCCACCTTGTGGAATAATCGAGTAATTGTTTCAAACAGAAAGTCTTTGTTTAACCAGCAGTGGTTTGATCAAGGAATTATCTTTGTACATGATATTGTGGATAAAGATGGTGAAATATTACAGCAACAGAATTTTAAATACAAATTTAATAACATTCAATGTTCTCTTCAGGAATATGAGAAAGTATGTAAGGCTCTACCAGTGACTTTGAAACAAATGATAAAAAACACAATCCTCTTCTCTGATGTTCAAACAAAACTTCCTAATTAATTAATAGGAGAATTGAACATCACAGAAAGAAAATGTGAAAATAAAATTTTAAATAGAGCCTTCAAAAATATATCATGATTATGATATAAAGATTAAACTAAAAATATTAGGAAATCCAATAACTGAAGGAAAACAATTAAAATGTCTAAAATGGCCTATAATGCCAAAAGTAAAAGAAACGCAATTTAAAATTCTTAATAACTACTATTCATCAGCAGAGACACTGAGGAAGAGATTTGGTTTTGAAGTTGACCCTTGTGAATTCTGTCAGGAAAGCCCTGAAGGAATAGAACACTTATTTTTCAGCTGTCCTGTCGGTAAGAAGTTTTAGGAAGAAGTCCATTGTTGGTTAAGAAATAAAATAAGAGAACTTGATCGTTTTACAAATGAAGATATTCTTATTTACAATTCTAAATTAAATGGGAATAATTAATTGTTAATATTATTATTATTATGGGTAAATACCACATCCACAAAAGCAAATGGAAAAAACAACTGCCAGACATGAACTGTTTCATGAATAAATTCCGTATGTTCTTATTCACTTTGATTCGTACAAAAAATTCCAATGTAACTGCAAAAGCCATTTGTCATGCTGCAGAATACACTGTTTTTACTGTGCTTCTTTTTAAGTTTCTTATTTGTTTTTCTTTTATTGTTACTAAGGATGCCTTGCATGTTTCCATTATGTGTTGTTGTCTCCACGAGAAATTGTAATAAGCATGATAATAAAGTAAAAAAAAAACGCGCGGGTGAGGGATCTAGCTAATATACGCATTTATCTATGTGCATAAGTTCAGAAACGAACGCTCGGCCAGCGTCTGCACGTCTATCACGTGACCAAGCGTAAGCGTCGGGTCTGCATCGTCCTTTAATTCGTCACTACTACCTGCCAGCGTCTGCACGTCAATCACGTGACCAAGCATTCTGCTTTAATACGTCACTGCTATACCTTTTGTCTCATTTCAGCCTTGTGGTTGGTCGGCGGTGCACCTTGGATACCGTTTGGGGAAAAAAACTTTTCAAAGGAGTTTCGTGTTTTTCTGGATTATTTCACTTCTGATAACTAGCAGTTTAACCTCAGGTGAGTTTTTCTAAAGCAGAAATTCAGCTTTTTTCTAAAGACACTCAAAAGTTCTTTATGTCTGAGGAGCCCAGTAACCTGAGACTTGTGACTGAATTCAGTTTATCCACTGTCAGCGATTTAGTTAGACAGCCAATCCAGGAATCCAGAATGAACGAATATACTAGAATTCAAGCCTTAAAACAGAACATCAGTAGGGAGCGTGAAGGATTTGAGGAAACCCCGTTTCAGCAAGTCATATCTGAGCCCAGTATTCAGAGCCTTGACACTGAATTCATGTTTTCCTCTGTCAGTGATGCAGTTAAACAGCAAATCCAAGATGCCACAATGAAGGACAATTTTATTATTCAAGGATTAAAGTTTCAAATCACAGCTCTGTTTCAAGGGCTTGAAGAACAAATGTTTAAACTTCAAAAAGATCGAGAAGATTTTGAAATCAGCAAAGTTAGATCAATTGAGGAAATAGAGGGTATGAAATGTTATCTGCTGGAGCAGAGAAAATACTTTGAAGAGGAAAGATCTCTATCAGAGTACGAGATCAATGAAATTCAGACTTTTCAGCAAGATGAAAGAGAAATGATTGAACTTTTGAAATACAGTTTAGCAGTTCAAAGCAACGACCTGCAGGAAGAAAAAGTAAGATTACAAGAGGAATGGCATCATCTCGAGCAGGCTAAACTCCAAATGAAAGAGGTTTATGAAAACCTGCAGGAGGAAAATGAGAAATTGAAGACAAACAGAAATGATATCGACAGAGCCAAAGCAGACGCTGATAGAGAGATTGAAAACATGAAAATTCAACTCGAAGCAGATAAAACGTTGTTTGAACAGACGAAGAAAAGCTCTGAGCTGGAGTTTGTAACTATGAGAGAAGTTTTGGATGATGAGAAACGTCAGCTTGACTGTGAGAAAACAGAGTTTGAGAAAACAAAGACTGAATCACAGCAGGAGATAAGAGACACCATTCAAATGCTGAATGATGAGAAAACATATCTAGAAATTAGAATTGGACATCTACACGAAGAGCAATCTGAGTTTGAACAGAAAAAGACTGAAGCTGAACAGGAGATAAGAGACACCATTCAAATGCTGAATTATGAGAAAACATATCTAGAAATGAGTACGGGATATCTAAAAGAAGAGAGACGCGAGCTGGAAGCCAGATCCCAGCTCGTGGACAAGCAGAAGGCTACAGTTGAGGAGGAAAGGCGTGAACTTCAGGAACAAACGATTAAACAAAACGATGAGAAAAAGAAACTGGAGGAAACAAAAATCAAATTGGATCAGGTCTACGACAAACTGCTGAAAGGTAAAGCTAAACTGACGAAAAACATCCAAAAGTTTAAGACTAACAAAGCAGAAATGCAGCAGATGATGGGAAGTCTAGAAGAACAGAAAAAGGTGTTCGACGAGACAAAGAAAAGCTCTGAGCAGGATTTAATAAATATGAGAAAAGCTCTGGATGATGAGAAACTTCTGCTTGAAGCTAGTAAAGAAAACCTAAATATGCAGAGAATTGCGTTCGAACAGAAAAAGACTGAAGCTGAACAGGAGATAAGAGACACCATTCAAATGCTGAATGATGTGAAAACATATCTAGAAATTAGAATTGGACATCTACACGAAGAAAAATCTGAGTTTGAACAGAAAAAGACTGAAGCTGAACAGGAGATAAGAGACACCATTCAAATGCTGAATAATGAGAAAACATATCTAGAAATGAGTACGGGAGATCTAAAAGAAGAGAGACGCGAGCTGGAAGCCAGATCCCAGCTCGTGGACAAGCAGAAGGCTACAGTTGAGGAGGAAAGGCGTGAACTTCAGGAACAATCGATTAAACAAAACGATGAGAAAAAGAAACTGGAGGAAACAAAAATCAAATTGGATCAGGTCTACGACAAACTGCTGAAAGGTAAAGCTAAACTGAAGAAAAACATCCAAAAGTTTAAGACTAACAAAGCAGAAATGCAGCAGATGATGGGAAGTCGAGAAGAACAGAAAAAGGTGTTCAACGAGACAAAGAAAAGCTCTGAGCGGAAGATCAGAAACATGAGTTAGTCATGGAGACAGAGCAGCTGGTGAGTGAATTGAAATGCAAAACAAATTACTGAATAAATTTAGCTGCACACAGGCTGCTTTACACAGCAGCTCTTGGTTCATCAGGTTACGTCTAAGAACATCTTAGGTGTGTTCTTGCTGTGCTGTTTCTCTAATTCCATGCTGTAGTTCTTTTTTGAAACACAGAGCAGTTCTGTTTACCTGTTTTCCCGCTACGTGTCGTTTGCGGCTGCAAACTTCCTCAGGCTGAGGAAATGGATCTAGAAATTAAGCTGAGGAAGTTTGCAGCCGCAAACGAAACGTAGCGGGAAAACAGGTAAACAGAACTGCTCTGTGTTTTAAAAAAGAACTACAGCATGGAATTAGGTTACGTCTAAGCTACCCTAACCCTTACTCAACACATCAGCTGGGTTTCCTTAGATAGAAAATGTTTACATATGATTAATAAATGAATAAAAATGACACATAAAATAAAAAATACATTAAAAAAAACTAACTCTGCCAGTGTCCCTTTTGGGTCATGCCTGCCAGTCCCAAGCCTGGATAAAAGAGGAGGGGTTTCATTTGTGACACAAAACAAAAACATGTTTTTATTTCACACTTTTTGTCTCCCACATGAGAGAATTCTTCTATAGGGACCCTGAGAGTCCTCTCTTTCCAGTTGACTCATGAGTTCCCAGGAAGAATGAAAGCAAGTGAACGGGGCTAAAAGAGACATTTTCTAATCTGCTTTGCCTAACGCCCTGAGTCACGCACACGTCATACTTCAATTTAAATGAAAAGTAGGATGTGTGTTTCGACCATGCTGTTGAGGGTCTGACCTCATGAGGAAATTACTATGCAGTGATTTTCTCCAAAATGACTGTGCTTAAATTGCTCTGAAAAGCAAATAATCACATCAGCGCCAAGAAACTTCATTTCCCATGATGCTTTGCACACGGAAGCATTGGGTGATGTCACCGCCTAGTACCAGAAACACGTTCTGCGCATGTGCGGGAAGCCGTGGAGCTTTTCCCGCGAACTAAGACCATAAATCTTCAGCAGAGACAAAGAAACCTCGTTCTTTTGCCCAGGATACCTGGCGGTAAGGACACGCTTGTCGAACGCTCCGTCAACTTGAGCACGCGGAAGCTCTAAGTGCCAAGTTGAGCCCACGCAACCGCTGGAAACTACACTCAACTCCATCGGGACCTGACTGGGAACGAGCGGAGCTCCATTCAGCTCTCAGAGACGCTGTAAGTTGTCAAACTCAGCACAAAAGAAACTTCGTTCTCTTTGTGTCCAGCCGTGGAGAAACACTCGTGGAGCCAAACAACGGAGAAAGCATTAAACCGACGGATGACGCTGAAAACTGCGGAGAAAACGGAGAACCGTCAAATCATAACAGCGGGGACGCCTTGCTGCTCTGGTGATCAGAAAACTCATTTTTTTTCTCTCTCCTTTTCTTCTCCCGTTTCCTCTATAGTCCAGAATAAGCAATAAAACCGCGCTATTGCTTAAAAAGTAGCTTCGTGTTTTCCTCTTTCGCTCCCAATTCGTCCTTCGGGTCATTTTGAAAGAATAAACTGCTTATTGATCATCGCTAATATCTTTAGTCGTCAGCTCTGGCCAGGCTGCCGACTCCTTTTAGATTAAATAATTTACAAGTGACCCTTTTGTTGTTTGTTAACTTTTGAAGTGTTTGAGTTAAGTTTTACTGTGATTCTAAGCCACTAAGTGTTCGGGAAAGTAGAAAACTTTACACATCCAGGTCTCCTGTTGAATGCGAGGGGAGGGGAAGAGCCCCACACACACTCACAGCTCCCTCCCACACACCACACAAACACCTTGAACATTATTTTGAATATACATCCTTTTATTATATCACATGGTTATTATTCATTTATGCCACTGTTTATTCATTTGACAAATTGTTAATTAAACGTTATAAAATTCAGATTTTCGTCTCCAGTAGCTTTGTTGTGTCGAAGAGAAGTCTCTGCTCCAAGGATTCTACGAACTTCAAGAAAGACTGATAAGAGTTTTGGATTCAATTTTTCCCCGGTTAAAGGGGAATGGTGCCCCGTATATCTAAGAATATCTTAATTAATTAATAAATCAGTAAATATTCCCATATTTACAGAATTTATTGAAGAATCCAAAAGTAAGTTGAAGCTTACTAATTGTTCGCTCCTAATAACCCCAACATTAATTGGTGCGGCCGTGTGAGGCTTGGATACACAGAGATTTCTATCCGGCACAAACAAGCAAATAAATCCAAAGAGCTTGAATTAAAAATAATCAGTTGTTCAGCCTTGAACCAGCAACAGAGTGGTGCTGATTTCGCTGAGCAGGAAGCTGCATCGAACTCTCACCAGTAACTCAGTGCTTCTTTAAAGGTGCAACGTGTAAATTAATTCTGGTTGACTTTTAGGTTAAAATTCAGTTTTTCCTTAAAGGTGCAACGTGTAATTAATTCTGGTTAACCTTTTAGGTTAAAATTCAGTTCCTCATTAAAGGTGCAGTGTGTAAGTAATTCTGACTAACCCTTTTAGGCTAAAATTAACTGCTAATTTAGCGACTTTAACTCACAGTGGCTATTATAACTAACTGAAACCTTCACTCAAAGACTGATAACACCCTGTTTGCTAATATCCTGAAGGAATAACTAGCATATTTAACACTGCAAGTGTTGTAAGACGTTGCTACGACAACGCACCAGCTTGTGCTAAAATACTGAAAGGAATAGTATTTTAAGCGTCAGTCACGGCATTCCGTGCAATCTTAAAACGCTAAAACCTGTGCGCACAAAGGTTAATTTAGTGTTTTTCTGCTACAAAGCTAGCAGTTGCTGCCAAAGGTGCAGCTTTGAGCTATCTGCAGAAGCTCTACTAGGCTATTTTTGGTTCGGTTGTTAAAATGGAGGGACAGAGTAGTGAACTGACCAACTCCCAGCAACCAGGTGGCGCTGCGGCCCACGACTATGAACTTGGCCTACTTTCTGGACAAATATTGTCCAAACTGGTCGCGGTTGCTCGAGAACCCGACTACCCTTCTAGGGATTTCACTGAAGAACAGCGTAGCGTCGAGCTAGAAGCTGTAATTGATCAAATAGAAAACCCGGATGGTACAAAACCAATCCAGGTTCACTTAGCTAAGTTAGCCCTGATCCTCTATCAGAGAGGACTCCAACGTGGTCAGAAGATCATGAACCTCCAGAGTATGCTAGCTGAAAAACAGCGAAATGGAAGGCTGATCGAGGAAGACAACACCAGCACCGATTCTGGGGAAGATGGGGAGAAGACCCCGCCCCCTTCTGCTGATGACAACAGACAGTGGGAAGGGGGGGAACACCGTGACTCTGAGGCTGAGCCAGAGGGCTCTCCCACGCCGGTACGAAAGCAAGCCGGCAAAGCCAACCAGGGTCCGCCCAGGACGATCGCCAAAGACCAATTGGTTTCCTCCACCCAAGGTAGCGAGGGACCGCCGTCCCGCCGTAAAGGTAGGCTACCTCCTGATACGTCTCCATACGATAATCAACAGTATGTAGTGTGGGACTCTCTGGACGGACGCACGCCGCAGGGGAGAGATGAAGCTTATCTGTCCCAACCTTCGGCCCCGTTCCCTACACACACTATAGGGCATTCAGGACCATCTAGGGGCCGAGGGCAGTTCGCCCTCGAACCCCAGGTTGGACCACCACCCTCATCTTCACGGCCTTCTCAATCAGTGAGAAGTCGACCAGCTGAGCGGCACCTCTATTTAGACCGCTCCCCCAGTCCACGAAGGGTGCAAGGTGCCGATTGGGGTTATGCACCCCAAGCTGCACCTCAACCATCCACCCATCCTAGCTACTCCGGTATTCGGCATGCCGGTAACCAGCTGCATGACCAAGCATCATACGCCAGTCTGTACCCGGACAGAGCATATTACGCAGAAGCCCCAGTTGAAAGACGCAGGCTGCACTTCGCAGACGTCTCCCGGGAGGAGGACCTCCCAAGACACCCACGTGACGTGCCAGCAGCCCGCCACAGCATGCCAAACCCCGATTTGGGCCCCAGGAGTCAACATTGGGAGCCCAGAGCACACCAGCGATATCCAGCGCCCTCTGAGACAGACCGTGGGTCAGAGTCAGAGGATGACGCGCCGTACCGTGAGTCAGGGCTCCGTGTACGTCAAATTGAATCGCTAGCTAAAGATATAGAACGCTTTGATCCTAACACCAATGAATCCAATGTCGACGATTATCTCAGGGAGATAGAACGTTGTCTGCTTGATCTTCCAGCACCCTCTTCAAGGGAAAAGCTCAAGCTAATTTGGAAAACCACATCTAGAACGGTGCATGGTTTCATGGAAACTCTACCACCTGACATTCGAGATCGGTACTCCTCGCTCTGCCGAGCGTTGAGGGATGAATACGCCACGTATGCAGACTCCACGTCAGCTACAATGGGGGCCTTCTCCATCAAACACGGGAGAAACGAACCCCCCAGAGAGTATTATCGCAGACTCAAAAGTGCTTACTTCCAAGGTCGAAACGGCCCTGGGCTCGAGGAAGACCCTGCCTTCAGATCCCTGTTCATTCACAACCTGCACGAGTGTGTTCGATCCGAAGTCTCAATGTATTGTCGGATGAAAAAACTGACAACTCAGGAGATTAGGAGATACGCTCAACAGGCTTGGGAAGCCGGCGGAAAGCCCCAAAAGCCTGACGCACATCACCGCGTCATGCACCTAGCTCCCGACCCTGAGCCGCGTTTGGAGCTCGAAGGCACAGAAGCTCCACCCACTAAGCCAAAATCTGCTAAACCTAGACCTGCTAAACCGCGAGAGCAGTCCCAATCTCCTCAACAGGGGAAGGGGGGTGCTAATCGGCCACCTAGGTCTGGACAATCAGACAGGAAGTGGCCCAACCAAAACCAACGGCAAGCAGGTCGGAACAGTGGAAGGTTTAAGGAGCGCCGCCCACAGGTAGGTCCCGAACACAAGTCCGCAGGTGAGTACTTGACCAAAGCCGACCTCCAGGAGATGTTTCAGCAGTTCCTAGCTAAACAGAAGGAACAGCTGAGATCTGCAGATGAGACCCCTGCACCAAAGTCTTCTTCTAAGAAGCCAGACCCAGAGCCAACGTCAGCATGACTAGGCGTGGCTCAACCTCCCAGCGTGGCCAGGACCTACCTGATCAGCTCGGGGAACACTACTGGTAGATCACAGGAGTCTCCTGAAATCTACCCCCCAGAGAAACCTGATACTAAATTTCTGAAGTTCCTTGGTGACTTAACAAACCATGATCATGCTCGCCGTTTGTACTGTAGCACCAACGTAGGTGGATGCATACAGGTTGATGCTCTGCTGGATACTGGCTCAGAAATCACCCTGATATGCTCCACACTGTTCCATCGCTTGTCTGACACCATGCGGTCGCTCGGGAAACCAGTCCAGGTAGAACCCTGTGACCTGAAAATCACCAGCTACACCCAGACCCGGGAGTGTATCACTCACCGGGCGTGGCTGGATATCACCTTCCAAGACATGACTCTGGTTCACCCGTTTTATGTCTGCCAGCTAGACACTGAACCACTTCTCGTTGGTCAGGACCTGCTTGAACATCTAGCTCCCCTCATCGACTGCCAGAAGGGTCAACTGTGGGCCCAGGTGGACACACCTAAGCCCTGGAACCCGGATAGCAGCCGACCATCCTCCATTCTTGAAGTCAGCATAAGTGAGCAGCAAAACCCTTGTTCCAAGGTCATGCCCCTCCCTACAGCTCCCACAGACGATGTCCGCCTGCAAAGGCATGAAACCGCTCCTGGAACTCCGTTCCGCACACATTCATCTTTTCTCTGCTCGCTGAAGAACGTCAGCCTGCAGCCATATGCACCACACATAGTTGGTGGTCTTACCATCCACTGCACCCACATCTCAGATGCTCGCCTTGCTCTTTGGTCTGAAAAGTCAGCCATCAGCCAGCAGACGTTTGAACACCTGCGTCAGAAGGACCCCCTTCTGGTCAGTGTGACACGTAGCCATCGGCTCTTGTCACCTACTTGGCCGCAGAGGCTCCTGAAAGCGCCAGAGGTCTGCTCTCTGACTATCCAACTTGGAGCAAGACAGCTCACACATACATTCAGCATCATACCACAGCTTGATCCACCTGCACTCATCGGAGCAGATCTGCTGGTTCGACTCGGTGCCCAGCTGGACACTTGCAATCAAGTCCTTTGGGCCCGAGCCACACCATCCTCTGAGCCTCGCTCAGAAGGCCCTGAACACTTGCTGTCCGGTCAGACCATTCCACAGGCCTGCCGTGCAGTGGTTGAGGCCAGCACGGTTCTGCCCCCACAGGTCAAAGGAGTGCCTGTTCGTCTGACTCTGATGAAGCATCAGAAGCTGCCAGGCACACAGGCCTTCTTCCAGCCATCACCACACTTCTTGGAGCTCAACTTAGCCGTCTGTGGCACGCCACTCTTGGAGCTGAACAATCGTTCTGCGTACTTGTTGGTCGAAAATCCGACCCAGAGTCCTATCCACATGCCGGCAGGAAAGCCCTTGGGCATGCTGATAGATAGCTCATTCCATGACTTCGAACTTTCAGTCCCCGTGATCGGACAACTTCCGTTGTTCTTGAATGACAGACAGGTTGGTGCAGACACATTCAGTACTTTCCCTTCACAAATGATTACCATCAAGCAGCATGAAGCCCTTCCTGAGGAACCCATTTGCAGTGCAACCTTAGATACTGACGGCGGTCAGTGTCTAACGGTTTTTGCAATAAATACTCAACCCTCTGAGTCACCGGTTGAAAGCCCGGAACACCCGAGACCCTCCTCCTCTGAACCTTATGACGGCTTCGAGGCCGAAGTCAGCCAGCAGCTTGACAAAGCGGATGCGCTGGAGTCAGAGGAGCAGAGAGCAGCGCTTAGAAGCCTGTTCTATGAGTTTCAGTCCATCTTATCCAGGGACTCCCTGGACTGTGGACTCACAAACCTGCACACGGTTCGCATTCCGACGAACCCGAATGCCCCTCCTACTTTTGTACGTCAGTACAAGATTCCCCTCGCTGCTTATGAGTCGATCCAGGAGATCCTCGATCAGCTGAAGGAGAAAAACATCATCAGAGAGTGTAACTCCACTTACAACTCTCCCATCTGGCCGGTTCTGAAACCGACTGGGAAATGGCGTCTCACCATAGACTATCGTGCACTGAACAAACAAGTACCTCTCTCCAGGTGGCCTATGATCCATTTAGATCAGGAGCTAGCCAGAGTTAGAGATGCTCGTTTCTTCTCTACGGTTGACGTAGCCAACGGCTTCTGGACCATGAAGGTTGAGCCGGCGGACCAGTATAAACTGGCTTTCTCCTTTGGAAATCGCCAATATACTTGGAACCGCTGCCCCTTTGGCTACTCTAACTCACCTGCAGAGTTCAACATCTTCCTCCACAAAGCCATGTCAGATGCTGCTTCCAGAGGGAACCTCATATATGTCGATGACATCTGGATGAGGAGTCGAACCTTCGAGGAGCACCTGGCCGAACTCCGTCACGTGCTGCAACAGCTCGCTGACGCCGGAGCTAAATTGGCGATTCTCAAGGGACAGTGGTGTCGAACCAAAGTGGAGTATGTTGGACTGCTGGTTGGCCCTAATGGAGTCGAGCCCCAAGCGGGACGCATTAGAGCCATTCAGGACATCAAAGCCCCAGCTAATCTGACTGAACTCAGGAGCTTCCTCGGAGTCTGCAACTACTCCAGGCAGTTCATTGAGGAGTACGCTGAAACAGCGAGGCCCCTCACTGAGCTGCTTCGGAACGACACACCTTTCGTGTGGGACAGACCCCAAGAACTCTCCTTCCAGTTCCTAAAACAGAAGTTGGCGTCCGCACCCTGTCTGGCTTACCCAGACAAGGATAAAGAGTTCTACATAGAGGCTACTTTCTCCTCTCACTGCCTGAGCGCTGCTTTGAAGCAGAAACACGATCAGGACATGAGAGTTGTGGCATACGCCAGCAAGCCTCTGAGCAAGGTGGAACTCCAGTTCTCAGACTGCGAGAGAGCTCTCCTCTCTACAGTCTGGGCCGTCGAACACTTTCGTAGTTACATCGGTGGACAGAAAGTGATCATTGAAACGTGTCATCAGCCTGTCACCTTCCTAAATAGCCAGCGTCTGCGCGAAGGAAGAGTGTCAAACAGCCGCATTGCGACGTGGATGATGGTGCTCCAAGGATACAACATTGAGGTCAAGTATGGTCAGAACACCAAGCTAGCGCTAGGACAAGGGCTAGCAGGCTGCCAGCACTGTGACTCTGACTCCGTCATGGGCCCCCTGGACACACCTGCCGCAGTCTACCCAACCGCATACAATCATCGCTACTTTGATGAGAATGTTTGCCAAGGGCTTCCGAAAGTTTACACTGACGGATGTGCCTACCTTCACGAAGGCCAGCTCCGTGCCGGGGTTGGAGTCGTTTGGGTGGACTGTGACACTAAGCAACCAAATCACTACCGGTTGGGCCAAAAGTCTAGTCAGTACGCCGAAATTGCTGCAGTGTTGATAACCCTCCAGCAGGCGGCAGCCTTGGACATCACTCAAATCGTCCTTTGCTCTGATTCAAACTACGCTAGACACAGCTTCATCTCTCACTTCCCCATGTGGAAGGAGAATCACATGAAAAACGCCAGGAACAGAGACGTGAAACACTCTGAGTTATTCCTAGCGTGTGATCTGCTCACCACTGAGAAAGGCATAATGGTCTACTGGAAAAAGGTCAAAGGTCACTCCAGGACCATAGGTCCGGAGAAAGATGGTAATGACGAAGCTGACCGCCTTGCTAAGCTCGGTGCTGACCAGGGAACCTGCTGGGAATTCAAAGACGAGTGGCTTCCTCCCAAGGCCGTTCACGAGGTCTGTGCGATTACTCGTCGCCATGCTAAACAGGCAGACGAACCTCAGAACATTGGGGTACCCGTGTTTCTAGGCAGACAACCACATGATGCGGACCTAGTCACCATGCAGGAACAAGATCCTGACCTGAAGCTCATCCGCGAGCTTCTCCAAAAGGGCCCGATACCTGAACAACCATCACCACCTATGGGCGCAAGCAGAGATTTGGTAAACCTGCATCGTCAACTCGCGCATCTGAAACTACAAAACGATTTGTTAGTTTACATGCGTGACGACCACAGCCCGCCGCGCTGGGTTGTTCCACTCGACCACAGAGGAGTGATGCTTGCCTACGCCCACGACACTCCGGTTGGAGGTCACCGCGGAGCAAAAGCTACCCTCGCGTCACTGACAGAAGTAGCATATTGGCCGTCAATGTCCAAGGACGTACACAGCTATGTCCAAGGCTGCCTCATCTGTGCCCAGTTTCAACCCTCCCAGCCGCTTGCTAGAGCACCACTGCGACGCAGGGGAATAACCTTCCCTTGGTCCCACCTGCAGATCGACTGGGTTGGACCGGTTCCCAAATCGGCAAGAGGAAACAAATATATGCTAACTGTAACTTGCAGTTTCACAAAGTGGGTTGAGTGCCTTCCAGCGCCAAACGATACAGCCGTCACAACCGCTGTACTGCTGATTAACCACGTTTTCAGTCGATGGGGACTTCCACTCTGCATTGACTCTGACCGAGGAACTCATTTCACATCCAGTGTAATGACGTCCCTGTTTGAACTTCTGGGAGTGGAAGTGAGATTCCACCTTCCCTATCACCCACAGTCATCCGGACAGGTCGAACGGATGAACCGCACGGTCGTCTCCATGCTCAAAAAGTACGTCTGCTCCACTGGGAAGGACTGGGACGTCAAGCTCCCTCTGGTCCTGATGGCCATACGGTCCACTCCACAGCGATCCACTGGGGTTACGCCCTTTGAGATGATGACCGGCAGACTGATGACTCTACCACTGCACCTCCTGTATCACCCAGAGGATGTCAGTGTTGCCACTGCCTATACCGCTCATCAGTATGTGGCAGACTTGAAAACACACCTCAGAGCTACATTCGCGCACGCTCAGAAGAAACTGGAGACCAACGTAGAAGGCGCTAAAGCCTACTACGACCAAAAGACAACCAGCCGCGAATACGAGGTGGGTGACAAAGTATTCTACTTTCGGTTCGCCCAACCGGCACGCAAAGCTAAGAAGTTCCTGCCCTGCTGGTCAGGACCATTTGAAATCGTGGCAAAACTCTCTCCAGTTGCATACAGGTTACGCATCACCAAAGCGAGACAGGAGCCTGTCTACAAATGGGTGCATGCAAACCAAATCAAACCCTACGTCAAACCATCCCCGCGGGTACAGAGACCAGACTCCCCGCAGGAGGTAGACGTAGTCTCTACATAGTTCTATGCATGGAAATGGAAAGGGGGAAAGTGCACGTTTAACCCACTAACATGTACTAACCGACAAAGACCCAGGCCCCCCCCCCCGCCGTCACTTTCACTAACCAAGAGAAACTCCTTCCTAGACCGCTAACAGGATGTACTTACTAAAACCTTACAGGGTACTCTGGTACCTACACTAGGCTCTGATTAATGGATCTCTACGTGCAATCAAGACTTTGTCTGAAACCATACCTCAGGATATTGTGTACACACGAGTGGTGAGAGATTTGATGTAGGACCTGCTCAGGGAAGTAAGTTCCACGCTGGACAGCTTGGTTGAAAGTCGTATTTCCCCGTACTTGGTACCACTGGACCTGCTCAAAGTTAGCTTGACAGCTGCTACCCCTCTACTGTGCACCTTTCACAAATCCACCTAGCGTACAGCCTAGGTAGTGCAATTCCCATTCACGTTGATGCAGAAAATTAGAACTCGGTTTCCTGTTACATGTTCCCATAATTGTGACACCTCACATCTATAGGTTTAGGTCGATGCTGAACTTTGGTATTTGAAAGGACGGTAGGCATTTCCACTTTGAACTAGAAACCTGGCACTCCATCACCTCAACCTCGAACAGCATGATTCGGAGATTGAGATCATGGACGCTTTCCAGGGTTATAACTTTGCCTTCGATTTAGAAATTGACCAACAATTGCTGATTGAAGGAACCAAATTTGTTAAGTTCACACAAACCCCGCGTGAACTTACTTTGACGCCCAAGACGCTACATTGACACAGATTATACCACCTTAATCTGCACATTGGTCGCCCTGGGGATGGGATGGCTCATCACGGCCGTGATAGCTTATTCCGCCTACAGGCGTGTTAAGAAACTCCAAGATAAGATGCACTTGCTCACCTACGGTGTGCCTCGTAACCGCGTTCGGGGAGACTCCAAGCGTGAATGTACCACACCTGTCTAAAGGGGGTGAGCAACATTTTCTTTGTTATTCTGTAAACCTAAGAGTAGTTCTCATTTTAGTCTACCTCACATATTTATCTGAGTGTTGCAGTATGTCACATTCTTTATAAGCTACACACTGACTGTATGACCTAAGAATGTATTTTATGAGACCTCAAGGTTGCTATGAATTTTCTTGGATGTTATATGTTTTTTTTTTGGGGGTTTTCTGTATTTTTGTTTCTTACTTGGTCACATATTAACTAGTGGTTATGTGCCGGCCCAGCTCAGTCTGTCAATGACTCTGTCTGACGCACCAGCACATTGTAGTACCTCTTAGTTTTATGGTCCTTGTTTTAGCCCAAAGACTGTCCTGATCCACCCTTTGGACCAAAAAGGGGGGAATCTTGGGACCACATAGGTCAATGCGCGTTTGCGAACTATGGACCTCGTACATCACCGCGTGTTCCATAAACTGAACTGTATGGCCGGCGGTGAGATGCCTTTGTGTCCCCTCGTGGAGTTAACCGCCCACCAACCTTCCTCCTTCTACACTACTACCTCTCGCATGGACGACATCTTCATTGCGTACCACCTGCGTGAGTGGCTTCTTCTCGTTATGCGCGTTGGGGACTATCCCGTTTCCTATCCTCTTTGTGCCTGACCAGGATCAAAGACCAAAGGCGCCAGGATCCAAGACAAAGACCAAAGACAAAGGCGTCCAAGGAGACCAACGTCCTAAGGGACAAACCCACCTGTGCTTCCGACAATCAAGTCGACCTACGTTCATGAGGAACAAACCCATCTGTGCTTCCGACGATCGAGCTTTGGGCGCGATCCCCGAAACCAAAAGGGGGAATGTTGAGGGTCTGACCTCATGAGGAAATTACTATGCAGTGATTTTCTCCAAAATGACTGTGCTTAAATTGCTCTGAAAAGCAAATAATCACATCAGCGCCAAGAAACTTCATTTCCCATGATGCTTTGCACACGGAAGCATTGGGTGATGTCACCGCCTAGTACCAGAAACACGTTCTGCGCATGTGCGGGAAGCCGTGGAGCTTTTCCCGCGAACTAAGACCATAAATCTTCAGCAGAGACAAAGAAACCTCGTTCTTTTGCCCAGGATACCTGGCGGTAAGGACACGCTTGTCGAACGCTCCGTCAACTTGAGCACGCGGAAGCTCTAAGTGCCAAGTTGAGCCCACGCAACCGCTGGAAACTACACTCAACTCCATCGGGACCTGACTGGGAACGAGCGGAGCTCCATTCAGCTCTCAGAGACGCTGTAAGTTGTCAAACTCAGCACAAAAGAAACTTCGTTCTCTTTGTGTCCAGCCGTGGAGAAACACTCGTGGAGCCAAACAACGGAGAAAGCATTAAACCGACAGATGACGCTGAAAACTGCGGAGAAAACGGAGAACCGTCAAATCATAACAGCGGGGACGCCTTGCTGCTCTGGTGATCAGAAAACTCATTTTTTTCTCTCTCCTTTTCTTCTCCCGTTTCCTCTATAGTCCAGAATAAGCAATAAAACCGCGCTATTGCTTAAAAAGTAGCTTCGTGTTTTCCTCTTTCGCTCCCAATTCGTCCTTCGGGTCATTTTGAAAGAATAAACTGCTTATTGATCATCGCTAATATCTTTAGTCGTCAGCTCTGGCCAGGCTGCCGACTCCTTTTAGATTAAATAATTTACAAGTGACCCTTTTGTTGTTTGTTAACTTTTGAAGTGTTTGAGTTAAGTTTTACTGTGATTCTAAGCCACTAAGTGTTCGGGAAAGTAGAAAACTTTACACATCCAGGTCTCCTGTTGAATGCGAGGGGAGGGGAAGAGCCCCACACACACTCACAGCTCCCTCCCACACACCACACAAACACCTTGAACATTATTTTGAATATACATCCTTTTATTATATCACATGGTTATTATTCATTTATGCCACTGTTTATTCATTTGACAAATTGTTAATTAAACGTTATAAAATTCAGATTTTCGTCTCCAGTAGCTTTGTTGTGTCGAAGAGAAGTCTCTGCTCCAAGGATTCTACGAACTTCAAGAAAGACTGATAAGAGTTTTGGATTCAATTTTTCCCCGGTTAAAGGGGAATGGTGCCCCGTATATCTAAGAATATCTTAATTAATTAATAAATCAGTAAATATTCCCATATTTACAAAATTTATTGAAGAATCCAAAAGTAAGTTGAAGCTTACTAATTGTTCGCTCCTAATAACCCCAACAATGCCATAAAACTTGAGATTTGGTAAGTAGCAGCTAAGCTAGGGGAGACGAGATTCTGTGGTGACGTCATACATGCGACGCACCGACATTTGATTTGCAGTCATGCTAATGACGAATTTTATTGAGCTACTCTCAAAGTACGTGACTGGCGTGGTCGAAACACACTTCATTACTTTTCATTTAAATTGCAGTATATAACGTGTGTGCGATTCAGGTAAAGTGGATTAGAAAATAGCTCTTTTAGCCCCGTTGACTTGCATCCATTTTTTCATTCTTCTGGTGAACCGTGAGCCGACCGGAAAGGGAGGAGACTTTAGGATCCCTACATGACACATGGCCACTAATGCTAGTTTATTAAATAGTTTAGGCATCATTTTTATGTTGTAATTTCTAATAACTTAATAATTCCTGAAGATATTTTAAAAGCAACCTGCCATCTGACACTATGAGACATTTTATTGTGGTGTTTTAAAGCGCACCTCGACCCGCCCCCTTCGATGACATAATTGAATGAATAATTAACTAACTAATTCATTAAATGGCAGGCCAATTAGAGAGGCATTCTTGCTGTGTTTTTCACTAAATACTAAATGAATCTTGGGGTGACGTTGGGGTGATACATCACACTTCCAAGACCGAGACATTGTTTTCATGTGTCTTATGTAGGGGTGCAGTACTCTGCTTTCTTTTGAATTATTTGACAATAATCACTAATTTTGTAACTAATGAGTTGGTAAAACAAATCGCATTAGAAACTGCTTCCAAAAGAAGCACATTTCATTACCATTACGTTACAGTATTTTTTTCTTGGGTTGTGTGAATCTAAAGTCTCAATGAGACACGCATCTGTATTTTACACAGACTGGTGCCTGGGTCCTAATCCTGATCCCTTCGTTTATTTGGTCACTGGAGCTGGCTGCACATGTCCTCAGATGCATTGTTCAAGAATATTTTTTGTTTATGGGGGTGTGACCCCCTATTCTTTATGATAGGACCTGTTTGAAAACGAGATGTCACAGCCATCTCAAGCAGTTTTAATCTCATGAAAAAAAATATATAGGTCAAATAAATAATTACACCCCCCACCCCCACCACCACCACCACCACCTTCTGAAACAGATACACAAGATGGAAAAAAAAATATCAGTTGGTGATCGATAGGTAACATCCGCCGATATTGATGCATCCCTAATTTTTAGACATTATTTTTTCAGCAAATCTGTTTTTGACAGACAGCAAGCTCAAATGGTGGCGGTGACAGCCTGAAGTGTTTCCATCCAGTTGACCTAAATGGTACATACTATCAAATAAACAGATTGCGATTAAAATTTAGTCAAAGATCAAAGGTAAAAAAGATCAAAGGTAAAAAGAAGTTACTGGTTACTTTTGGTATTTGATTTTTTATGTGTTTGAGTTATTTTCATTCATTGTGATCCAAATACATTAATGCTGTCCAGTTTAACACTGGTGATCGCCGATACACGTGGACATTGGGCTGAGTCTACTCCTTAATGGTGAATGGCTACAGTGGGTGGCCGTCCACGACCGTGATGCGAATGTGACAGGTGACACATGAATACATCCACAAAGTGCTTCCCAGACAAAATTGTCTTTCTTTTTCGAATGGGATTTATTTTTAGGAGCTTTTGCTGATTGTCCCATTTGGAAGACACTTGTGCTGATAAACAGGGTGTTGCTCATATGTAAAAGGGTGTGGACCACTTTTAGAAGCCTGACCCAAGTGGTGCTCGCTGCAGAACCACAAAGGCGGAGCTGCACCAGAAGGTGGAGCTGCACCAGAGTCAGCCCCGCCCATTTCAGAATCAGCCCCGCCCATTCTATCAGAGTCAGTCCAATTCCTTCCAGTTGTTAGACTTTATAGCATTCTGGAACCAAAGAGGGTGTTATAGCTAAAAAATGCAAGATTGAGGACGGAGTTGAGAAGTGAATTGAACAGTTTTTGCAAAGGTTCCATATAATTAAAAATCAAACTTTTGGAACTCCTCCTTGAACCGTCACCTTATCGTGGTGGAGGAGTTTGAGTGCCCTAATGATCCTAGGAGCTATGTTTTCTGGGGCACTTAGTGCCCCTGGTAGGGTCTCCCATGTCAAATTGGTCTTAGGTGAAGGGTGAGACAAAGAACGGTTCAAAGGATCTTTCATGGCGGTTAAAACGAAGAGTCGGAGTACCCGGCCCGGAGGGTTACCGGGGTCCCACCCTGGAGCCAGGCCTGGGGTTGGGGCCCGTGAGCGAGCGCCTGGTGGCCGGGCTTTCGCCCATGGGGCCCGGCCGGGCCCAGCCCAAACCGGATACATGGGCTCGTCCAACTGTGGACCCACCACCCGCAGGAGGAACATGAAGGGTCCGGTGCAATGCGAATCGGGTGGCAGACCAAGGCGGGAGCCTTGGCGGTCCAATCCCCGGACAAGAAAACTAGTTTTTGGGACATGGAACGTCACCTCGCTGGCGGGGAAGGAGCCGGAGCTTGTGGCAGAGGTTGAGCGGTACCGGCTAGATATAGTCGGACTCACCTCGACACATTGCATTGGCTCTGGAACCCGAGACCTGGAGAGGGGTTGGACACTCTACTTTGCTGGAGTTGCTCCGGGTGAGAGGCGGAGGGCTGGGGTTGGCTTTTTGTTAGCCCCGAGACTCTCTGCCTGTGTGTTTGGGTTTACCCCGGGGGACAAGAGGGTAGCTTCCTTGCGCCTTCGGGTCGAGGAACGGGTCCTGACTGTTGTTTGTGCTTATGGGCCGAATATCAGTTCAGAGTACCCACCCTTTTTGGAGTCCCTGGGACGAGTGCTAGATAGTGCTCCATCAGGGGACTCCATTGTCCTGCTGGGGGACTTCATTGCTCACGTGGGCAATGACAGCTTGACCTGGAGGGGTGTGATTGGGAGGAACGGCCCACCTAATCTGAACTCGAGCGGTGTTTTGTTATTGGACTTCTGTGCAAGCCCTGTCAGGACTCAGGTATCTCCCGGCTGACTTTCGGACCACAACTCCCGACATGCTCCTCATGGGGAGCTCCCAGCGTGCTCCTCGCGGGGATTCCCTCCACGTCACAGCCAAGCAAGGCTATATATGGAAGACGCCGGTACCGGCTTCTCATCTCAGTCATCGTTTCTTCCTCACAGAGATACGACCGGAGAAATAATAAAACTGTTAAACGTCTCACCTTGTTCGTCTCCTTCATCCAGTCTGATCAGCCCGACAGGATGACTGAGAGCCGAGTAGATTCGACGGAGATCGATCGTCTCCGCCACGAGAACGTGCAGCTGCGTTCCATGGTAGATCAGCTCAACACCAAGGTGAACTCCTTGTCCGACCACACCCTGCGTCTATCCACGGCTCTCACGGCTCTCCAACAACAAGCAAACGATCAGCAGCAACAGATCGCGGCACTCCAGCATCCAACCCGCTCTGCTCCTAGGGAGGAGCCCCACTTCAGACTGCCGGAGAGGTGGAACGGAGAGACGGGGAGCCCTGATGGTCTGCTCGCCACGCTGGACATGCAGTTCGAGTGCCAACCTGGACGCTACCCATCTGCGCGCTCCCGAGTGGC
Source organism: Nothobranchius furzeri (assembly GCF_043380555.1). Lineage (NCBI taxonomy): Eukaryota > Metazoa > Chordata > Actinopteri > Cyprinodontiformes > Nothobranchiidae > Nothobranchius > Nothobranchius furzeri. Next base: position 22,820,279 of record NC_091752.1, on the reverse strand, counting down.
GCATCTCACCTCCCTGCTCTCCGGACGCGCCGCGGAGTGGGCTGCTGCGCTTTACAATTCCAAATCCCCTGCCTGCAACGACTATGCTGCGTTTGTGTCCGCTCTCCGGAAGACCTTTGTTCCCCCCAGCAGCGAAGTGGGAGCAGAGACACGCCTTCTCAAACTCCGCCAGCGGGAACGCTCGGTGTGCGCTTATGCGTCGGAGTTCCGCACCATCTCCGCCAAGCTGCAGTGGAATGACTCCGCTCTGCGGGCCGCCTTCCTGGAGGGGCTGGCACCCTACATCCGTGATGAGTTGGCGGGAAGGGAGCTGCCTCAGACCCTGGATGAGGTGGTTGATCTGGCGCTGCGCATCGACCAGCGGGTTCTGGTTCGACCCAAGTTATCCACGCGTCCCCCCAGGATGCCGGTGCCTCGCCCTCGTTCACCCACGCCAGCTCCTGTACCCATGCTGACGGAGGAGCCCATGCAGCTCGGCCACCTTCCCCCCGAGGAGAGACAACGACGGTGGCGCGAGGGCCTCTGTGCCTACTGTGGCTCTCCCGACCACCGACGCCTGGACTGCCCGCGACGATCGGGAAACGGGGGGCCCCACTGAGTATTGGGGTCGCTCAGTCTGGGTCTTCTTCTACCCCTGTTGCTACTAACCGTCTCCTTATTCCTGTCACCCTCCTCCATGGTGAGGCCTCACTCCACGTAAACGCATTGGTGGACTCGGGGGCCGCGGACAATTTCATGGACCTGGATCTGGCAAAACGCCTACGGATCCCCCTACAACCCCTGGAGAGGGTTATACCAGTGACCTCGGTGGACGGTAGGCCTCTCCAACCCTACCCAGTCCGAGACCGAACCCAGCCACTCCGTATGATCACCCAAGGCCACCAGGAGACCCTCCATTTCCTGATCATTTCTGCTCCCTCTTCTCCCCTAATCCTGGGGTTCCCCTGGCTCCGTCTCCACGACCCTCATATTTCCTGGTCCCAGAACCGCCTGCTGGGCTGGGGGACCTCGTGCCAGACCCACCTCGCTCCTCCTCCATCCTCGGCGGGTCTTCCGGACGGGGGCCCCAGCTCCACACCGCCCCACCTGCCGCTGCCCTATCGGGACCTGGCCGCGGTGTTCGACAAGCGGCGCGCCACCTCCCTGCCACCTCACCGGCCATATGATATGGAGATCAAGCTGCTACCCGGAACCAGTCCTCCCCGCGGGCGCCTTTTCTCTCTCGCGCCTCCCGAGACCAAAGCGATGGAAGAATATATCGCCCAGGCCCTCCAGCAGGGGTTCATTCGACCCTCCTCCTCTCCGGGTGCCGCTGGCTTCTTCTTCGTGAGGAAAAAGGAAGGCGATCTTCGCCCCTGCATAGACTATCGGGGTCTGAACAAGATCACGGTCAAGGACCGCCATCCTCTGCCGCTTCTCACTACCGCTCTGGATGCCATCTCCCAGGCACGGATCTTTACGAAACTGGATCTCCGGAGCGCCTACAATCTGGTCCGTATAAAGGCCGGGGATGAGTGGAAGACCGCTTTCATAACACCCACCGGCCACTGGGAGTACCTGGTTATGCCCTTCGGACTATGCAATAGCCCTGCTGTCTTCCAACGTCTCATTAATGATGTCCTCCGCGACATGCTGGGACGGTGGGTGTTCGCCTATCTGGACGATATACTGATCTACTCCAAATCCGAGGCCGAACACATCCATCATGTTCGCGCCGTCCTGACCCGGCTCCTGGACCACAACCTGTACTGTAAACCCGAGAAATCCTCCTTCCATCAGCAGTCCATATCCTTCCTGGGTTACAGGATCTCGGACGAAGGGATAACCATGGACCCTCAGAAAATCCAGGCGGTGAAGGACTGGCCCTTGCCAACCAGCCTGAAACAACTGCAGAGTTTTCTGGGTTTCTGCAACTTTTACCGCCGTTTTATAAAGAACTATAGCACCCTCGTAGCCCCTCTCACCTCTCTCACTCGACCAGGCTCCCCTGGCCAGCCGTTTCATCTAACTCCCGACGCCATTCGGGCCTTCCACCACCTGGTCACCCGCTTTACCTCGGCCCCGATCCTCCGCCATCCAGATCCTGCAGTCCCCTTTGTGGTCGAGGTCGACGCCTCTGACGTCGGCGCCGGCGCCATCCTGTCTCAAGGCGGGCCCGACGACAGGCTCCATCCCTGCGCCTACTTCTCCAGGAAGTTTTCCACCACCCAGCAGAAGTACGGTGTGGGCGACCGTGAGTTACTGGCCATAAAATGGGCATTGGAGGAATGGAGGCAGTGGCTTCTGGGCACCACTCAGCCTTTCACGATCTGGACTGACCATCAGAACCTGACCCACATAAAATCTGCCAAGCAGCTTAATCCTCGCCAGGCTCGCTGGGCCCTCTTCTTTGAACCCTACGACTTCCATCTCGCCTACCGCCCGGGAGCCAAGAACCAGAAGGCGGACGCCCTCTCCCGCCAATTCACCCACTCCTCGCCCTCGTCCGAGCCAGCGCCAATCCTCCCGGAACACCGTTTCCTGGGCCAACTGAGGTGGCCGTTGGAGGAAGCTATCCAGAACGCCCTCCGGGACGACCCCGCGCCTCCTGAGACCCCCGCGGGTCGCCTCTATGTCCCCACGGCCTGTCGCAGCGAGGCGTTGTCCTGGGCCCACTCATCACGCCTGTCTGGCCACGCTGGTTTCTCCAGAACTCTTAAATTCCTCCAGCGAGCCCTCTGGTGGCCAGGCATGGCGAGGGATGTGAAAGAATACACCAGCGCCTGTGACGTCTGTGCCCGCTCCAAGAACCCCAACCAGGCCTCGGCTGGTGCCCTCCGACCTCTTCCGGTGCCCAGCCGCCCCTGGTCCCACGTGGGGCTGGACTTCGTCACAGGTCTCCCGTCGGTCAATAACCTCAACACTGTCATGACGGTTACGGACCGCTTTTCCAAGTCTGTCCATTTCATCGCCCTTCCGGGTCTCCCCTCAGCCCAACGCACAGCGGAACTGTTCCTGGAGAACGTGGTGCGCCTCCACGGGTTCCCAGTCGACGTGGTCTCGGATCGGGGGCCACAGTTCACGGCCCGGTTCTGGAAAGCTTTCTGTCGGCTGATGGGAGCATCGGTCAGTCTATCCTCAGGCTACCACCCGCAGACCAATGGCCAGACGGAGCGGGCTAACCAACAGCTGGGTCGGTACCTTCGTTGTTTTGTCTCGGCTCAACCCTCACAGTGGCCTAAATACCTCCTCTGGGCGGAGCTGTCCCACAATCTTCACACCTCATCTGCCACTCGGCTGTCCCCTTTCGAGGTCTGCTATGGCTTCCAGCCCCCGGTCTTTGCCCACCAAGAACCCGAGGTCGCCGTTCCAGCAGCGGAAGCCATGGTGAGACGCTGCAAGAGCGCCTGGATCAAAGCACGAGCCTCCATAACCAGAGCTAACACCAGCTATGCTCGCCAGCATCTCCGTCGACACCGTCCTGGTCCCTCCTATGCTCCTGGGGACAAGGTCTGGGTGTCCACGGCTGACCTTCGGGTCCGTGCCGGGGCCAAGAAACTCGCTCCTCGGTTCCTCGGCCCATACCCCATCCAAAGGGTCATCAACCCGGTCACGTACCGGTTGCGACTGCCGGCTACTCTCCGCATCCATCCCACCTTCCATACCTCCCGGCTCAAGCCCTTCGTGGAGTCCTCCCTTCTCCCGCCTCCGGCTCCGGCGCCGCCTCCTGCCCGCTTCCTCGACGGTGAGCCTATCTACACCGTCCGGCGCATCCTGGACGCTCGCCGCAGGGGTCGGGGCTGGCAGTACCTAGTGGACTGGAAGGACTATGGCCCCGAGGAACGCTCCTGGGAGCCGGCTCGGTCCATCCTGGACCCTTCCCTGATCTCCGACTTCTGGGTCCGCCGGGGTCGCGCTGGGACTTCTGGAGCCGTCCCTGGACCGGGGGGTCCTGTCAGGACTCAGGTATCTCCCGGCTGACTTTCGGACCACAACTCCCGACATGCTCCTCATGGGGAGCTCCCAGCGTGCTCCTCGCGGGGATTCCCTCCACGTCACAGCCAAGCAAGGCTATATATGGAAGACGCCGGTACCGGCTTCTCATCTCAGTCATCGTTTCTTCCTCACAGAGATACGACCGGAGAAATAATAAAACTGTTAAACGTCTCACCTTGTTCGTCTCCTTCATCCAGTCTGATCAGCCCGACAAGCCGCAGTTTGGCCATAACGAACACCATGTTCGAACATAAGGATGCCCACCGGTACACTTGGTACCAGGGCAGCCTAGGTCACAGGTCGATGATAGATTTTGTAGTCGTATCATCTGACCTGCGGCCGTATGTTTTGGACACCCGAGTGAAGAGAGGGGCGGAGCTGTCAACTGATCACCACCTGGTGGTGAGTTGGATCAGATGGCAAGGGAACATGCCGCGTAGACCTGGCAGACCCAAACGCATAGTGAGGGTCTGCTGGGAACGCCTGGCAGAAGAACCTGTCAAGACGGTCTTCAACTCCCACCTCCGGCAGAGCTTTGACCACGTCCCGAGAGCAGTGGGGGACATTGAGTCCGAGTGGGCCTTGTTCCACTCTGCGATTGTCGAGGCGGCTGTTGCTAGCTGTGGTCGTAAGGTGGCCGGTGCCAGTCGTGGTGGCAACCCCCGTACCCGCTGGTGGACACCAGAGGTTCGGGGAGCCGTCAGGCTGAAGAAGGAGGCCTACAGGGCGTGGCTGGTCTGTGGGTCTCCGGAGGCAGCAGACAGGTACCGGATAGCCAAGCGGGGTGCAGCAGTGGCAGTTGCCGAGGCAAATTCTCGGGCGTGGGAGGAGTTTGGTGAGGCCATGGAGAAAGACTATCGATCGGCTCCAAAGAGGTTCTGGCAAACTGTCCGGCGCCTCAGGAGAGGAAGGCAGCAACTCGCTCACACTGTTTACAGTGGGGATGGGGAGCTGCTGACGTCAACTGAGGCTATAGTCGGACGGTGGAAGGAATACTTTGAGGAGCTCCTCAATCCCACCAATGCGCATTCCGAGGAGGAACCAGAGCTGGGAGGCCTGGGGATGGACTGTCCGATCTCGGGGGCAGAAGTTGCTGAGGTAGTCAAACAACTACACAGCGGCGGAGCCCCAGGGGCGGATGAGGTTCGTCCTGGGTATCTCAAGGCTATGGATGTTGTAGGGCTGTCATGGTTGACACGTCTCTACAACATTGCGTGGTCATCGGGGGCAGTTCCTAGGGAGTGGCAGACCGGGGTGGTGGTCCCCATCTTTAAGAAGGGTGACCTGAGGGTGTGTTCCAACTATAGGGGGATCACACTCCTCAGCCTCCCTGGAAAGGTCTACGCCAAGGTACTGGAGAGGAGGGTCCGATCGATAGTTGAATCTCAGATAGAGGAGGAGCAATGTGGTTTTCGTCCTGGCTGTGGAACTGTGGACCAGCTCTATACCCTTGCAAGGGTGATGGAGGGGGCATGGGAGTTTGCCCAACCAATCCACATGTGCTTTGTGGATTTGGAGAAGGCTTATGACCGTGTCCCCAGGGGCACCCTGTGGGGGACGCTCCAGGAGTATGGGGTGGGTGGCTTTCTGTTAAGGGCCATTCAGTCCCTTTACCAGAGGAGCGTGAGTTTGGTCCGCATAGCCGGTAGTAAGTCGGACCTGTTCCCAGTGAGGGTTGGACTCCGCCAGGGCTGCCCTTTGTCACCGGTTCTGTTCATCACTTTTATGGACAGAATGTCTAGACGCAGCCGTGGTGTGGAGTGTGTCGAGTTTGGTGGCAGGAGAATCTCGTCTCTGCTTTTTGCGGATGATGTGGTCCTCCTAGCTTCATCCAGCTCTGACCTTCAGCTCTTGCTGGGTAGGTTCGCGGCCGAATGTGAAGCGGCTGGGATGAGGATCAGCACCTCCAAATCTGAGACCATGGTTCTCGACCGGAAAAGGGTGGCTTGCCACCTCCGGGTCGGGGGAGAGGTCCTACCTCAAGTGGAGGAGTTTAAGTATCTCGGGGTCTTGTTCACGAGTGAGGGTAGGAGGGATCGGGAGATCGACAGGCGGATTGGTTCGGCGTCTGCAGTGATGCGGACGCTGAGCCGATCTGTCGTGGTGAAGAGGGAGCTGAGCCAGAAAGCCAGGCTCTCGATTTACCAGTCGATCTACGTCCCAATCCTCACCTATGGTCATGAGCTTTGGGTAATGACCGAAAGAACGAGATCGCGGATACAAGCGGCCGAAATGAGTTTCCTCCGTAGGGTGGCCCGTCTCAGCCTTAGAGATAGGGTGAGGAGCTCGGACATTCGGGAGGGACTCGGAGTAGAACCGCTGCTCCTCCGGATCGAAAGGAGCCAGTTGAGGTGGTTTGGGCATCTGGTCAGGATGCCTCCTGGACGCCTCCCCGGGGAGGTGTTTCGGGCATGTCCTGCCGGCAGAAGGCCCCCGGGTCGACCCAGGACACGTTGGAGAGGTTACATCTCCAATCTTGTCCGGGAACGCCTTGGGGTCCTGCCGGAGGAGCTGGTGGACAAGGCCGGGGAGAGGACGGCCTGGAGCTCCCTAATTGGGATGCTGCCCCCGCGACCCGGACCCGGATAAGCGGAGGAAGACGAAGACTTTTGGAACTTTTAATCATGTTATATTGTCATTTCCTCATAAGAAACATGCCAAAGCCATTTTTGGCCTCATTCATGCATTTTCTTCCCATCTCAGCTTCAATTTGGTCTCCTTCGCGAAGCGGGTCTGGGCTTGGTTCTCAAATCTGGATATTCTGTGAATTTTCTGACAAATTATTTCTGAAATGACTTCTACTGAGACACCGCCGGAAAAATCATACATCCCATCTACAAAGACACACTGGATAGCACAATTAAATGTAACGCCACCTGACTTTTATCAGATATGGTGGTATAGTGGTTATGGAGTCAGGTTGACATGTAGTTTTGCGCAGGTTCGCCTCCCAGTAGCGGAAATATTAGGTAGCTTACAACCCCTTTTCCTCATTTCTAGCTACACATGCCAGTACTATGTTTACAACAATTTATTGGTATACCGTTTAACATATAATGACTAATGTGTTTTTTTATTTATTCATTCGTTTATTTAGCCAGTGTGAGTCCATTTGTGAGCAGAGTTTCAACTAAACTGCTGTTTAGGAACGACCAAATTCAAAGAACTTGTAGAGACATATATATTTTGCTGAAAATAAACATTACAACTAAAATATGAACAAATTAAATGTTTCAGCTGGCTAAATAGATTGTTGCCGACCCCACCGAGAATCGAACCAGCATCAGTTGAGGGGAAAGCAAAATTTAACTCAGACGATCTTGCCACTGGACTACTAGAACCCATCCAGCAATGGTACATGCTGTTGTACAAGACTTTTGTTACAGCGGCTGTGGGCAGATATTCGCTAAAAGAAACCTTTTCATTTCGGGATATATTCAGACTTTGTCATGTAGCAAGTTATAATTATCTTGGAGCATAGAACATAGCATTGACAACTGTAAACTAGTAACAGCCGTAATTCATGTGGGTCAGGTTAGTTTGCGATAAAGTTGAAAAACAAAAACGGAAGTCAGTGGGCTAGGCTGAGTTTGCGTGAATGGGCGGGGCTGACTGGTGCAGCTCCACCTTATGGTGCAGCTCCGCCTTTGTAGTTCTGCAGCGAGCACCCTCTCGCCTGACCAGGAACCCCTTCCTCTTTGTAGCAAATGCTCCTTTCATTCTACTACATTTAATCACATTTCAGATTGAAAGCTGATGCGTGTAAAATGACAGCTAAGATCTTTAGTATAAACGTCTTCATGTTTTGTACTTTATGTTTTGACAGGTAGAAAATTGCTGGTCCATATTAAATAGTTTAAGTTAGTTTGCAGCTGCTGTGAGTGGGCTGACTCTCAGGCTGTTGTAGAATATAACAAGTAACACACTTCTTCCATTAATTAAAGTCTGCTTTAAATGGTTAGTGAATTTTCTAGCCATTGAATTCGGAACATTTAGTTGGTAAGTATACAATTATCTAATATTTATAAATTGCAGAACTAGATGTTTTTGTTAGAAAGACAAAATATTGTTATGTTTTAATTTTTAGGAGAGATGATGGTTTACAATTTTTTTTATCCAAATATTATGTATCAAGTTTTTACTTTAGTATACCTTCCTGCTTTTATGTTTATGTCAAACGTAAGCTGTTATTGTAACATTCAACCACTAAAAACAACAAATAAAAGAAAACTTGTATTTCCAGAACTATGCAGCATAAGGGACACAGACGTAATAATGTACATCCGGTATTGCACATATATTGAACACATACTTAATATTGCAGCCAGGTGTAAATAAAAATAAGGTGCATAATGCAATCTTAAAGCTGTTATAGCAAATCTGCAAATAGGCTATTGAATGCAACAAGGTCATGGAACACTCCTCCCCTCGGACATTTTTCCTTAGATGCTTTTGCCGGAACTGGAAACTCACATGTTTAACGTGATGAAGGAACTGTTTCCACCAAGGATTTAACCTCTTTCCACAGTTGCCTCTGACACAGTACTAGAGTGCATGAGACAGCCTCGAGGTCTGGGTTTGTCCTTTTTACTGTACAGCACTTTGGTTAGCTGTCATGCTGTTTTTAAATGTGCTATATAAATAAACATGGTATGGTATGGTATGGTATAGGTCATGCATTTGCTTCTAAACTGCTTACTTTCCAGCAAGAGAAGAAAGAAGATTTAAAGACTGTTTTCTTTTATTAAATCAAAAAACTGTTTAATAAAGCTAATCAAAACAACTGTTAGTCAATAATACAATGTGACCGATCTGTGAAATCACAATGTTATGATTAATATGTTTTAATAAGTGAATGACTTAATCTAGTTCACTAACCACACTGACACACGTAATGAAAACGTATGACACATTGGTACTGATCCAATCAGAACCTTCCTAGTCTGAAGTGTGGCATAGTCTCTATGGTGTTTATGAATCTGCCAGCTTTGATTCGACCAGAATTCAAAACATCCAGATTAATAAAACTAGTTCCAATGCCATCTTAGTTCAGTTCTCAAGATCTCACTGAGTTCACCGCATGCTAAGCGAAGTATCGGACCGGCCATCTGTACTTCCCTTTTAAAGCTGAGAACCACCAAGCTGGAAAAATCTGTTGTTTTTACCAACCAAGCAATGGTTCCTTTCAGAATAAAAGCTGAACTCGCTGACCCAAGGAGGGTCCCCTTTTGACGCTGTGAACCACCTGTCGCTTTTTAACTGGAGACAATCCAAGGACTAGTTTGTCGTGCGGTGAAGCTGTACCACTGGCTCCAGTATCGAAAGGAAGGTCCATGGACCTGACATTCTGGATCCATCATTGTAGGTCTCCCTGAGGTTATGTGTGGATGCGACAAAATGGCGTCTCATGTGTTTATGACTACTCCGGTCAAACTCTGATCAGTTAGAAGCAAAACATCATCCCACTCAGACTTGCTTCTCTGGATATGCGAGTTCTGAATAACACTCATTCACACACACCATCCATCTCACACCTCCTTCATACCAGCTACATCCATCATTAGAGAGTTAGTATTGTTAAATTGTTTAAAATTATTTAGTAATAAATCATCTTAAACGTTTGAAGGACTCGCTCTCTTCTCTTGCCTCTCAGTTAATACAAAGTGTTATCTAATCCCTACATTAAAAAGTTCCAATCTTCTCATTAAATAACCCAAATAACCCAGTCCGTAAGATGGATTTCATACTCGATATGAAATCTTAACGTCTCACGGTCCTTAATTAAATGTAAATTATTATCATTACACAATGGTGAGCCATTGCCCGATATTTGCAAATTTTTGGACACTTTGTGCTAAGTCTGAGACGTATTTAAACAGTATTTAAAACACTTCTAATTAAAAATGTGATGTTTCTGGTTGAAAACGAGGCGATCTCGTAATCCGCCACTAGAGAGCAGCATCTCCATTTAAAGCAAATGGGGGTTGGCATCAGTCATCCTCCACAGGAGGCGCTGTTTCATCTCAAATCATCCTAAGCCTGACGTGGCAATCGACAGCGTCCTCACAGTGACCATCTTACTTCGGACGCTAACCGTTCTCTAGCTGAGGGTGAGTGCACGGCTCAAATAAAAATACTTATAACTCGATGAAATATTAACGGATTTACAAACGGTTTGCCTTATTACAAACCGTATGATACATAGACTTGACGCGGGATATTTACACATGTTGAAATTACCACTTTTACTTTTGAAACACGACATACTTGTGAACAATGTGTCCCGGTGTTCTGTGTCAGGACTCAGGTATCTCCCGGCTGACTTTCGGACCACAACTCCCGACATGCTCCTCATGGGGAGCTCCCAGCGTGCTCCTCGCGGGGATTCCCTCCACGTCACAGCCAAGCAAGGCTATATATGGAAGACGCCGGTACCGGCTTCTCATCTCAGTCATCGTTTCTTCCTCACAGAGATACGACCGGAGAAATAATAAAACTGTTAAACGTCTCACCTTGTTCGTCTCCTTCATCCAGTCTGATCAGCCCGACAGGATGACTGAGATCCAAGTAGATCCGACGGAGATCGAGCGTCTCCGCCACGAGAACGTGCAGCTGCGTTCCATGGTAGATCAGCTCAACACCAAGGTGAACTCCTTGTCCGACCACACCCTGCGTCTATCCACGGCTCTCACGGCTCTCCAACAACAAGCAAACGATCAGCAGCAACAGATCGCGGCACTGCAGCATCCAACCCGCTCTGCTCCTAGGGAGGAGCCCCACTTCAGACTGCCGGAGAGGTGGAACGGAGAGACGGGGAGCCCTGATGGTCTGCTCGCCACGCTGGACATGCAGTTCGAGTGCCAACCTGGACGCTACCCATCTGCGCGCTCCCGAGTGGCGCATCTCACCTCCCTGCTCTCCGGACGCGCCGCGGAGTGGGCTGCTGCGCTTTACAATTCCAAATCCCCTGCCTGCAACGACTATGCTGCGTTTGTGTCCGCTCTCCGGAAGACCTTTGTTCCCCCCAGCAGCGAAGTGGGAGCAGAGACACGCCTTCTCAAACTCCGCCAGCGGGAACGCTCGGTGTGCGCTTATGCGTCGGAGTTCCGCACCATCTCCGCCAAGCTGCAGTGGAATGACTCCGCTCTGCGGGCCGCCTTCCTGGAGGGGCTGGCACCCTACATCCGTGATGAGTTGGCGGGAAGGGAGCTGCCTCAGACCCTGGATGAGGTGGTTGATCTGGCGCTGCGCATCGACCAGCGGGTTCTGGTTCGACCCAAGTTATCCACGCGTCCCCCCAGGATGCCGGTGCCTCACCCTCGTTCACCCACGCCAGCTCCTGTACCCATGCTGACGGAGGAGCCCATGCAGCTCGGCCACCTTCCCCCCGAGGAGAGACAACGACGGTGGCGCGAGGGCCTCTGTGCCTACTGTGGCTCTCCCGACCACCGACGCCTGGACTGCCCGCGACGATCGGGAAACGGGGGGCCCCACTGAGTATTGGGGTCGCTCAGTCTGGGTCTTCTTCTACCCCTGTCGCTACTAACCGTCTCCTTATTCCTGTCACCCTCCTCCATGGTGAGGCCTCACTCCACGTAAACGCATTGGTGGACTCGGGGGCCGCGGACAATTTCATGGACCTGGATCTGGCAAAACGCCTACGGATCCCCCTACAACCCCTGGAGAGGGTTATACCAGTGACCTCGGTGGACGGTAGGCCTCTCCAACCCTACCCAGTCCGAGACCGAACCCAGCCACTCCGTATGATCACCCAAGGCCACCAGGAGACCCTCCATTTCCTGATCATTTCTGCTCCCTCTTCTCCCCTAATCCTGGGGTTCCCCTGGCTCCGTCTCCACGACCCTCATATTTCCTGGTCCCAGAACCGCCTGCTGGGCTGGGGGACCTCGTGCCAGACCCACCTCGCTCCTCCTCCATCCTCGGCGGGTCTTCCGGACGGGGGCCCCAGCTCCACACCGCCCCACCTGCCGCTGCCCTATCGGGACCTGGCCGCGGTGTTCGACAAGCGGCGCGCCACCTCCCTGCCACCTCACCGGCCATATGATATGGAGATCAAGCTGCTACCCGGAACCAGTCCTCCCCGCGGGCGCCTTTTCTCTCTCGCGCCTCCCGAGACCAAAGCGATGGAAGAATATATCGCCCAGGCCCTCCAGCAGGGGTTCATTCGACCCTCCTCCTCTCCGGGTGCCGCTGGCTTCTTCGTGAGGAAAAAGGAAGGCGATCTTCGCCCCTGCATAGACTATCGGGGTCTGAACAAGATCACGGTCAAGGACCGCCATCCTCTGCCGCTCCTCACTACCGCTCTGGATGCCATCTCCCAGGCACGGATCTTTACGAAACTGGATTTCCGGAGCGCCTACAATCTGGTCCGTATAAAGGCCGGGGATGAGTGGAAGACCGCTTTCATAACACCCACCGGCCACTGGGAGTACCTGGTTATGCCCTTCGGACTATGCAATAGCCCTGCTGTCTTCCAACGTCTCATTAATGATGTCCTCCGCGACATGCTGGGACGGTGGGTGTTCGCCTATCTGGACGATATACTGATCTACTCCAAATCCGAGGCCGAACACATCCATCATGTTCGCGCCGTCCTGACCCGGCTCCTGGACCACAACCTGTACTGTAAACCCGAGAAATGCTCCTTCCATCAGCAGTCCATATCCTTCCTGGGTTACAGGATCTCGGACGAAGGGATAACCATGGACCCTCAGAAAATCCAGGCGGTGAAGGACTGGCCCTTGCCAACCAGCCTGAAACAACTGCAGAGTTTTCTGGGTTTCTGCAACTTTTACCGCCGTTTTATAAAGAACTATAGCACCCTCGTAGCCCCTCTCACCTCTCTCACTCGACCAGGCTCCCCTGGCCAGCCGTTTCATCTAACTCCCGACGCCATTCGGGCCTTCCACCACCTGGTCACCCGCTTTACCTCGGCCCCGATCCTCCGCCATCCAGATCCTGCAGTCCCCTTTGTGGTCGAGGTCGACGCCTCTGACGTCGGCGCCGGCGCCATCCTGTCTCAAGGCGGGCCCGACGACAGGCTCCATCCCTGCGCCTACTTCTCCAGGAAGTTTTCCACCACCCAGCAGAAGTACGGTGTGGGCGACCGTGAGTTACTGGCCATAAAATGGGCATTGGAGGAATGGAGGCAGTGGCTTCTGGGCACCACTCAGCCTTTCACGATCTGGACTGACCATCAGAACCTGACCCACATAAAATCTGCCAAGCAGCTTAATCCTCGCCAGGCTCGCTGGGCCCTCTTCTTTGAACCCTACGACTTCCATCTCGCCTACCGCCCGGGAGCCAAGAACCAGAAGGCGGACGCCCTCTCCCGCCAATTCACCCACTCCTCGCCCTCGTCCGAGCCAGCGCCAATCCTCCCGGAACACCGTTTCCTGGGCCAACTGAGGTGGCCGTTGGAGGAAGCTATCCAGAACGCCCTCCGGGACGACCCCGCGCCTCCTGAGACCCCCGCGGGTCGCCTCTATGTCCCCACGGCCTGTCGCAGCGAGGCGTTGTCCTGGGCCCACTCATCACGCCTGTCTGACCACGCTGGTTTCTCCAGAACTCTTAAATTCCTCCAGCGAGCCCTCTGGTGGCCAGGCATGGCGAGGGATGTGAAAGAATACACCAGCGCCTGTGACGTCTGTGCCCGCTCCAAGAACCCCAACCAGGCCTCGGCTGGTGCCCTCCGACCTCTTCCGGTGCCCAGCCGCCCCTGGTCCCACGTGGGGCTGGACTTCGTCACAGGTCTCCCGTCGGTCAATAACCTCAACACTGTCATGACGGTTACGGACCGCTTTTCCAAGTCTGTCCATTTCATCGCCCTTCCGGGTCTCCCCTCAGCCCAACGCACAGCGGAACTGTTCCTGGAGAACGTGGTGCGCCTCCACGGGTTCCCAGTCGACGTGGTCTCGGATCGGGGGCCCCAGTTCACGGCCCGGTTCTGGAAAGCTTTCTGTCGGCTGATGGGAGCATCGGTCAGTCTATCCTCAGGCTACCACCCGCAGACCAATGGCCAGACGGAGCGGGCTAACCAACAGCTGGGTCGGTACCTTCGTTGTTTTGTCTCGGCTCAACCCTCACAGTGGCCTAAATACCTCCTCTGGGCGGAGCTGTCCCACAATCTTCACACCTCATCTGCCACTCGGCTGTCCAATTTCGAGGTCTGCTATGGCTTCCAGCCCCCGGTCTTTGCCCACCAAGAACCCGAGGTCGCCGTTCCAGCAGCGGAAGCCATGGTGAGACGCTGCAAGAGCGCCTGGATCAAAGCACGAGCCTCCATAACCAGAGCTAACACCAGCTATGCTCGCCAGCATCTCCGTCGACACCGTCCTGGTCCCTCCTATGCTCCTGGGGACAAGGTCTGGGTGTCCACGGCTGACCTTCGGGTCCGTGCCGGGGCCAAGAAACTCGCTCCTCGGTTCCTCGGCCCATACCCCATCCAAAGGGTCATCAACCCGGTCACGTACCGGTTGCGACTGCCGGCTACTCTCCGCATCCATCCCACCTTCCATACCTCCCGGCTCAAGCCCTTCGTGGAGTCCTCCCTTCTCCCGCCTCCGGCTCCGGCGCCGCCTCCTGCCCGCTTCCTCGACGGTGAGCCTATCTACACCGTCCGGCGCATCCTGGACGCTCGCCGCAGGGGTCGGGGCTGGCAGTACCTAGTGGACTGGAAGGACTATGGCCCCGAGGAACGCTCCTGGGAGCCGGCTCGGTCCATCCTGGACCCTTCCCTGATCTCCGACTTCTGGGTCCGCCGGGGTCGCGCTGGGACTTCTGGAGCCGTCCCTGGACCGGGGGGTCCTGTCAGGACTCAGGTATCTCCCGGCTGACTTTCGGACCACAACTCCCGACATGCTCCTCATGGGGAGCTCCCAGCGTGCTCCTCGCGGGGATTCCCTCCACGTCACAGCCAAGCAAGGCTATATATGGAAGACGCCGGTACCGGCTTCTCATCTCAGTCATCGTTTCTTCCTCACAGAGATACGACCGGAGAAATAATAAAACTGTTAAACGTCTCACCTTGTTCGTCTCCTTCATCCAGTCTGATCAGCCCGACATTCTGGGAATTTCTCCTACCCTAAACCGTCCTACCTGTTGTTCCTGAGCATGTGTACGCATGCGCACAACACAAAAAGGGAATACTACTCTGATGTCATATTTGCAGGAAAAAAGGTAAGTAGTAAGTAGTAGTACTTAGAGACCACAGTCAATATTTTTATAGGGTTCGTATGGTTCAACGAAACTACGTAAACCTAATGTTTGTCTAAATGGCTGTCTTGGTGGATGTTTTAGTGTTTATTAGCTGTCTAACGGAAACCGATGTTTTCCACCCGGTTCTCCCCAGCGGCAGCTCTGCACATCTCAGTTCGCAGCGGCGCTTGTCTGCTGCACGGCTGCCGGCTTGTGGAGCTCTCGGGAGACCTCTGTTTTCCACCCGGTTTTACCCAGCGGTCAGCCCGGCGTATCTCTGACTCAGAAGCTCTGGTGTTGTGCACGGTTAACTCCGGTGTAGCTAGGTTGCTACCTCCGTTAGCTTAGCTCCCACCTCCGTGTTAGCTTTGGGTTAGCTTCAGGTTAGCTTGTAGCTAGTTCGACCGGGTGTCGTCAGTTGATCCCAGCCTTACAGCCCCACCCTCAGCTCCACCTCTCTTCCCTTTTGTGGAATTGTCTGGGCTTGATGGAACCTGTGACACGGTCAAAATGGAGGTGGTGGCCACCTCCCATTTCTCCTCAAAAACGTGTTATTGGAGCCTATGGAAATGAATTGTCTAGTATATATGTTGATGGGCCAGCTCCTTTGAGGGAATCTTAAGGCATTCCCAGGCCAGCCGTGCGAGACAGTCTCTCCAGCGTGTCCTGGGTCTTCCTTTGGGTCTCCTCCCAGTTGGACTTACCTGGAAAACCTCACCAGGGAGGGATCCAGGAGGCATCCTAACTAGATGCCCGAACCACCTTAACTGGCTCCTCTCAATGTGGAGGAGCAGTGGGTCTACTCAGAGCCCATCCCAGATGTCAGAGCTTCTGACCCCATCTCTATGA
Source organism: Nothobranchius furzeri (assembly GCF_043380555.1). Taxonomy (NCBI): domain Eukaryota; kingdom Metazoa; phylum Chordata; class Actinopteri; order Cyprinodontiformes; family Nothobranchiidae; genus Nothobranchius; species Nothobranchius furzeri. Next base: position 22,804,238 of record NC_091752.1, on the reverse strand, counting down.
GAGAGCCTAGCCACCCAACAGAGAAAACCTATTTTGGCCGCTTGTATCCATGATGTCATCCTTCTGGTCACTACCCCAAAGCTCATGACCATAGGTGAGGGTAGGAACGTAGATCGACCGGTAAATCGAGAGCTTTGCCTTCTGGTTCAGCCGCTCCCACATCACTGCAGACGCAGCACCAATCCACCTATCGATCTCCTGATACAAAGTAAGATGGATATTATTATTATTATTACACATCCTGTTAAGATGCAGTTGTTCCCAGTAAATGTGTTTTATTTTGACAGCTGCTTATAGGTGGAAGCAGTGATTACGTAATTCTTGGACTTTTCTTGTCAAATTTTGAAAATTAAATGTTGAACTAAAGGAAACCCACGTACGGCTCCTGCAGATAAGATGACTTTGATTTTATCATGTGATTTAGTGGGGTTGTTGGCAACATGCAGGTCTTAAGAGTTGCTGAAAAGTTTGGTTAAAATCTGCCTGACTTTATCTGACATTGATTTCCAGTGTTTTACAAAAAAGTTAAGGTTGTTCATGTTCAAGATGAAGGTGGCCATTGCTAATGATTAAAACAAGATGGAAGTTGTTGTAGTACTCTTTTGAGCCAGGAGGGGGCGAGCTAATACTATGATGGACAAGTGCTTGAGTCAGTCCCAAACTAAAAAAGGTGGGAGGGCGTCAGATTTCAGTCAAACAACCAAAAGCAGAGTCAGTTATAGATTCAGTTATGTTTTAATTAGTATAAAATTAAAATGGATTATAATGCTCTGACTTGCTCTGCTGGATTTGCACAAAGAGCTTTGGGACTCATAGTAAAGCGATAGGTTGAGTGTGTACCCTGATTTTTATTTCCTTTTCATGCAGATGTGGCAAAAAAGGGAAAACGTTTGTATCCATGAGCCATTGATGAGTCATGGACCACTGCTGACACAGGGTATGACTCAACAACTTTGAGCTTTGTGTGTATCACATCCCCTTTCAGAGCACAAAATCCCAAATCTGAACTAGAGCAGGTGAGTGAGTTTGAGTCTACCTTCACTATCTCTTGAAAATGCCAGGATTGTTGGATCTTTTTCCAGGAGGAAAATCCGACCCATCTGCTGTGTTGCAGTCAGAACTGAGTCAAAGATCAGGATGATGATGATCACCAGGAACAGAAACAGACAACAAGAAAGGCCGATAGAAAGAAAACCTGGCTTTTAGGAAGCTGCATACGCTACACTCAGAACACACGATAAAAACAACAGTTGGGAACTGATTAAAGACCTGAACCCTGTCTCTGATAGTAGTCAGGGAAAGGGGAAAGAACAGAGGGAGGTGTTTCAGAGAAGGATGAAGTGTGGGAAACAGATAAGATCTTCTCACCAGCTCACACACCTAAAGCGTCAGCATTCCTAATCAGTCCTGTTTGATGCCTTAAAGAGTCCACGTGAGCTCAGAATGAGCAATAAAGCTCAAACATCACAACAGTGAAACTGGATTCAGCTCATTGATGCGGACTTTCTGTTTAAATTTAAATTAGACATCACAACAAGGAGTCTAAAGTTAGACGTTTCTCTTTCTAAACTAAAAAAATGGCATATTTTGAGCCTCATCAGCAAAAATTTTATAAAAATAACAGCAAGTCCAAAACAGTCATCTCATTTTGTTTTGTGAACCGTCACCTTATCGTGGTGGAGGAGTTTGAGTGCCCTAATGATCCTAGGAGCTATGTTGTCTGGGGCACTTAGTGCCCCTGGTAGGGTCTCCCATGACAAATTGGTCTTAGGTGAAGGGTGAGACAAAGAACGGTTCGAAGGATCTTTCATGGCGGTTAAAATGAAGAGTCGGAGTACCCGGCCCGGAGGGTTACCGGGGTCCCACCCTGGAGCCAGGCCTGGGGTTGGGGCCCGTGAGCGAGCGCCTGGTGGCCGGGCTTTCGCCCATGGGGCCCGGCCGGGCCCAGCCCGAACCGGATACATGGGCTCGTCCAACTGTGGACCCACCACCCGCAGGAGGAACATGAAGGGTCCGGTGCAATGCGAATCGGGTGGCAGACCAAGGCGGGAGCCTTGGCGGTCCAATCCCCGGACAAGAAAACTAGTTTTTGGGACATGGAACGTCACCTCGCTGGCGGGGAAGGAGCCGGAGCTTGTGGCAGAGGTTGAGCGGTACCGGCTAGATATAGTCGGACTCACCTCGACACATTGCATTGGCTCTGGAACCCGAGACCTGGAGAGGGGTTGGACACTCTACTTTGCTGGAGTTGCTCCGGGTGAGAGGCGGAGGGCTGGGGTTGGCTTTTTGTTAGCTCCGAGACTCTCTGCCTGTGTGTTGGGGTTTACCCCGGGGGACAAGAGGGTAGCTTCCTTGCGCCTTCGGGTCGGGGAACGGGTCCTGACTGTTGTTTGTGCTTATGGGCCAAATATCAGTTCAGAGTACCCACCCTTTTTGGAGTCCCTGGGACGAGTGCTAGATAGTGCTCCATCAGGGGACTCCATTGTCCTGCTGGGGGACTTCAATGCTCACGTGGGCAATGACAGCTTGACCTGGAGGGGTGTGATTGGGAGGAACGGCCCACCTAATCTGAACTCGAGCGGTGTTTTGTTATTGGACTTCTGTGCAAGCCGCAGTTTGGCCATAACGAACACCATGTTCGAACATAAGGATGCCCACCGGTACACTTGGTACCAGGGCAGCCTAGGTCACAGGTCGATGATAGATTTTGTAGTCGTATCATCTGACCTGCGGCCGTATGTTTTGGACACCCGAGTGAAGAGAGGGGCGGAGCTGTCAACTGATCACCACCTGGTGGTGAGTTGGATCAGATGGCAAGGGAACATGCCGCGTAGACCTGGCAGACCCAAACGCATAGTGAGGGTCTGCTGGGAACGCCTGGCAGAAGAACCTGTCAAGACGGTCTTCAACTCCCACCTCCGGCAGAGCTTTGACCACGTCCCGAGAGCAGTGGGGGACATTGAGTCCGAGTGGGCCTTGTTCCACTCTGCGATTGTCGAGGCGGCTGTTGCTAGCTGTGGCCGTAAGGTGGCCGGTGCCAGTCGTGGTGGCAACCCCCGTACCTGCTGGTGGACACCAGAGGTTCGGGGAGCCGTCAGGCTGAAGAAGGAGGCCTACAGGGCGTGGCTGGTCTGTGGGTCTCCGGAGGCAGCAGACAGGTACCGGATAGCCAAGCGGGGTGCAGCAGTGGCAGTTGCCGAGGCAAAATCTCGGGCGTGGGAGGAGTTTGGTGAGGCCATGGAGAAAGACTATCGATCGGCTCCAAAGAGGTTCTGGCAAACTGTCCGGCGCCTCAGGAGAGGAAGGCAGCAACTCGCTCACACTGTTTACAGTGGGGATGGGGAGCTGCTGACGTCAACTGAGGCTATAGTCGGACGGTGGAAGGAATACTTTGAGGAGCTCCTCAATCCCACCAATGCGCATTCCGAGGAGGAACCAGAGCTGGGAGGCCTGGGGATGGACTGTCCGATCTCGGGGGCAGAAGTTGCTGAGGTAGTCAAACAACTACACAGCGGCGGAGCCCCGGAGGCGGATGAGGTTCGTCCTGGGTATCTCAAGGCTATGGATGTTGTAGGGCTGTCATGGTTGACACGTCTCTACAACATTGCGTGGTCATCGGGGGCAGTTCCTAGGGAGTGGCAGACCGGGGTGGTGGTCCCCATCTTTAAGAAGGGTGACCTGAGGGTGTGTTCCAACTATAGGGGGATCACACTCCTCAGCCTCCCTGGAAAGGTCTACGCCAAGGTACTGGAGAGGAGGGTCCGATCGATAGTTGAATCTCAGATAGAGGAGGAGCAATGTGGTTTTCGTCCTGGCCGTGGAACTGTGGACCAGCTCTATACCCTTGCAAGGGTGATGGAGGGGGCATGGGAGTTTGCCCAACCAATCCACATGTGTTTTGTGGATTTGGAGAAGGCTTATGACCGTGTCCCCAGGGGCACCCTGTGGGGGACGCTCCAGGAGTATGGGGTGGGTGGCTTTCTGTTAAGGGCCATTCAGTCCCTTTACCAGAGGAGCGTGAGTTTGGTCCGCATAGCCGGTAGTAAGTCGGACCTGTTCCCAGTGAGGGTTGGACTCCGCCAGGGCTGCCCTTTGTCACCGGTTCTGTTCATCACTTTTATGGACAGAATTTCTAGACGCAGCCGTGGTGTGGAGTGTGTCGAGTTTGGTGGCAGGAGAATCTCGTCTCTGCTTTTTGCGGATGATGTGGTCCTCCTAGCTTCATCCAGCTCTGACCTTCAGCTCTTGCTGGGTAGGTTCGCGGCCGAATGTGAAGCGGCTGGGATGAGGATCAGCACCTCCAAATCTGAGACCATGGTTCTCGACCGGAAAAGGGTGGCTTGCCACCTCCGGGTCGGGGGAGAGGTCCTACCTCAAGTGGAGGAGTTTAAGTATCTCGGGGTCTTGTTCACGAGTGAGGGTAGGAGGGATCGGGAGATCGACAGGCGGATTGGTTCGGCGTCTGCAGTGATGCGGACGCTGAGCCGATCTGTCGTGGGGAAGAGGGAGCTGAGCCAGAAAGCCAGGCTCTCGATTTACCGGTCGATCTACGTCCCAATCCTCACCTATGGTCATGAGCTTTGGGTAATGACCGAAAGAACGAGATCGCGGATACAAGCGGCCGAAATGAGTTTCCTCCGTAGGGTGGCCGGGCTCAGCCTTAGAGATAGGGTGAGGAGCTCGGACATTCGGGAGGGACTCGGAGTAGAACCGCTGCTCCTCCGGATCGAAAGGAGCCAGTTGAGGTGGTTTGGGCATCTGGTCAGGATGCCTCCTGGACGCCTCCCCGGGGAGGTGTTTCGGGCATGTCCTGCCGGCAGAAGGCCCCCGGGTCGACCCAGGACACGTTGGAGAGGTTACATCTCCAATCTGGTCCGGGAACGCCTTGGGGTCCTGCCGGAGGAGCTGGTGGACAAGGCCGGGGAGAGGACGGCCTGGAGCTCCCTAGTTGGGATGCTGCCCCCGCGACCCGGACCCGGATAAGCGGAGGAAGACGAGACGAGAGACGAGAGACTCCGCAGTTTTGTGAAATCGTTGGATCTCACTGACCTCATGTTAGTTTTGTGACTTTAACTAAACTGTTCAGTGACAAACTCTGAGCTCAAGAGAAACTTCGTCTAAACTAGATCAAGATTTTACATAAATGAAAGAAAATTAATTGCTACTGCATTTTTCAAGGGTGGATTAGATCCAGGGGGACAATAAAGAACATGCAAACAGAAGAGCATCTTCACCATCATGAGTTGTTTCCAGGTTTTTGCTGTTGGAGATTTTCACAACAAATCCTGCTTACTACCTCCTTAGGCATGCAAAAATCCAGCTTTGTGTTAGGAAACACGTTACAAAGGAGAAGCAGCAGCATATTTAACATCAAAGTGTCACGTTGAGAGCAGGAGGTTTGGACCCAAAATGCATAAATCCAGACAACTCAGGCAGGAGCGGTTGAAAAAATGAAAAAAATCATTTTATTAGGATGATGAGTTACTTCCAAGGGCAGAAAGCCAAGCCAAAAATCTAGGAAAACTGAATTACAAACAAATCTGATTTATGAGAAAGGACCTGGAGTCATTAGAGGAGGGCAGAACAATGCTGACAAAGACAATGGACCCACAACCACTGAGGGACAAGACGGGGTTTTTAACAGGAGCAATCAGGGGAACAGGTGACAGGTGTGAGGAGTGAGGTCTGGAGGGGAGACAGGTGCCTTTGATAAACTAAATGGGGAAAAAACTTAAGCAGAGGGGAGATAAACCATAATCTATAAAACACTAAATAACTAAACCTAAAGACTAAGGGCAAAGATAAACAACTAATGACAAGAGGAGTGAGGAGGACTAATACAAACCAATAAGAACGACGGGAGTGACTAGGAGGAAACATGAGGGAAGACAAGAGGGAGCTGGAGAACACAAGGAGACACATGAGGGGAATGCAGAAGACAAACAGGAGGGGGCTGGGGACCAAGGGGACACAGAACATGACACAAAGCTTGCATGGAAATGTCAGGACAATGGATCAAAGAGGAAAAAAGACCCTAAAAATTTGTAATTAACATATTTATTCGTTTTTTATTGCAAAATTGGTAAAAAGATTTAAAAAAATAACATTGAAAGGTTATTCAGGCAGACTCCAGCTGCCAAAAGATGAAGCTAACACAGAAGTGACCAAAATTAAATTACAGTTCCCCCCCTCAGCCACTAGGGGCTGGCTCCAGAAAGGAGCAACTTCCCATTGACTCCCTTGTAAAAAGTGCCAAAATCACAGCAAAAATAAACATGTTTACAGCCTGGTTCAAAAACACTGTTTAGGTTTAATAGGTCAAGTTTACTGCCATGACAACTCCCGAAGTGTGTGTGTGTGTGTGTGTGTGTGTGTGTGTGTGTGTGTGTGTGTGTGTGTGTGTGTGTGTGTGTGTGTGTGTGTGTGTGTGTGTGTGTGTGCTTTAGTAACTCATCTGTTAATGAAAGCTTGTCCTTTTGATTGACAGGTAGCAGATGAGCTGCCGGCGCCAACAGCTTTCCTCCTGCTCTAGTGTAGGCCTCGGCCTCACATAAGTATTACAGCCTAGAAGGCAGAGGATTTAGCATCCGCCAACCTATGTTGGCTTCAATTAGCTCAGCTGGCATGTAGCTACGGCTTGGAGTTTGATGGGTGTCAGTCACCTACTCCCACCCTTACAGCCCCACTCTCAGCTTCCTTTTTGTTTCCATTTTCCAAGAGTGATGATACGCATGACCTGGCCAAGATGGTTTTGGAAACCACCTGCTGGACTTCAGTTCAGCTCTTTAAAAACCTACGGATGACGACGCAGAGGGTACCTCCAATACAGCATGTTCAGTTTTATGATCATTTGTTTACAACTATAAATAAATGTTGAATAAACTTTGCTGCTATGACCTTTCACAAACCAAACACGTTCATAAACCTGGACAGATGGTTTACAGTACTCAGATTTTCAGTACTTCAACTAGAATATTCAAATTCTCTAAAGCAGGAAGCTTAAAGGGCAGGTCAAGCGTGCCTCAGAGTCCTTCTCCACCCACGTATCAATTTTAAAAACTGCAACATTAGTAGGCGTTGCCTGGCGGACCGAGAGGGCGGAGCCGCGGTTGTGACGAAGACGGATGGGAAACCCATTATCCATATATGTCTGTCGATGGTCCATCCTCAGAGTCACAAGGGTGCAGAACAAATCCCGACCTCAAACAGCAGTGTGATGTGAAGGTGAATCACAAGACAATGAATGGTTGGGCCAAACTGGTCATTTACTCACAACCTGGTTCATTTTCTTCCTGCAAACAGGGAAGAAACGTTCTATAAACCGGTTTTATTATGTAAGATCTAAATCTGCAGCCATTTCACAGTATTTGAGTCACTTTCATTTAGAAACATCAAAATTGAGTGGGAATGAAGAACTTCTGACTACAGTCTATCTTTGAACAATTGTTCACACTTACGCCAAGTTTCCTTAAAACCAAGTGATGCATATTTATGAGGAAGTCAGTACTTCACACCTCATTATTTTTCTGCAGCTCTATTCTCATTAATGATGAGATCATTTTATATTTAACCAGAATGGTAAAATGAATAAACAGAACAAAAAAAAAAGCTATAAATGCACTTCTCTTTGCATCATAACTATTTATATTCCACAAATTAAGCATTAAATTATGTACATTATATATTTAAGCAATAAACAATCCATATGCACTGTTCTGGAAACATTTTTTAGAATAAATACAACATGGTGCCTATTTAGACATGAAAAAATGTACTTTTCTCGTCAGCTCTTGAATCCTCGTGTCCTTTAACTGCACCAGACGCTCCAGCTTCTCTACTTTGGTCTGCAGGATCTGCACACAAAGATACAAAATATTGAAAATGTCCTTTAAAAAGCACTCATCGTAAAAGGAGAATTGTGAGTGTCGTAATTCAGCTTTTATATGCATCCAGATGTGGAAAAAACAAGAAGAAAAAGAACATTTTCATATCCGGTGAGCTATGAGTGAGTCATGGACCACTACTGACAGGGTGTGACACAACAGGAATTAGTGTTTATATCACATTTTCCCCTTGCAGAGCACAAAAAATGACAAAAATCAAAGTAGAGCAGGTACTTGAGTCAGATTTACCTTCACAATCTCCTGAAAATTCAGGATTGTTTGATCTTTTTCCAGGAGGAATTGCCGGAGAATCATAGGATCCTTGACTTTGTAACAAGACTCCACAACAAGATCCTGGTTCCTTTGCAACGGCAATAAAATGTTTTATTAAAATCTCAAACATCGTTAAACAATTTATTTATGTCAAAAATAAACCTAACATACATGGTTCTCTGTATATTCTCCTCATCAATTTTCATCTGTGCCAGCTGGGCCAGAATTCTTGTTTCAGCCAGATGAATATCTAGAAAAACAAACCAGAAAAAGAACTAACGTGTGAAATCTCTCCAACTTTAGAAATGGCAAACATCAAAACGAACCAGTCTCCTCTGCTGTGGGCAGAACGAAGTTAAAGATCAGGATGACGATGATCAGGAACAGAAACAGACAAGTAAGAAAATCTGCAAAAGCTGCATTCAGCTCAGAACACATGATAAAAACAACAGTTGGGAATGGATAAAAGACCTGAACCCTGTCTCTGATAGTGGTCGGGGACAGACAGGAGGAAAGAACAGAGGGAGGTGTTTCAGAGAAGGATGAAGTGTGGGAAACAGATAAGAACATTTCACCAGCTCACACCCCTAAAGCGTCAGCATTCCTAATCAGTCCTGTTTGATGCCTTGGAGTCCATAATCTCAGGATAAGCAAGAAAAGTCCGAACACCAAAACAGTGAAACAGGATTCTGCTCAGTTATGCTGATTTTGTGTTTAATAGATCATAAGAAAATTAGACATCACAACAAAATGTCTAAAGTTTGACATTTTTCTTTCAAAACTAAAAAAAGACATATTTTGGGCCCCATCAGCAAAGATTTCCTAAAAAAACCTCAAACAGAAATTTCAAACAGTCATCACATTTTGTTTTCATTCAGCAGTTTTACTTTATGAAATCCACTTGATCTCACCGACCTCATGTTAGTTTTGTGACTTCAACTAAATGTTTATTATTGTTCTGTGATGATCTCTGAGGTCAAGAGAAACTCTAAACACGGCACCGTGTAAATGAGATCATCAACATTTTTGATCAAAGAAAGAAAATCCATTTTCTGCTGCATTTCCTTTCAGCTGGATCGAGGACAGAAATAAAAAATCAAGCTGACTTTTGTTTACAATAAAACCGAAGAGCAACTTCACCTTCATGAGTCAGTTCCAGGTTTCTGGTGTCCAACACTTCCAAACTCTAAATCAAAAAGAGAAAATTATGAAACAATCTGGCAGTTAGACAAGGACAAATGATATACTGTGTAAAGAATTCAAAAATCGAATGTACACACTAGTTTTTTACTTTCGATGTCAGCTAGTTTTTTTTCTATTTTCTCCCTGAGAGTTTTCAGAACTGGCTCGATCGCACCAGGAGAGCTCAACACAATCCTGCTCAACATTCCCTCAGGGACATGAAAATCCAGCTTTGGAAACACTTTCCTGTCCAGATAGGAAAAACAGGTTTATGACAAACAAAAAATAGGAAATTTAGGTGGTTTACTGATGGGCTCCACGCTACAGCTGTTTACAGTGAAGGGTCATAGCTGTCTGGGTGCTGGATCAGTGATCAATGTGAGGCCCAGCAAAGTTTTTGAATCAATCAATCAATTCTCACAGTAGTTGTCAAAATCATTCATATTTTAAACATATTTGTGAGTCCGTTATGAAACCTAAAGTTTCACTGGTTAATCTTGCCTGTTGAGGAGGTTCCAGTTCCCCATCTTTCCATCTTTAGAGTTGGAGGAAACCACCAGGCTGTTCAGCTCAACATACTTAGGGAAAAAATGTTTAACCACCTCAGCCATCAATACTGCAGAGTCCAGCAGGAAAACACAATCGTTTCACAGTTAAATAAAAGCAAACTGCAGTGGACATGATGAACAGATACACCTTCACTTAGCTTGTTTTCGTTACAGGCTATGCTAATGCTAAATGTGCTAAGGGCAAATACCTCCATCGCTGAAGTCCCTCCTCAAGTTTCTCTTTGGTCTGGACAGCGGAATCTTGTCCAGCCATAACAGTAAGTTTTCTATTTCATACTCTTGAAGCGGCGACTCCATTTTATAAAAGCAAACGCGTTCACAGACGTTTAAAACGACGCAAACACAAGTTTAAATATTAGCTTAGCATACTAGGAAACAGAGTCGCTGTCGCGTTGCTAGGCAACCGCTTGACCCCGGACAGTGAGAACGACCCACAAGAAACTTGTGATGAATCTGTTTATTTCTAACAAATTAGAAAACAAAAAACAGCTGATTGAAAAGTGAAACAGAACAATAAAAAATACCTGCTTGATACATGATTACTAATTATTTAATTATTTCTAAAGAAGTATTAAAATATGTAAATTTAAATTAATATGTATCAAGCAGTACCTGTAACAACAAAATAATAAAAAATCATTAAAAAATGTACAAAGTACCAATGTTAAAGCTGCGAAGATGATTTAATAGTGATTGAGCCCACTTCTCGGTGGGAGTAATTCTGCCAGAAAGAAAAATATATATAAAGATGACTTTTTTAAAGATGATAAGAATCATTAATAAAACAAAATAATGCAACACATCAAGAAACAAATAATACTAGTGTGTAAAACAACCATTAACAGGCCACAAAGCCACCTGTTAAACATATAAAACAGTCTTATGATGAAAAATGTGTAAAAAGAGTCTCTGAAGATGAAAAAATACCTAAGAACAGAGAGGAAATTTTGACACAAGACAAAAAAGACTAATTTGATATATAAAAGTGACCCAACAGAGTAATAAAATGACAGAAAACAATTGAGGAAAACAAGTTCCAAAAAATCTAGTAACTACAATCTAAAAATGAATTACTGAGAGTTCCTCGGTTCTTCAGTTGCACAGCTGAAGATCTTTATAAGACAAAAAAAATTCTTTCCCACAGATCAATTTTAATAATTGACCAGTTTCTATTATTTTTTTAAATGCAGTACCACAGACTGAGAGAAGCTAACAGATAATATCATGATAGCAACAACAGTCCTTTCATTCTTGTCATCATACCAGTTTTCTTTAGATTTTGATCATGAACATCAACCCTGATTACAGCACATTCCCTGACTACACAATAATCCTAATACTCATGTTTCTGATCATTTGTTTACAACTATAAATAAATGTTGAATAAACTTTGCTGCTATGATCTTTCACAAACCAAACACATTCATACACCTGGACAGATTGTTTACAGTACTCAGATTTTCAGTACTTCAACTAGAATATTCAAGTTCTCTAAAGCAGGAAGTTGTACCTGGATGAGTGCATTCATGTAAACAAGGACATGAAACAAGACAATAAAACATTTAATTTAAAAACAAATCTAATCTCAAAGTAGAAGCAGATCTATTTGTTTTCCTGAAGGCTGACAAACAGGAAGCAGTCGTAACACAGAGAGAAAATTATGGATGGAAAACGTTTTACTGATCCCTTGGTGCGCTCTTAAAAACAGACCAACGTCTCGTGAGAGGATCGTGTTGATTCTTCAACGTGCAGCAGAAACAACGTGGATCTGAGTTTGCATCATGGTGAGTCTTTGCTACTGTCATCTTGGCCTGCTGGAGGGCAGCAGGACGACTCTCCCTCCAAGCTGGAATCACAAAGAAATCCTGTTAAGACTCAGTCTGAGTGAGCTTTGTGTTTATCTCACCGTCAGAATCTCAGTCAGCAGGAGTTTATGTGCTGGTTGAGTCACCGGCTGTGAACCGCTGCTTATCCATCACACTGCTATGTTCAGTAAATGCCAACAACCACAATTTTTTTTAAAACACAAAAGCCTTTAATAAGATTCAGGAATGCCTGAATGCCAGTTGCAGCGGCAGGAAACTCTGATTCTGTCTGAAATGATGAAACCTACCAGCTGAGTGTGTGGCGGTGCAGGCGGGACTGCTGACGGCTTCGGCTTGTTTGGAGGAACCGAAGGTTTCAGCTTCTTAGAGACAAAATGTTCAGAACTCAACCAAACGGCAAAATCAAAGAGCAGTCAGACGTGTGAATGCAAACACGAGTGTTAAGCTACTTATGATGGTACTCACTGGTTTGGACACTAGCGGTGGCAGCGGTCTGCTGGGGGGGAGGGGCTTATTCTGAAATCATAGCAACATATTTAATACATCCTTATAAACAATAAAGGGTTTAATAAAAACCATCGTAAACATGTACCTTGTTATAAACAGCTGGTGGCTGCATTAGTGTCCTTGTGACCTAAAAATAGAAATAGATTTATAAAAATGTAAACGAAACAAAAAGTTAAATATAAATAAACACAAAACAGGAAGTGAGATTACCTGATGAATCTTTGGTGGCCGAGATGCATCTGAAGCTTTCTCTGGAGGCTTTAAAGGAATAAAACACAATATTATTATTATTGTTACTGTTTATTATCATCATCAGTTCTCACTGGAATTAGCAGCCTGAATCTCAGAAGGTGGTGTGTGTGACTGAAGGACACATGGGGGTTGTCAGTGTGAAGCTCAGCAGCGTCTCAGCAGGCCCACGCTGGCTGCAGCGATCTAAGCCAGCTGCCACAAATGGAAATCTGGTGTCTGATATAGAAGTGATGATGTAAATGTAACACATGCAGTGTGAGTGTATGATGACAGCGTGGTGTAGGGAGACTCACCTCTGGAGCTGCTCTGCAGGGCCTCAGATCTCCGTTCTTTGGTCTGACGGTAGAACAGCTCAGAGGTTTACAGGCTTGACGGGCAGATGACTCTAAAAATGTCGGCTGGCTGATGTCTGCCGACCTGAGACCGGGACTGTCTCGCCGAGTGCTCGACTGAAACGCCGGGTTTGACTGTCCTGAGGTCGCTGAAAGGAACCTGTGAAGATACGCGCAGCAGCCTCCATTAAAGATGAAGTTAGATTTAATGGCTTTGAGATGTTTAACAAGCATAAAAGTCAAGAAGCAAAGTGTGTCTGTACCTTTTAGTAGGAGGTCCTTTTCTGATGCAGCACATCAGACTCCCAATGAGCAGAACCAGCAGGATCAGCAGTCCGACCACCAGAGACACAACAAAAACCACAAGTCCTGTTTCTGCAAACACAAAAACAGAGAATGTCAGCGCTCCACCGCGTTCTGGGTTCTGCTCCTCCATGTGGCAGAAAGCATCTCAAAGCAGATCTAACAGATGGAGATGCTGAAGCTGTCAGTGATGAAGCACCTTCAGTCAGCTCCGACTGCTTCATGTCACAGAAAGGGGGGGCCCAGCCTGGATCGCAGTGGCAGCTACTCTCATGGTTGCAAACCTGTCAGAAGATGTTGGAGTTAGTTTTGTTTCTGAGTCATGAAGAGGTTCTCAAACGTTCACACAGCTTCTCACCCCGTGGTTGTTACATTTGGAGGAGCAGTCGCTTCTTCCAAACGCTTTTATGCTTCTGATGTTTTCACACCTTTGACTGTAACAGACCTAAGAGACAGAAACATCTGAGCCTCACAGCTCCACGATGCAGGAGGGTTTTCATTGTTCTCACAGCAACAAACTCACCATGTTGTTGCCACACTTGGTGCCAGTAGGAACCATGCCCAGATCTGACAGGAAGTTGTCCTCAGGGCTCATGGTTGCAGCGTTGCAAACGACTCCACTTCCTAGTTTATAAAAGGACTTCTTAGACGTGACTGGAAACTCCCTCCCTCCAGAGCAGAAAAGTGATCCGCAGTACTCATCCCTGCAAACACACCAGACCATAAATAACAGCAAAGACCCAAGTTAGTAATGTTCTGTTGTGTTTTCTAACCGGCTGGAGCATCCTTGGCTCATATGAGTCCTTCTGCAGCCTCCATACAGATAGAAACAAGCATCTGGAGCCACTTCAGCATCTAAACAGAACAACAACAACACAGTTAGAAATCTCCATGTTTCTGAATGAAAACACAAAGAAATGAAACGGTCGGTCGTGAAGATTTGACCTGGTCCCCAGAGCCTCTTGCAGTGCTCCTGCCGTGAAGGACATCGCCCGTTGTAGCAGTATCCGTTTCCACGGTTGCATGGCAGACCGTTCTGGGCGAAGGCGTCAGGAGGACAGACTGCAGAGAGGCCGGTGCAGAACTCTGTCAGGTCGCAGTCTCCGGCTTTTGGACGGCACATGCTGCCTGTTGGTTTCAGCTGAAGTGTGAGAAACACAGATGGTGATGTACCGACGGCGGAAATACATTCACTCACTCCCAAGCAGCCAGACAGAACAGTCTGTGTCTGGATACACACTTACATTATTAGTATCAGCCTGCCTCTTCTCAGCTAGTGAGTAGTAGACACAGTGAGTAGGACTTACTTGGCAGTTGTGGCAGCACTCTCCTTCTGCACACTCAGCTCCTGCTTTCAGCTGGCAGGTTGTGGCGTTGCAGCAGGGATTCTTGCACTCCTGTAAAACAGAACTGCTGTTTCACTGCTGGCTTTGCAAATGAGCTCCTGGTGAGTGTAGCAGACACGAACCTCCGCAGTGCCACAGTCACACTCCTCTCCAGGCTCTAAGAAGGCGTTTCCACACACGGGGCCCCCGTAGATGCGCTCGGTGGACGGAGAGTCCAGCAGACAGGTGGGGTTGATCTCCTCTAAGAACGAGCTGAGCTGCTGCCGGCTGCAGCTGCTGAACCGTGTGGGATAAACCAATCTAAAAGAGGAGACAGAAACAGATGAGGAAGGAAGCTGCGTCGTTTGTTTAGGTTGAAGAGTTAGAGATCAGGCTGTTCAGGAGCAGGTGGTCTGATGAGCTCACCCAACACTCTCAGCCATGATGCAGCTTTCTTTGGATGGAAAGGAGCCACAGAAGCAGTCTTCAGTATCATGGGTCAAACCCAGGTTGTGACCCATCTCATGAGCGATGGTGGAGGCTACTCCTATTGAGTTGGTGTTATGGTCCTGAGGGCATCAACGAGACACGAGTGAGTCAAACGGATTCATTCATTCCTCTTTTATCACCTTTGTTCTAGTCGGTAAAACTGAGGAACCTCGTTGATCGCTCCGGAGTTAGAGGTGCACATCGCGTTGGTGTTCGCCAATCCGACGGTGGAGCCGGTAAAATCCACACCTCTGAAAGACGAGGGAGGAAAATGTTTAGATTTACTCTGACAGCTGGAACCTGTCAGTGTATTTCATGATGTGATGAAACGGCAGAACCCACGTGATGAACTGAGCGTTGTCGTGTTTGAACCTCGGCAGCAGGCGCTGCTTCCGCCACTCGAGGAAGTGAAGGAGGGTGAGGTCAGGGTCGGCTTTGACATCGATCTGGTCTTTATGGGACCAGATTTCCAGTCCAACCAGCATCACACGAACCCCCAAAGCTCGATACAACTGGAATAAAAGGAAGGGCTCGTCTATAAAGTGATTGAGAACTAGTTCATTTCTGTGTCTGATTATTAATGTCTGAAAAACACAAAGACGTGACAGAAAACCACCGCTGCTGTTCTCTTCGCGTGTCTGAATCTCAAAGTATACAGAGATGATTGAGGGATAAGTGCGAATGGTTTCACGTTAGGTGTGAAGACTCACAGTTAAAGCTGTGAGAGAACTTTCCCTTCCCTTCTTTCTGCTCACATTCCAGTCAGAAAAGGTCTAAATATCAGGACTTTTTTCCTGAATGTTTTCTCACATCAAAAGAAACGTCTGATAAAGTTCAAACCTAAAAGCCATCAGCTCTGGAGGCTTTTATCTGCCACGCTGCAGAGAAACAAACACACCTTGTCCACATGGTTTGTTATTTCAAGCACCCTGGCCTCCACCGTCTTCCTGCTGCCGAACTTCTTAAACTACAGACAGATGATTCAGATCAGGATCCAAACCAGCAGCATCTCTTTTCATCATTTTACTGCATTTAAACCAGAGAATCAATGAGAGGAATCGAACCTCGGTGTTGTCCACCACCACCACCAGCTCCACCGTTCGGGGTTTTGCTTTAACATCGCCGGTCTGGGCTCTGCTTTTCTGTGGAGCGTAAAAAGAACTAATATCAGAAATGGTAATAAGTAAACAGTTAAAGTGTCAGAATTAGGAGTAAATATCAGACCCAAAACAGAGATGATGCACATTCAAAGACCTGGGATCATTTAGATCCTCGTTTCCTGCTGATATTTGATCTTCTGCTCAGTTTAAGACTAAATCCAAATAATCTGTGAACGTGCCGGGTCTTTACCAGACTGCCGAGCTGGAAGAGTCCAGACGGACGAGCTCCGTGGTCGTAGAAAGTGGTTGTGTTTCCATGGGAACAGGAGCTCCTCTTCCTCCTCAGGTGTTTGTAGTTGTAAACAGCATGAAGACGGAGATCAGCTGGAGCTTCGGAGCTGTCTCTGTCATCCTGCTGCTCCTCCTGCTCCTCACCAGCAAGAGGTTCAATCAGGTACATCTGGTCTTGGAGGGTCACGACCCCGCTGTAGAGAGGAACGGGGACTTCAGAGCAGATCCGACTAAAGAAAAATGGAATCACTACAAGTTTACTCACTTGATTCCTGAGCAGAGTTGGATGCTGGCAGAAGAGTCCTCCACTCCCACCACACGTCCGTGGTAGTAGCAGTGACCCTGGAAGGATGATGATCGGTTTATTTAAGTCTTTCATTCCTTCATGAGAGATTTGGTCGTTTCTAAAACATCTGAATGTTTCTCAGTAGCTTCAACAGAGGAATTGATTTCTGTAATCTCTCATGAGGAACTTCGTGGTTAAGAAACTGTCCTTTTATATTTTGTAATAAGTAATGAGGACGACTGCGATCAGAACAGATGACGAAACGTCTTTTACATCCGCTAATGTTGCTCTATGGAGCGTCTACATCTAATTAAATTAATGCGACCGGGTCCATCCAAAGCTACAGTACAGAGTTCACCAAACCACAAAATGAGAAAATTACTTTACTGGCCACATAAAAGGACCAGCTGTTCTATTTATGAGTCAAACCGAAGAATCTAAACATGCTAAATAGAATCAGAAGAACAAACAGAAACAAACCTTTAAGTCTGGAGTAGATGACACTTGGTGGCCTTGATCAGAATAATAAGTCACAGTGAAGTTATTTCCAACAAGATCCCTGAAAAGACAAATGTTTGTTTCTCGTTATAAATGTCAGGTTTCACCGAAGCAGTAAAACAACAGAGCTTGTTTTTATAAAGGAGACAAAAACTTTTATTACTTGTTCCTTTCCAGGTGGAGAGTGTAGCTTTCCCCAGCAATCGCCACTGAGTATCGGACCACGTCTGGGTGTTCCTGTTCAGCAGAAAGTGGTTTAAGTGTCTTTTATATATTGCCTCTCAAGATAAAAATCACCAGGCTCTTCACAAGAACAATAAATTCAAAATATAAAAAAGATGAAAAAAATATGGCTAAAATTAGAAAATAAATTATGATTAAAAAATGCAAGGAAACGGAAAGAGGGCCGTGTGTGTGTGTGTGTGTGTGTGTGTGTGTGTGTGTGTGTGTGTGTGTGTGTGTGTGTGTGTGTGTGTGTGTGTGTGTGTGTGTGTTACCTTGTATGTAGCAGCATCATCCAAACGAGAATCCATCAGTTTCACTGGAATCACTTTTTGGTATTTTAGTACATGAGGAAGATTCTTCACATCACCCAGAGTTAGACCTGCAAGAACCAGGAATTATTACAGAAAAGAAAGAAAGAAAGAAAGAAAGAAAGAAAGAAAGAAAGAAAGAAAGAAAGAAAGAAAGAAAGAAAGAAAGAAAGAAAGTCTAACCCCATAAAGAAAAGCAAATCCATATAAAATATCCAGTGTGTGACATGTTGCTCTGCCGGACGGATTCTGTCTTTGTGAGTTCCACGACTCAAATGGAAATATCTTCAGCTCTCCGCCCATCTGCTGTAACATCCTGGCCATTCTCATCTGAAGCTGACTAACTAACTAGGCCAGAGGTAATTTCTTTAATAATGACTCATAGTGTTCTATGTGAGCATGAAAATGTTTCTGGTCTCTTCTGGGCCACAGAAATTAGTTTACCTACTGTTAACAAATAGCTGTTGCAACCACAGTGGTGGTGACCGCACTGGTGATCTCAGAGCTGGACCCTTTCACAGGCTTTTTGTCGCCATCTAGTGGTGAAAGAACAGGAATTTTGAAAACATTTCACATTAGATTCTGATTAAAACTGCTGGAAACCCTAATTTAATCTGCAAATAATTTATGCCAATTAAGGATTTATAATTTGTCTGTTATTGCACATTATTTATGGTTTTATTAATAGTGACTTGAATCGTACAGTCAGATAGATGTATTGGACACTGTATGAATATACTTTATGGATGCTGATCGGTACCAGTAGATGGCGGTGGACCGCCATGTTGGAAGCGGGTGCGATTTGATTGCGTCACAATACTGCGCCAAAATCTGACAAAAACAAACAGACAGCTCACTTTTACGTTTTGAAACAATCAAAGGTTGTTAAAGGTGTGTAGGCGATGCTGCAACCAGACTTTCACCTGCTTTTAGAGGCAGACGTGTGCTGCTCCAAAAGATCCAGATGACAGTCTTCATCATCCTCACCCAAACATGGCCCTGCTCATTTGTTCCTCAGTTATTAGAAGTACAAAATTCTAATGCACAAAATAAAGGGTAATAAATCTTAAAAGTTGAAAGACCACCTGATAAGAATCACGATTAAATCTTTATTTTGAACATGTAACGAATAAAAAAAATTCTAAAGTGTCAACAGGAAAATAATAAATATAAATAATAGGACTGTAAAATTAAGATATTCCATTCAAGCCAGAAAATAATTGCATAGTCGGTTTGAGAAGGAGAACAAAAAATCTGATGCTTATTTATTCCTGGACATTCAGTACTTAAATAGGTATACAATTAAATTGTTCTCCATGTCACAATTACCCATCCCATGCACCAAATGAAGCTCAGAGGACAGTACAGCTACGCAGCAGTGCTCTATCGCTCAAAACTCTGTTACACCCATTAATGTTGGATTTTTTCATTTGACCATTTTAATGCCATTTTAAGATTGAATTATATGCATTTCAAGATCTCGTCCATGCTGTTCCACAAACTCACTCCACAGATCTCTATGGGCTTTTTGCTGGTTGGTGTATTTGCTTTACGTTTGCTAAAATTGAGCTGTCCCCTGATTTTGTAACCACACTTTCTTTTTTCTTCCCCCCAGAGCAAGTGTTTTAATATTTCTAGTAAATGGTGTCTTGCTTTGTACATTTTTGGCCAAGTTTTTTATTTTACAGGATTAAATTAATTTTTTCTATTCTATATATGATTTTTGGTAATGTTTTCTAAGGACCCATAAACATTTAGGATTTGAAAGTTTATCCACCAGGTGGCGCCAAAGAGGCTTTCTGTTTTATCGAATGTTGCATACTTTTGTGTTTCCGTTATAATATCTGTCAAGTGTGCTTTATTTAAATCGGTATAAAACCTGTAAGAAACTTGATTGTAAAATGCTGTGTTTCTTTTTATACAATCAGAGATGCAAAGAAACAGCAGTAGGACACATGATCAGGTAGGTGATGTCTGTGAGACCAGGTGTGTGTGTGTGAGATTATGCTGTCAGATGCTGCTACAGCTCAGGATAAAAACACAAATAAAACCAGATACGTTCAGATTTTAAGACTTTAAAGAGCAAGCCATCCCTCACCAGAGTCTTACTCCACTCCCACTTCCCGGTTGAAAAATGCACCAAATGCTGATGCCTGCAAAACGAGAGGGCGAAGTCACTAACAAATACACACAAACAGGCTCACAACGACATTGTGACACCATAATGTACCGGCTAACGTCATTGTGTACCTCTCAGCCAATAGCGATGGCAGATTTAAAATCAAATGCAGTGACCACAGCACAACACTGACAGTTTTATGGAGAATATTTAAATTTGAACTAAGATGCACTAAAGTGCCAAATTATTGACTACACATGTCTACAGCATGATTAGACACTCATTTACATAGCTTATTAGAGAAAATAAGTTAATTTGGGGGTGACTTGCTCTTTAAGAATAAATGTTGGCTGAGATGTTTGGTTGAAAACACCAGAGTCCTGGTTTCTTACAGTAAATATTTTCTCATGAACATGTCTAAAAATTGATTAAGCTTCTCACATAGATTAATTTGTAATTGAAATATGTGTTCAGACATTTGGGCAGTTGAGTTGGGGTTGTTTTCATGGTGTGCTTAAGTAACAGCTCAGTCTGTGGTTTCAAGAACGCAGAGACAGGAGAAAACTCTGATACAGAGCTTTATGCTCTCACACTGTGCATTGATAAAAATAATGATTACATTTACTTTGCAAAAAAGTTTTTGTCAAGTAGCCATTCATTGGAATTTATGGTTAGGAATGTTTGAAGTCCAGGCAAGGAGAAATTTGCTAATATTTTTTCAGTCTTGAATTATAAACTTCACATTATTTAAAAGATTCTTGTCAGTTTAACCATTTTAAGCAATAAAAATATAAAACAAAAATAGAAATTTACTTTTTGTTTCAAAACTGCTTTATTAACTATACTGTTAAAACGTTTAACAGTAGAATAGATTTCTGGTGGATTATTGTTTCTGAAATGTAGAGATTTATTAACAAAATATGAAGAATTGTTTACATCGATAACAACT
This sequence comes from Nothobranchius furzeri, assembly GCF_043380555.1. Classification (NCBI taxonomy): domain Eukaryota; kingdom Metazoa; phylum Chordata; class Actinopteri; order Cyprinodontiformes; family Nothobranchiidae; genus Nothobranchius; species Nothobranchius furzeri. Next base: position 22,783,521 of record NC_091752.1, on the reverse strand, counting down.
ACAGAACTTTTTTAATAGTCTAAATGCTCCCCTTAAAGGGCAGCATCAAATAAATCCTTTTATTAATCTTAAACATTTAGTCAGATTGTAGATTGTGTCCAACTAAAGTCCAAAACTCTTTATTTTTTAAGGAAAACGTTTAGGGCAATTAGAGGATCAAAGCACAGATGAATAAGGTGAAGTTATTTATATTATTTTTATGTTATTTGTCATGCATCCCTTAATTGTCTACTTTCAACGTGGCATTTTATTATGTTAAAATTCAATTAATGCAATACTTATTTAGTTTTTTTATTTTCAAAGATAATTCTTGTTTTTTTTTATTTGAGGTCCCTTTAAATCCGAAGAAGCTAAATAAATAAATAAAAATCAGTCACACAAAACAAGAGCTTGTTGTTGTTTTCCATGATTTTGTGAATCACTTCACTTGTTTAAATAGTCATAAAACAAAAATTAAAACTTATGGAAACCGCAGTTGAAACAGAAAACGTGCAACTTTTGAAAATTGTGACGGAAATATTTGTGTCTTTAATAAAAAAATACTTTTACTTAATCGACTGCAGAATATATCTAAATAAAAATTAAACTCTGGAGTAAATTTTATGAAAATATTATTGGAAAACGTGTGTTTCTTGCTTATTTTTCTCAAACGAATGTATTAAAATAATTCTGATTGCTCTCTGTGTACAAATATGATCACATATTAAGCCTTATAGAAAAAACATGAATTGTAAAACAAAAATGTAAGAATATGTTCAAAGGGGCATTTTGTTTCCAATCTGTTAATAAAATAAACACGTAACAGTGCGTTTCGACTGCTTTCCCATCGATGCAGTTCATAGTAAGAGAGTTAAGATAAATAGTACATCCCATAAGGTCTGTAGAGTCCCGGTAAGGCCAGCCGTGGTCCATTCAGAGCTCCATAAAGAGCCGGTGCGCTCATGGGTGCGCTCAGCGGGAAAGGCAAGGCAAAGGACGGGAGCAGCGGCTTAGAGGCCAGTTTGATCTTCTCCAGCTCGGCCTCCTGCAGTCTTTTGGCCTTGGCTCTGCGGTTCTGGAACCAGATCTTGACCTGGGTCTCTGTGAGGTTCAGGGAGGTGGAGAACTCGGCTCGCTCCGCGATGGAGAGGTACTGTTTCTGACGGAACTTTCTCTCCAGGGAAAGCAGCTGGGAGGTGGTGAAGGGTGTTCTGGGTTTCCTGTTGTTCTTGTGTTTCCGCAGGTTGCACGGAGTGGGACTGGGGAGTCCTGCATGGGAGATTCACACATCACCAGAAAAATTAGGCTTTGGAAGAAAAAAGAACTATGTGCACAAATAAAACTTTTCAAATTTTTAACAAAATATGAGCGCTGGAAAATTAAAACTAAATTTATTCTGGAAAAAATATATAAATAAAAAACTCCTGAAACATATTCTCAAATTTGTAAGATTTCTGACGTGAATTGTTTTATAAAAGAGCCTCCCACTCACTTGAATGTGACGCATCCTGAAGCGAGGGTCTGGTCTCATCACTAAGGTCCACCGCCTCCACCTGAGATCCAGTAACTCCCCTCGGTGACGCACTCTCGCTCTCCTCCGTCCCGTCGCAGCTTGAGCCGGGCTCTGGGGAGTGGATGCTCCTCTTCTGTGGATGTCTGTCCGATATGATGAATTCCACGCTGAAAGGCAGATCCAACGTTTGGCTTTTACATCTTCTAGCAGATGACATGTCCAGCTGGTTAGCTCCAACTTCAGCAGAGTCTCTGTCCTCTCCAGGAGCAGCCGAGGCCGGGGATCCCTGCGCAGGATTCATTACGCACGACAGCGGTGCCATGCAAACAGTCAACTTTGCGCTCTCCCCGCTGCTGATTATTTTGTTGCGTTTTCTTGATGGAAAAATGTTTTCAGCGAGCAGAAGGTGAACCAGATGCTGCGCAACGGCAGGTCAAGCGCTTGGTTTTACGCACGGGGCTTGTTTCTGCTTTGCTCAAGTGCCACGAGTTCTCATTTCATCTTTCCGCCTACCAATCAGACGTTTGACGTTTCCACGTGACTCAGCTGATGTGGATTCTGATAGGCCAGATGTCAGAGTTGGGGTTAATTTGGTGTTTCTGGTTCTTGACAGGCGTAAACTACTCACATGGAAATGTGTCATCCCGAACGGTTGGATGTGGACCACAACTTTCTGATTTTACGGACTTTTAAAAAGATTGTTAATTTTTAAGCTGCGGAAAGTTTTTGTTACTGAAAAAGTTTTAGCATTTTAAATCTTTGATGTCTGCAATAAAAAATTTTAAAATGACTATTATGTGTTCCTTTGTCATTTATATAAGTTATATAATATAATATAATATAAGATGTAAATGTTGTTCCATGACTTCAAAGAATAAGCATCTTAATGATTTGAACATGTGACTTTAGGAAAGTAACTTAAATTAGGAATAATTCTCAAAGGTACAAAAAACCAAATCACAATTTTTATTTTGACAAATGCTATTCATTCCATCCATTCTCTTCCTCTTATCTGGGGTCGGGTCGTGGGGGCAGCAGCCTAAACAGAGAGGCCCAGACTTCCCTCTCCCCAGCCACTTGGGCCAGCTCCTCCGGGGGAATTCCAAGGTGTTCCATGGCCAGCGGAGAAACAAAGTCCCTCCAGTGTGTCCTGGGTCTTCCCTTGGATCTTCTCCCGGTTTGACGATGCTTGGAAAACCTCACCAGGGAGGTGTCCAGGAGGCATCCTGACCAGATGCCTGAGCCACCTCAACTGGCTCCTTTCGGAGCAGCGGGTCTACTCAGAGCCCCTCCCAGATGACCTAGCTTCTCACCCTATCTCTAAAGGTGAGCGCAGCTACCCTGTGGAGAAAACTCATTTTGGCTGCTTGTATCTGTGATCTCATTCTTGTGGTCACTACCCAACACTTGTGACCAGGTGAGAGTTGGAAAGTAGCTCAACTGGTAAATCGAGAGCTTCACATTCCAGCTCAGCTCTCTCTTCAGCACGACAGGCCCGTACAACGCCCACATCACTGCAGACGCAGCACCAATCCACCTACTGATCTTCTGATTGATAAATGACAGTATTCTTGAAAATAAAATTCAGATTATAGTAAAATGGGTGTTATTTATCTGACTTGTTACAGCTCCGCAGGTTCTCCAAACCGTTTAATAAAATATGAAACTGAGCAACTTTTCATCACAGCCTATAATTATCCTTCAGTGTTCCCAACAATAAATTCTCAGTTTAATGCAATCCTGACGCTGCTTGTTTATAATAGTCCTCCATCTTTAAAAGTTACCATTAAGGACAAGCGAAACAATAGTGTTATTGCTGTGTTTCATGAAAGTGGTGCACTGTGATTTATTACACCCTTTGGAGCCCTGAGAATTATTATGACTGTAAATTTAGTGTCTTGTGGCCTGTAATCCAATTGTCTACGGCTATATTTCATCCTGTCACACGCATTGTCCGCAGCCCCTTCGAGGGCCCATTGAAGAGGCTCGTCCCAATCGGTTTTATTCAGCAGCTCTTCTAATTAAGTCGAATCATTTCTGCTGAAACCAAATATGTGAGTACTTTTCTCTGCTGCATGGGCCTGAAGCAGCACCCGGACTCCCCGTCTGTCTCTCCGGTTTAAATGGAGTTAACCATTTCTCTGAGGTATGTTCCTGCTTTGATCCTGCTGAGCCTGGCGCCTGTCTGCTCTGCCCGCCCCTCTCCCTCTCTGTGTGACAGTGATAGATTGCTGGTAGCCATACAAGCTTTCAGCGACTGTAATTTAGTGCAACACTACATTCGCCTCTACTTACTGCCAATATTACAACCCTCAGTCTGTGTCTGTTTGAAAGGAGAGGCTGTAATCTTTTGTTTGTCTCTTTTTCTCAAGTAATAAAGAAGTTCAAATGTATGATTTAATGCTTTTATGCGAGAAAAGTCATACTGGAGAATTCTGTCCATTTCTGTGTAAACAGCTACTGTTTTTCTTCCTTTAAAACGATTCTTTCCTTGTAAATCTTGACATAAATCACAAGATAAGTCTGGACAACGGCACAAAACCTTGAAAATAACTCTCCAACTTCTCCTTCGTTGGCAGAAAGTTACCCTCACATTTCTTAAACTGGCGTTTTGCCCTAAAGAAGAATTGTTGAAGAGTTAATTGTGGTTTTTGAAAATTCTTTTTCTTTCCAACAAGTCGTGCTGAAACAGGCTCGATATAATGCATGCTTTGTAAATCGTTGTCCTTCATGGGAGCTAGCAGATCTCACAGCTGTCCCGAGTAAACCTTTAGGAATGGGGCCGGAGTTGTGCAGGAGAGTAAACTTCAATGAAACTCACAGCGGGGAGCTGATGGTGGTGAAAGTGTATCATCTTTAAAGAAGACAGGAGGCCAGTCTGGTGAAGCAGAACAGGACGTTGGTGTCTCTGGATCAACATGTCTGTGAACGTAAAATCACAAACTTCATTAAACCAAGGAGTCGTCTGTGGTGAAAATAACCGAGGTATTCCCCGTGTAAACTGGAATGATGGATGTTGGTGCTTTGAATAAATAACAGAACTCACATGTTCACTTGGCTTCAGTCAGGCCCAGTTGTGCCAACCAACCAAAGAGGCCGTAGAGGACCCGAGGTCCTCCATCTTCTCATCTGATTTGAAGTTAAAGTCAATTTCATGACATGTTTCATCTAAGGATGCACAATATATCTGCATCAATATCGGTATCGGCCAGTGTTAGTTATTTTTTAACATATTGTTGTGGCCTGATAAATAAAACTGGACCGGCATTGACAACGAATATTTTTTCCATCTTGTTTGTATTCGTTTATCTGTTTCAGAGGGTGGTGGTGGTGGTGGGGTGGGGTGGGTGATGAGTATTTGTTTAGTCATGTGACACTGATTGTAATCATCTACGAAAAGTAAATGTGTGTGTTGTGTGTACATAATAATGTAAATTCAGTTTTAATCATTTTTATTCTAATCTGCTGATTTTAGAAGCATTAATATCAGTATATTGGTATCGGTATGGTTTTATCAATATCGGAATCGGTTCTAAATTTTTGTATCGGTGCATCACTGGTTTCATCTTTGCCACTTTGTCCTGATAGCTCCAACTCTCTTTGTCTTTGTTTCAACTTAAATGCAATGAAAACATTAGAACAGCATTTAACGGTGTAGAACACTTGTTTAATTACTACACCTGCAGTGGTTTCTGGTACGAATGAATGCCTTGCAAGTCAAACTCAGGGGGGAAAGCCCAGAAGAACCTGGATCAGCATAGAAAAGTCTGCTGCAGCAGAGTGGCACAACACAACAGAATTTGGAGTCTTATTTCCTGATGTGTGGACATCTAGCTTCTGATTGGATAATGGCAATGTGACTTTACTACTAGGTCTGTTTGTTCTGCAACATGGATGTTTTATCCCCACAAATAACACAAAACTGGAGGAGCTTCTGCTGTGTGACTGAGTTGCTAATGCTAACAGTTAGCTTTTGCTAGTCATGACGTTTTCTGCCATTTCCTGGATGCTAAACCAACACAGGGCTGCCAACTCTCATGCATTGAGCACGAGACACGCACATTTGACCCTCTTCACACGCCCCACACCATACATCATATATCTCATGCTGAAGAATACCCCCCCCCCCCCCTTTTTTTTTTTTGAAAAGTTCAAAAGTTGGCAGCCCAGCCGCCTTCCCCATCATGGGTCAAGATGGGTGAGTCCATGAATGTTAAGTGACAGTGTGACGTAGATCTGTCAGGTTTTCAAATCCCAGAGTTTCACTGTCTATTTTCTATTAGAAGCTAATGCTGTAGAAAGGTGTAGGAGACTATTTTCATGTTCAGCCTGCGTGAAAAACAGAGTGGCTGTGATGTGTCGACCGCAAACGAAATGGCTCTTAGAGCCAGCTCGTTGAAGTGACCAATTGGAGCCGTTTCCCTCTTGGAGGAGCCAGAGTGAGTGAGTGACACCCGCACCCTTAATCCTACATCAAGCTGCTGCAAAACAGCAAAGATGTACACACACACGCAGCGTGTCTCTGATTGTTGCGAGACGGGAGGAGGAAAGACAAATAAACAGTGCTATAGGGAAGGCCACGAGTAAAACCAGGACAGGCAGCAAGATTTGGACACGTTTTAACTACAATGACAAATCAAAGGCAGAGGGTGGGATAGACAAAGGGGAAAAAAATTCTGAAGGCAATAATAGTTCGAAGTTGATAAATATTTTGTTTACAGAGTTTATTTTTGTAATTTAAAATGTGGTTTTGTGGCTCTCTGCTTCACGTTAAACAAAATAAGTTATTTAAATAATAAACCTTTGACATAACACATATGTGTAGATTCAGTTTACACACAGTTATGCATAATTTCTGGTGATGAATCAATTTAAGAAACAAAAAATGTGAGGAGCCGGTTGATTGTAGTGAGCCAAGCCAGAAGAACCGGTTCTCTTAAAAGAGCCGGAGTTCCCATCGCTACAGAGCGACTGATTTCAATCAGAATTAATCATTAAAAATGGTTCCACACATTTAACAGGAAGTTAGAGTATAACCTGACTCAAGTTTTTAGTGTGCTTCACACCAGTTTACTGAACCAGGTTAGTCCTCTGAAAGCATTGAAAATCTGTTAGTTTTAAACAGTGTTTCATACCAACTTTTACTGCCTTAGTTATAGTCGTCCAACACTAAATAATTCTTGGTTAGCCTTTTAATTTACTCACAGAATTGAGTTTCTGTTATTTTTTTTAACTTTTAGTAATCAATGGTTTTCTGTAGTTCATTGTAGCAGTTTCACCGCTTTAGTTTTGGTCTGCCTCAATACTCCAAGTGTTAGTAATTCAAAGCATTGAAATACTGTTAGTTTTAAACAGTGTTTTTCTGTAGTTCATTGTAGTTTATACTGCCTTAGTTCTGTTTCCTGATGCCTTCAGCTTAATCTTTGTTTTCACTTATTTAGTAAATCCTGGCTGATCACATTTAGTTATCTTCGCAATTTTTCTTGATGTTATGTTAGTCGTCTAGTTTTATTATATGTTGTTCATTTTTGTGTTTGATTGTCTGTTCTTACTGCTGTAAAGCACACTGAGTTGCCTTTGTGTAGGAAATGTGCTATATAAATGACTCCGTCTATTCTATTCTATTCTATTCTGTTCTGACTTTTTGTATCCATATTTAAAAGGAAATTGCATATCTGTGAGACGGGGCCAACTACAGCCTGTAACAAGCCGCGTTGAAGCTTCATTTACTCAGAGTGCTGAACGGATGCGGATCAGAAACCGTACAGCTTTCGCAAAGACAGACTACCACAGAGTCCAGTCAGAGCATTCACACCATCTGTGGCGTGGCGCAGATCCGGAGCTTTGCAATCTTTCCACATGATTTCTATTCTTTTGGACACCGCATGCAAATCTTCATGAAGTTGGAGAAATTCCACGAGCCTGAAGTGAGACGTATGGTAGCAAGGCACATCTAGTTTATTTCAAAATAAAAGTCACGTTGCATCATTCCATCAGCTTCTTTTGTTGTTATTGACAGAAATGACAGTGTGTTATAGTTTGAGAGGACAAATGTGGCTTTTCTTTAGCTGCTCTTCTCTACACATGTAGCTGTTATCGTGTGAACTTGTGAGAAACTTTGCGGAGACGTTCTGCACACAAATGGTGGCCGGTGTAAATGGAAGGCTGTCCGGAAGCCACGCAGATTCCAGTCTGCGTCTGTTCAGCACTCAGTGTAAACGACGCTCCACACATTTTAAATTTATTTCCTAAAGCCATGAAGCTATGGCACTTGTGCCTCCACTGGTTTATAAGTGACAAGATTATTTTCTGACTAACTCACTGTGGCTTTTTAGAATTGAAATGTAGCTCAGTCACTTTTTCACAGAAAAATATATTTTAGCAACATTTTATTCATCTTTACTTTTACTTTTGTCAGCCTTTTCACCTGTCATCTAATTCTTTGGGAAATGTATTTAAATATTATGATGTCATCTATATTCTTATTATTTCTATTTTATTTAATGTACATAAGGTGAATCAGCCAGTTTACAGCATCTTGTTTGTGGTTTATTTGTAATTTATCTTGTGAGCAGGACGCATGGAGATTCATGTAGCAGAGAACCTCCGTAATTACCTGATGGGCTGCTGAGCAGTTAAGTGCTTTTCATTTATCTTCTTAATGCCAGCACGACTTTCAGAGTAGGGAAGTGCTGACAGGTGAGCAGAGAGAGGTTGATTATGTCTCTGTGTGTTTTTTATGCTGTATTTTGGGTTTGGTTACAAGCAGGTGAGTCCCACATGGCGCCTGACAAAGATGAGTTGTGTATGGATGACGGGAGCCTGCATTAAGTCTTGTCTGCAGCGCCAGATGCTAACAGATGAGCGCAGATACATTGTTGCCTTATTGTGGTGGTTTTGGCAGAAGCAGGGGAGGACTGCGGGAACTGGACACCCTCTCTTAACCTGCGGTGAGATCAGTGATGGTGCTAACAGGGGGGTACTATCATCTCAGTGTCGGGGATGATGATGATGATGATGGTAAGAATGCTGCTGTATGACCCAGAAAGGCTTGGATGATGACGAAGATACTAGTTTAATATTTGCTCAAGCAGCTGCAGCTCTTTTTAATTTAAGGCTGACGGCAGACTAACACATAAAAAGTTACGCGCGTTAGAAGATACACGTGATTCACATCTTTGAGATGTTTGACAAAGACGTAGTATTTACAGAATAATATTAATTAGAAGAAGTAATTAAAACTCATTAAAATGTATGCTACATACAGACAGCATCTTAAAGGTGAGTTTCACCGAGAAACGTTTAATACTTTTTCTTTTTTTATATATGTCTACATCTTCAAAAGAGGTCTACGTCATGCTGTAAATTTGTAATCATGGACTCATCCTTCTTGGCTCACGATTAGGGAAGCCTGTTGTTTCTTTTGTAGCCAGGAGAAAGCACAGGGCATCTCAAATAGTAGAAGCTAACCGTTAGCATTAGCAACTCCACAACATGGCAGACCTCCTTCAGGCTTGTGTTATTTTTAAAGATAAAACATAAATGTTGCAAACTGAGTCCGTGGTAGAGTCGCATTGCTGTTAGCCAATCAGAGGTGAGATGTTAGAATATCATGAATACTAATGAGAAAGACTCCAAATCCTGCCGTTTTACACCTCCAACTCTTCTGGCTAACTTCTACTTCCTGAAATAGGAGCACCAGAGGTTTTTTTAACCACACGACTCACAAGGCATTCATTCATAGACCACAGCAGATAGGAGCACTTTAAAGGTGTGGAACACTGAAAACAGTTTTAATGATTATTTCTAATCATCAGTCACCGAGTTTTTCATGCAGATTGAATGTGAAAGTAGTCTCCAATACCTATCTCCCGCATTAGCTTCTGATAGAAAATTGATGGAGAAATGCTAAGATTTGAAAAGCCTGACAGATCTGCATCACACTGTCATTTAACATTCATGGGCTCACCCATTTTGAATCAGAATGGGGAAGGCTGTAGTTGCTTTAACATCCAGGAATCAGCAGTGGACCTCTCGACTAGTAGAAGCTAACTGTTAGCCTCATCAACTTCACCACATGGCAGAAGCTCCTCCAGTCTTGTGTTATTTGTGGAGATAAAACATCCACATTGCAAGTTGGTGGTAGAGTTGCTTTGCTGTTATCCAATCGGAGGCAAGATTAAAGGAATGATCCACTCCTTTAAGGAATTTTTGCATCGGGGTATTACAAATTAAAACCAAATTCATCGATTTACTAACCCAAATCCTCTCCAATCTTTACCATTCAAACCCCAATTTAATTGGATCTATCCCTAATTCAACTTCATTCTTTAACCCTATGTACCCCAACACATAATCACATTGAACTGACATCGGAGTGTGTGTGTGTGTGTGTGTGTGTGGGGGGGGGGGGGTAGTTTGCAGTATTCAGTGGGGGTTTGATTGGACCGCACATTTTACCAAACACAAACGTATGATCAAGACTAACGGGCTTCATGATGAAAATAAGACCCCAGGTTAAATTCCTATCCAAAGAAATATTAATATTAGGGATGCCCGATATTATGGACCACCACTATTATCAGCCAACATTGGCATTAAATTGCTATGTCGGAAATTATTGATGTTATACATGAAACTCTTCACTGAGAAAATCAAACACTGGGAAAAAGTCAAGGATCATTGTTGCCAGAGGAGACTTGATCATGTCTCATCACTCATATTTTTCCTAAAACGGTGTGACTCATTCAGGCTTCAAATGACGTTCCAGGCCAGTTGATTATGCCAGTAAATTATGGTTTCATCTGTCGGAGTCTCTGATGATGTTGGCCACATTAGAAAGAGTTAAAGCTGGAACAAATTGGAGCTTCATGCATTACTCTGAGGCTTTATTGTGCTCGCTCGAGATGGTGGGAATTGCCCTTTGCATTTGTTTTCCACTCATTTAATGACGTGGTCACACGCCTACCTCTCTAACTTCAGTAAATTACTACTTTGTAAGTTTTGTTTACAACCTGCATGTTAATATGTATTGTATTTGAGAATATTGTTTAGCTCAAAGTTATTTTGGACACCATTGCTTTTGACTTTGCGTGATCTCTTTGCAGCGAGATCCTGAACAAATACGCCGCGTTGATTCTTCTGAGATTACAATAGATTCCACGTCGTCTCGTGAAGCTCTGAAAGGGATGGGAGGGCAAAGCAGAGGCCCCTGAATAAACAACTATTAAATTCCTCCCGCACCAGTTTGTGGTGGTGGTGGGGATCTTCAGGGAGTATCAAAATAACCAAAAACACTATAAAAGTGAAGAAATAGAACATTCTTTTGGATTCTTTGTTTCTCTCGAGTTTCTTGCAACTGGAAGAAAAGGTGCCCAGCAGAAGAGCTAGAGATGTAAATATGTTGGAGGAGAGATGGAGTAGATGAAGGAGAAGATGAAAGCTTAGTTGCACTGATGCTTAATGAGCTGGAAAACACAATTGAACTCCTCCGACTGTGGAAATTGGTGTGAGGGCATCGTAAATTAGCACCAGTATGGGAGCTAGCCCGCTGATAGAAAGGAGGCTTTGTGTGGTGACGGCATCCTCAGAGGCCTGAAACCGCTGAGATCTTCACAGAGGTTTCATGGCATGATTTGTCACAGGATTTCAGCCCTGACTCCTAAAGAAAAAGTAAACATTCCATTTAGTGTAAGCACATTTTTCTGCTTCTGTTCTTGAATTTTCTAAGAATTTCCCTCCATGAGTTCCTTATTATTCCTATTTGAAGCTCTGACGGCACACTGAACAGACAGGAGGAGATGGGAGTAATATTCCACTCTGATATTTGGAGAACTCCAAAGGGAGGCTCTTCATTCTGGCTTTGCAGGCTTGGCACATGCCTTCTGTTACTAAGTGGCTTCATATTGAAAAGCTCTGCAGCCACTATTCTCTGGCCCACCGGGTGCCAGCCTCTCTGCCCTGGCAGCTGCTGGGCTCTAAAATGGACCCATAGTTTCCACTCCGCAGGTGAGCTGAACAGCCAAAACAGGGCCTCTCAAAGGCCTTTTCAGAGTCTCAATAGGAAACTGACTTGGGGAAAGAGGAGCAGGCACACAATGGCTGCCTTCTCTGAACATAGAGAAGATGGAGATGAGCTTTTGGGGATTTGCTTTAGTGTTCCTTATAGCCATGTCAAGGAGACGTGATGAGAGAAGAGAGGATGAGTTCCCCCTTTTTAAGCTTTTGAAGGCGTGGTTCTCTTTCCTCTGTGTTTTTTGGCCTTGCTGCTGCTGTGTGAATGTCCTGTCACACTCGTGTCTCTGCTATAATTGCTGCACTTTTGAAACCTGATGAAACGCAGCGCTTTCCTCCTTGTCCCGGGATGACGGAGGAGGTACTCCAGTCCACTCCTTGTTCTACCGCCCTCCCCTCAGGTCCTGCACCCAGACTGACTGGAGTCCCCTTTTGCATGCAAAGCTCTTCCCATGCAAGCAGGAACAAATTTGACTTAGATTTTATTGTTTTTATTAGCAATGACACCTCTGAGGAAAAAAAATAAATAAATAAAAAGCAATGACACCTCTGTGCTAAAATCATCAACCATTCCTCTTTTCTTCATATTTTGCTTAAAAAAGTAAACAGTAAACAAGTGTCTTGTCATCTTCCAGCCAAAACCAAGAACACTGCTGGAAAAAACAGCACGTTGTGTTTTAGGTAAGCTAGTCCAGCATGGGATGCTGGTGACTGGACCAGCAAGCTTGACCAGCATCTAAGTTAAACCAGTATACTGGGCCAGCATCGCATCCTGGTCCAGCATGCAATTTTTTTTATAAATACAATTGTATTCCATATTTAAATTAAACTTAATCTACCAAGGTACTTGCTTTAAGAAATACTACATGCTTTATGAATAGATCAAATACTCTTTATTTTAAAATCAATATTACAATGGTTGGAATATAGCTTAGTCTAGCATTAGCAGTAGCTCAGGCTAGTAAAGCCTGA